>NC_034016.1:8571500-8877244 GCF_000346465.2 Prunus persica
TGTGAAAGCCTAGCTCCCATGCCACATGCTCTCCAAGCCAAGCTCTTCTGTAAAATTGGTTAAGTTTGTGTGGGCTATTAGTGAAGGAAGCCTGAGAGTGTTTTCGTAACAGTTTCATCAGACTCTGCGAAAAAACACTCTTCCAGGCGCTTGGTGTCGAACCCAGGCACTTGGGGAATTTTGCTCACTTCTCTTCTTACGGCAGCCCAAGCCCATTCGTCAGGCTGCTGGAACAAAAAAGGCCCCAACACCCTCAAATAAAATTATTTGAGGGATCCCTCAATAGAAGGGGACTGTATACATATATATTATATATATACATATAATATTATTATAATATACTTATATACATATATATACATATATGTAATATATATATACATATATATTATATATATTATAAAATACATATATACATATATATAGATATTTTTGAAAAAATAAAAAAATTATAGTCCTAGTCCAAGCATACACCAAACGCAAGATAAGTGTTATCCAACTTAGACCAAGCCAAGCCAAACCAAGCCAGTCCCTAAACATAGTCCATGCCAAGACAGTCCTGTGTAACAAACGAGCCCTAACTATATAAAATATGACACATAAGCAATATAAATATTTAAAATTGGTTTTCTAATAATTTAAAAAAAAAAAATTAACAATATTAATATTGCTAAAATTTAAAAAAAAAACAACAACTCCCTTTCAGCGAAAGGTGAGGGGAGAGAAGGTGCTGCAAAGTTTTGCTGCTTGCACCATTGTTTTTCTTTGTTTTTTTTTTTCGGGAATTTATATCTCGCTTCCAACATACCATATCATTGTTCAAAAATTTCAACCTTCGCCCGCTACTAGTTTCTTCATGAAAATTTTGCTTATGGATGATTTGCTTTCTCAGCAAGCTTTTTCTTTTCGCCTCTATGTGGTCACTTTGTTGTTCAGCTATTGAGTATGAAAGGTCGAGGAAAAGGGGGTTAGGTAGGGGAAGCGAAAGTTGTCGAGGCAGGGGTGGGAGGTAGGGGACGCTAGTATGGTGGCTTAGGTGGCGTTGGGGTGCTTAGGGGTGGTTGGGATGGGGTATAGGGGTTGAGAGGTGGAGTTGGCTTTCTGGGTTTTCCAATTTTGGATATTGTGACTTTTTAATCTTATTTTTATATTTTTAATTGAATTTTCAACAAATTTAAATTATTAGATTTTGTAAAGTTTGCAGATGTGTCATGTCTCAAATAATTTGATTATTCCAATGGTTCAAAAATAGCGAAATACTCGTGAACAATAACTACATGTAGAAACTCATGATCCAATATTAAAAAAAAACTGAAAAGACAATTAAAAAGAGAGAAATATGTGGGTAGTGTGGGGAGGGCAGGAAATGAAAAAAAGGAATGTGTCTGAATTGGTGAGTAACTACTTACATATATATATATATATGTATTATTTTATTTTATTTATTTACAATTTAGCAAATTAAATTTTTACTATTTTGCCCTCATTATATTAAATTGTGGTGTTCTAACATTTCTGTTAAGCAAGGGTATTTTAAGGGGTTTTGTAAGTTTCACTTTTAAGGCATTAGGGGTTTTGTAAGTTTCACTTTTAAGGCATTCTGTCATATATATATATATATAGTCTCTTTCAGTTGAGGGATCCCTCAAATAGTGTTATTTGAGGGATGAGGCACTCAACCGTTGGATCTGTTTTAACGACATTGTGTGGCTGAGATTGAATTACATCTTTTAACCCGTTTTCACAAGCCTGACCCACCACAAACTCCACTTACGCTTGGGAACGACGTACGCTGGGAAACCAAACGTCTTTCTTCTTCCTCCAACGCTTGGAGACCTTTCACGCAGACCAAACGACGTGAAGAAGAAGACTCACCATCATCAGTTGAAGAAGAAGACCCACCATCGTCAGTTGAAGAAGAAGACCCACCATCTATGCGATAGAGGTAAGCTATCATGTGTATGAAGTACAAAATTTTTTGGATGAGTTCTGATATGGTTTTAATGGGTTTGAAGATCACTCCTCTAGATTTTTAATGGTTTTTTTAAAATTTTGGAATATCATGTGTATGAAGTACAAAAAAGCATATTCATTTAAACAATAGATGGTTGTTCTAGCTTGTCCATCTTATTCATTCTGCAAACTTGTGCTCGATGTATATTATTAAGGTCATTCTTCGTTCTCGGGCTTTTGCTATGGGTGGCTTGCTGTTCAATAGTTAGAGAAAGCATATTGATTGATTAGATGATTAGATGTTGTCTGATAAATAAATTATACCATGGTTCTTTGATTTAGAGTTTTGTATCCTAAGTTTTGATATGGATTTTAAGAACTCATCAACAATTCCGCAACTTTTTTTTTATTGAGTACTGTAGTTTTGTAATTTTCTATCAAACTTGTGCTTTCAATGCTCCATTCAACATGGTTTGTGTTTCTTGTGATTCTAGGCTACTTATTATTATTTTTTTTTTGGAGTACTGTAGTTTTGTAGTTTACAATCACTACTACAAAAAGTGAAAAAGACGACCAGAAAATAATGACGGTCTAAGTGAAAACCGTCGTGGTTTTTAAAAAGACGACGGTTCTAAAAACACCGTCGTGTAATACAACCTTAGACAACTAAAAAATGGAGATTCAAATGGCTGTTCAAAAACAACGACGTACCTAATTAAACAACCGACGTCTATTTGAAACAGATTTCCGCAGTGTAAAATCAATGCCAACAAAGAACGGCAGAAGTTATGAATCGACCGACGTAGAAAGTAAAGACAACGATTTCAATAAAAACCGCCGTTTTTACTCATAAAATAACACGACGAGGTTTTCGTATAAGACGCCGTATAATAACAAACAAATCCACGGCTTTAAAATACAAAATATCACCGTATTAAATTAATGTACAACGACGAAAAATATAAATATATCGACGTCATTCTCGTATAGTCCTACGACGTTATCTTTAAATCGGACAATAAAATTTAACGTCGTATTTATTCATTTTATACGTCATACCTTTAATTTAAATCGTCGTCTTAATAAGAATTTTTGTTAACAATTTTTTTCTTTGATTTTCTTATCCTACGTCGGTAGATCTACTTAATGACAAGAATTGAAATAACCACGACGGTTTATATAGAAAACCGCCGACATAATCAGATTTGTCTGAGATCCCAAGGGTTACGAAATCTTACCAGATGGAACTCTGTTCCACATCATAATCTTAACAGATGACACAGATTTGCAATCAGAGAGACAATTTTTTGGAAGTTGATGATGTGTGTGCGTTTGTGTATCTACAAATATTATACCTAACGTCGTTGCAAATTTGCAATCAGAGAGACAATTTTCAACGACGGTTATATTATAGCTAACGACGTTTAAAAAACAAATCAACGTCGCTCAACAAATATATTACGTCGTCTTAGTCTTACTTAAGACGACGAAAAACGACGACAGTAATACAAAAACAGTCGTTGTTTTTATATTCTTATTTTATTTAAATCTGTCATCCAAAAAAGAAACTTTACATATTCCAGAACATTAATTTCCTTCATTTTAAATTTCCTCCGGAAAAAAAACTCTATTTATAACGCACTGTAATTGAAAAATAAACTGAAAGGTCACGGGAAAAAAAATTCTATTCATAATTTAAAAATTCAAATCCACGTCGGTTATATTAAACCTAACGACGTTAAATGAAAAGATTCCACGTCGCAAAACAAATATTGCGTCGTGTTAGTTAAAAACGACGGCATAACAAAAACCCGTCGTTGTTTCAAACTGAATTAATTTAAAATTTCTTCGGGAAAGCAAAATCTATTTATAATTTCCTCGGGTTAGTAATATTGCGTCGTGTTATTTTACAAATTCTAGAACATTAATTTCCCTCATTTTAAATTTCCTCGGGAAAGAAAAATCTATTTATCACGCTTTGTAATTGAAAACTAAAACTGAAAGAATTCGGGAAAAAAAACTCTATTTATAATTTAAAAATAAAATCCACGTCGGTTGTAGTACACTTAACGACGTTTAACAAAATAATCTACGTCGATAATTATAAATCTACCGCCATCTTACCTTAATATAGACGACGAGAAAAGACGACGGTAGAACAGAAAACCGCCGTTGTTTCAGTTTCTTTAACAGTTTGGTCCTTTATCTTTCTGCAGGACTTGTATAGTTCAAAGCATTGACAATGTCTTCATCATATCTCCCAGCAACTACTGATTCGATTGCTCATGCTTTAGAGGCCATCTGAAGCCATTTCTATTCTTTATCGCATTCTTGAAACCCATCTTCTTCTTCTGAAGCTCTACGGATAAAGGAAGAGGCTATCACAAATCTGACGGATCTTCTTAGCCAAGAAAATCAAGCAGATTTCCCTGAGAAGCGAACTTTCCTTCGACAGCGAGTGGAGGCCAGGCTTGCATCTCTTTTGATGGAAAGCAAGGAGTATTCAGAAGCACTAAGTGTCCTATCAGGCTTGATCAAGGAAGTGAGAAGGCTAGTTGACAAGCTTCTTCTTGTGGACATATATTTGATGCGAGTAAGCTCAATTTCTCTTTGAGAAAGACATCCAAATTATTGTCTTTGAGACGTGAGAGACAGTGTCTTTGAGAAAGGAAGAACTTGGAACCCTAAATGTAAACCGAAAATGAATGAAAGCGACAAATTTATAGAATAAATTTTTAAAACCAACGGCGGTCCTTACAAAAAAAACCGCCGTTTAAATTGTAAAATCAACGTCGGTATGACCGACGTATATTACATAAATCCACGTCGGTACATTAATAAAAACGACGTGTTAAATAATCTACCATGACGCGAGTTATTACTTATGTACTTTAATTTTTGAGTTTACTACGACGGTGCCTACAACACTACTGTCGTATTTATTTACCACGTCCGAAGTTAAATGTACCGTCGTATTTTGTAATTTATACGTCGTAGTTATATGTAACCGCCGTATTATTTTTTTGAAATGGTTTTATATGTAAGCAACTTTTCGTCTACCTGACTTACACATGCGCTGTTTCCAAACCCGATTAAAAATTTCAATCTCCCAGAGAAAACTTTTAGACTTTTTTCCTTGTCAGAGCACTGTCAGAGTATCTCATCGTCTCCCTCTCGTCTTCTTCGTCGTCTCTGAACTTAAACATAATCTTCCTCTTGCTTTCATTGCACGCAAAAGGTAAGCTTTCATTTTCACTATTTTGGTTGCTGTTTTGCATGCTCATACGTTTTTTGTTTGAAAAATCTTTTTACCTTTTTTCTGGCCAAAATCATTTTACTTCTTTCCAAGTTCGATAAAATATATAGACAAAGAGGGAAAGTTTCCAACTTTGAAGACAACTACCTCAACTAAATAAGACGACGGTAGCTTCTTATTTACGTGGTTAAATATGTAGACCACGACGGTTCGTCAGTCGTTCTAGCGTCGTCTGAAAATTGACAAAGTTGTTTTTAAAATTATAGTCTTTTTTTTATTTGCTTGTTTAATTGCATGTTTGATTTCTCTGAACAATGGTTTTTGTTTTTCCCTAATTTGATAAAACATCGTGAACAGTGCTATAAAAATATATAATTCTCACATAGCCAGAGCAGGCCGTAAAGCAGTAATTTGAAAAACTCTGTCAGGCACACCAAAGCAACCCAGCAGTGTCGAATGCGGGTATTATGTGATGTGCTTCATGAGGGACATCATCATGGATCCTTCCTTGGCGTTTGAGAAGAAGGTAAGAAGAAATTACCTTCATACATTTTACGTCGTTTTTTGTATTATCAACGACGGTCATGTAAAATTACCGTCGTTGAATAGATATACTACGTCGGTTATGAAAAATATCGTTGTCTGTGATTGAATTTCTTTTTATTTATAAACCCTAATAGTCATTGTTTATGCAGTATGCCAAGGGAAAACAGGAAGCGCCATACCCCCAAGAAGCAATTGATGAAGTCCGGAATGAATGGGCAGAGTTTGTTTGCCTTCACATGGAATAGGGGAATTATTGAACACTTGATATTTATGTATAATGTTCAAATTTTGTCTATAATATATAATGTAAAAATTTGTTGAGGTTTTCTTAAATTAAAAAAAAAAAACAAACATACAAATTGCGTAACCGACGTGTAATACTTTTCCAACGACCTAATAAAGTCAAAAACCGTCGTTTTTTGTTGTTTCGTTTTAAACAAATCCGACGTAAAAGGATATTTAGACGACGTTCTTTGAACAATTGAGTCGTTTATGGTTTACAACGTCTTCAATTTCTTAAGGGTTCAGGGTAGTACTTTGTAACGACAGCGGTTAAGTCGTGGAATATATATTTTACGTCGGATAGTTAAATATCCGCTATGGTTTCTCATTTAAACGACGTCATTTTAACAACTTAGTCGTCTATTACAATTTACAACGTCTACAATTTATTAACACCGACGTGGTTTGTTGTTGTGATAAGAATATTTTATTATTTTTATATCAAAATATTCAAAATAAATTTAAAATAAATCAGAAAAATGCAAAGTCAACTCCTATGAAGTCATTGATATATTTTCTTCCCCCTAAACCTTGAAAAAATTCATTTTGAATAACAAAAATTTAAAATGACCATCCAAAACAAAATTATTTTGATGAGTCATAAAATCACTTCTAGTTTTATGGTTTAGGGTTTAGAGTCTAGGGTTTAGAGATTAGGGTTGTTATTTATTGGAGTTTATTTTTAAAGTATAATTTTTGGGTAGTCTAGGGTATATATTAGGCTGTAAAACCATAAACCCTTTTATAAACTTAATTTTTAAAATTATATAATTTAGTTTTAAGGGTTTAGGGTATTAATTTTTAACGACGGTGGTTGAGTCGTGGAATACATATGTTACGTCGTGCAGTAAAATATCCGACATGGTTTATACTTTAAACGACGTCAATTTAATATGTAAGTCGTCTATTATAATTTACAACGTTTTCAATTTCTTAACCCCGACGTGGTTTTTCAGTCGTCTTTATATCAAAATATTCAAAATAAATTTAAAATTAATCCGAAAAATGAAGCGTCAAAATAAACGGCATTACGTTCAGTGTTTCCGTCGTGGAATATTACATTTACGTCGGTTCTTGTAGAACTTTCGCCATGGTTTTTCTTTCGACGTTTTAAAGAGCGCGCTCTCTAAAAATTTTCGCGCGCCCTAAATTTTTTAGATTTGCTCTTATTCTTATACTTCTAACCCTGAACCCTAAAATTTTCAGATTTCGTGCAACATAACATTTCGCTCTCTCACTTCTGCTCTAATTAAAAGTTGCACTCTCCAGGCTCCGTCGAATCTGTGAGCTCATCCAACCTGTAAGTACAAACCCTATCTTCCCCTTGTAAATTCATTGAATGATATTAGGTTGTTTTGTTAAAGGGTTTTAGGTATATGCTTTGCGATCTGTTAATAATGTGCTTATAGGTATGGGTTCATGGATTTTCTGTTTAATGGGTTCATGGATTACATTATCTGTTATGTTGAATTGGGAATGGATTTATTGTTTTCATGCTTGGTTTCATGTATATGTTGGTTTCTTGCTTGGTTTCATATATATGTTGTGTTCTTAATGGGTTTTGGGTTTTTGAAAATAAACTGAGACACGACGCCTTTTTAGGCATACGACGACGATTACACGACGGTTTATGAAAAAACCATCGTTGTATTACTTATACACGACGGTTTTTTCATAAACCGTCGTTTGTATTACTTATATTAGACGACGTCTGTTGAAAATCCGTCGTCTATATATGCCAAATACGTCTGTTTTTGTTTAAAACTCGTCGTCTCTGTTGTGTATTACTTGCTATTAGATCTTTGTATAATCTGCTATAGTGATGGTTATTGCCTGTATTTTCACTTTATTATAGATAATAGGTTATAGTGTCGGAGATGGATAAGTCATGGATGCACTCGGATAGAAGATCGAAGGCATATGAGTTTGGGGTGGAAGCATTTTTGAACTTTGCTGTAGAAAATCTTCTAACTACAACACATATCCGTTGTCCATGTGTTAAATGTGTTAATTTGAAGTTGTTTGGGGTTGGAATTATAAGGGATCACTTATACTTTAATGGAATTGACCAAAGCTATAAGAATTGGACATTTCACGGAGAACCTTGGGAAGCAACTACTAATACTAGTAGAAATGTTGAAGAAGATGATGGCCATAGTAGGTACAGTTTTGTGTCTGAAGAAATTGATATGGATGATAATGATTTTGGTGATTTTGGTTCCGATCCGTATGAGTTTGCCAATGTGATTGGGGATGGAGATCAAACAGTGTACCCTGGTTGTAGAAAGTACACGAAGTTATCGGCATTAGTGAAGTTGTATAATTTGAAGGCAAAACATGGGATGAGTGATGTCTGTTTTACAGAATTATTGATACTTCAAGGCGATTTGCTTCCAGAAGGAAATACAATACCAACCTTTATGTATGAGGCTAAAAAGACTTTGTGTGCATTGGGGCTGAGTTATGAGAAAATGCACGCATGCCCCAATGATTGCATCTTGTATAGGAAGGAGTATGAGGATTCAACTAATTGTCCTACTTGTGGTATCTCAAGGTGGAAGGAAGGCAAAGATTCAATCTTGAAAGAGGGTGTGCCAGCGAAGGTGGTGTGGTATTTTTCTCCAATTCCAAGGTTTAAAAGGATGTTTCAATCACATGAGACAGCTAAGAGTTTGACTTGGCATGCTGCTAGAAAATCAATTGACGGTCAGATGTCTCATCCGGCGGATTCCCCGTCTTGGAAACTTCTTGATGATAAATGGCCTGAGTTTGGTAATGAGCCGAGAAACTTGAGATTGGCTCTTTCATCTGATGGATTCAATCCCCACAGTTCTCTAAGTAGCAGATATAGTTGTTGGCCGGTTATCTTAGTTACATATAATCTCCATCTATGGCTGTGCATGAAACGAAAGTTCATGATGTTAACCTTATTGATTTCCGGTCCTAAACAACCCAGAAATGATATAGACGTCTACTTGGAGCCTTTGATTGATGATTTAAAATCTTTGTGGGATGGGATTAGAGGAGTGTATGATGCACATAATGGAGAATACTTTACACTCAGAGCTGCATTAATGTGGACAATTAATGATTTCCCCGCCTATGGAAACTTATCTGGTTGTGTTGTTAAAGGATATAAAGCTTGTCCAATATGCGGCGATGATACACCTAGTCACAGGTTGAAAAATGGCCACAAAATTTGTTACATTGGGCATAGAAAATGGTTACCAATCAATCATCCATATAGGAGGCAACGTGCAGCTTTTAATGGGAAACCTGAATATGGCATACTTCTCGAGCCATTAACCGGAGAAGAAGTGCTGCATATGGTTGAAAATGGTGACAGAGTTTGTTGGAAGAAGAAATCAATATTCTTTGATCTCGAGTATTGGAAATACCTTCCTGTGAGGCATGCCCTAGATGTTATGCACATTGAGAAGAATGTTTGCGATAGTATCATTGGTACATTGCTGGAGATCCCTGGAAAAAATAAAGATGGGATTGCTGCTCGATTAGATTTATTGAACATGGGGGTCAAAACTGATTTGCAACCACGAGTATGGAGAAAGACGTACTCGTTTTCCTCCTAGGCCTTGGAATTTGTCAAGAGCAGAGAAGAGAGAGGTTTGCAATTCTTTCTATGGTATGAAGGTCCCCGAAGGTTATTCTTCAAATATTAAAAATCTTGTATCTTTACAAGATTCAAGACTTCTTGGCCTTAAATCACATGATTGTCATACCTTAATGCAACAATTGCTCCGTGTGGCAATTCGTTCTGTTTTGGAGAAGCCTGCAAGGTATGCAATAACTCGTTTGTGCTTCTTCTTCAATGCTATATGTGCAAAGACTGTTGATGTTTCCAAGCTAGATAAGTTGGAAGAAGATGTAGTAGTTACTCTGTGTTTGCTTGAGAAGTACTTTCCCCCTTCATTCTTTGATATCATGGTTCATCTAGTAGTACATCTTGTCAGAGAAGTTCGTCTATGTGGGCCAGTATATTTTAGGTGGATGTATCCGTTTGAAAGATATATGAAAGTGCTGAAGGGGTATGTTCAGAATCGTACTCGTCCCGAAGGTTGCATTGCTGAGCGGTATATAGCTGAAGAAGCGGTAGAGTTTTGTACTCAGCATTTATCTGATGTTAGTACAGTTGGAGTGCCTTCAAGCCAAAAGATGGGACTTTCAAAGCCATTATCAGGTTGCACAGTGAGCGTAGTTGATCAGGACCTGTTGAATCAAGCACATCTATATGTCTTGGAGAACACGGAGGAAGTCCTACCTTATATCGAGTACGTATGAGTTTTATTCTTTAAGTTTCCATTTTAAATTATTTCTTATGTTTATCTTCTATATTTGGGACCGTAATGCTTGAATTTTTCGTGTCATGTAGGCAACATATGATCCACATCAAGACTGCTTATCCAAAATTTAGAAAGAGAACAAAGTGGCTGCAGGATAAGCACAATAGCATTTTCATTCAATGGCTACGCTTCAAGGTATATGTTGTTGAATAACATATTTCTCTTTTAATTTTCTTCTTATTTCTATGTTAGATTGAATTAAGATATGATTAATTTGCAGGTTCAAAGTGAACTTGAGGAAGACAATCATGGCGTATCAGAAAATTTAAGGTGGCTAGCAGCTGGTCCAAACATGGCAGTGCCATTATATAGGAGCTATCTTATTAAAGGTATTAAATTCAATATCAAGGCACAAGATGATGTGCGGACAACTCAAAATAGTGGAGTTTATTTACTTGCACATACCATGCAAGTTACTAGTGCCAAGGATAAAAACCCAATTCTCTCAAATATGGGTTTCTATGGTGTCATTCAAGAAATTTGGGACCTTGACTACCAAAAGTTTACAATCCCAGTCTTTAGGTGTTATTGGATAGATAGTTCTGGTCTTGTAGTCGACGAACTTGGATTTACCCTTGTAGATTTGTGTAAAATTGGACAAGGAATGACCAATTTGTTTTGGCTTCTCAAGTCAAACAAATATTTTTTGTTGACGACCCGATGCATCGTGGTTGGTCGGTAGTGTTATCAATGCCTAATAGAGAATATAATGATGTTATTGGTGATGAAGTCTTAGGTGATGTGATAATTGAGTGTGAGCCATTTACTAGAGGGATGCCAAATGTTGACACATTTGATGAACTGGTGGGTGAGTTAGGTGGTCAAAATATTCGAGATGGGTGTGAAGATATATGGAATGAATGATGCTTATGTAATTGGCAGTGTATGACATTAATTTTGTAATATATTGTAATGTGATTTCTTCACTTTCTACGTTCAAATAAAACACGACGTTATTGTGAACAAGTTATTCAGCATATTTACCGACGTCTTAAAGCAACGTAACAATGAAGAACCACGACGCTATTGTGAAGCAATTATTCAGGATATCACGTCGGGGAAGGATTAAGAACCGCCACGTAATTCAAAATAAGACGACTCCAATCCCATAATACCGACGTCTAAAAAACGAGATATATAATCTGAACGTTAAAAAATACGACGTCATCATACATTTTCCACGTCGCAAGTTCTTTTATAAACGAAGAGGAACGAAATGAATTCCGACGGTAATTCATTATAACCGCCGTCTCATATCAATTAAACGACGTTATTTGTAATACAGCTCTCATCATAATCAATGCCTTCTATATGTTCTGTAATACGGCTCTCATTTATTTGGAACCGACGTTGTTTAGAAGTTCAACGTCGTCTATATTAATAAGTGCGTCGTGAGTAATGAATACATATAAATACAACGTCGACTATATAAATGCCACCGGCGTTGTTTCGCATTTCAACGTCAACTATATAAATACATACGTCGTAAATAATGACACTGACAACTATTTCCACGTCATCTTTTTTAGAAAAATCGAAGTGGAAAATTTATTTCAAGACGGTTGTTTGTAAATAAGAGACGTAGTATATTTCAATCACGTCGTCTTCTCATGTATTTAAAGACGTCATATTTTTTCTTGTCGTAAAAATTATATTTAACGGCGTAGTGTTTTAGTTGTCGTCGTTGTATGTCTATCTTGCGGCCTTGTTCTTTTAATATGTGTCATATTTTTCCCTTTTAACGACGGTGATTTGTTTGAGTTGGTCGTCTGTTCTCATCCTCGACTATTTTTTAGAACTTTAGCAGACTAAACACGTCTGTTTTTATTTGTTTTCGACGTTGTTTTATTTAACAACGTCTAATATTTATCGTCGTTTGTTTCTGAAAATAGGACATATAAATTTTGTAATACGACTCTCATATATTTGCAACCGACGTTGTTTCGTTGTTCAATGTCTACTCTATAAATACATACGTCGTAAATAATGACACTGACAACTATTTCCACGTCATCTTTTAAAGAAAAATCGAAGTGGAAAATTTATTTTACGACGGTTGTTTTTATATGGGCGACGTAGTAGGTATCAATAACGTCGTCTTCTAATGTATTTAAAGACGTCATATTTTTTATTGTCGTGAAAATGATATTTAACGGCGTCTTGTTTTAATTTTCGTCGTTGTATGTCTATCTTGCGGCCTTGTTCTGTTAATATGTGTTATATTTTTCCTTTTTAACGACGGTTTTTTTAGAGAGTTGGTCGTCTATTCTCATCCTCGACTGCTTTTTTAGATCTTTTTGCAGTACAAAGACGTCATTTTGTATTTGTTGATGACGTTGTATATTTTAACAACGACGGTGATTTAGCGTCGTGGTTTATGAGGGAAAAGATGACGGTGGATTCCACGACCATTGAAAAACCGAATACACGACGGTGATTTACCGTCGTCTTTTTTCTTTTTTGTAGTAGTGAATTAAACTCTTTCTTTCAATGCTCCATTCAACATGGTTTGTGTTTCTTGTGATTCTTGGTTATTGATTAATCTACCTGGGGTTTCCCATAAGGTAATTGATCTACACTTACATAATATATTTGCGGTAGAGTGGGTTTGCTTGTCTTTTTTTTCTTCTCTTTTCTTAATCTAGTCTTTTGGATTAAGGAAAAAAAAAAAGACAAGAAAACAGAATTTCATATACATATAATATCTTCTCTTTTCTTAATCTAGTCTTTTGGATTAAGGAAAAAAAAAAAGACAAGAAAACAGAATTTCATATACATATAATATATTTTTTTTATCTACTCTTAATTGATATTGAGAAGAAAAAACATAATGTCATACATATGTTCATGTTTTGTGATTAAAGTGTATCTGTGCATGTTCTATGGTTAAACAGATTTGCTCACCTGTTGTTCAACTATGGAATCTAATAATGGAATATTAGTTCACATGGAAACTGATTCAGAAACAAATCCTTCCATATCAATTTTATATCCTCAAGTAATTGGTGAGCTCACTCCCTTCCAAGGTCAACAATTTGAAACATTAGAAGAAGTGTATGACTTTTACAATCAGTATGCAAGGGAAGCAGGGTTTAGTGTTCAATCATACTCTAGTAAGAAGAGTAAAGACGGAGAGGTCATACAAAAAGAGTACGTTTGCAATAAAGAGGGAAGTTGGTCAACTGAAACAGGCAGTGTTGTAAAAAGGCGTCGTGGAGTAGGCAAAGAGTCTTGTAAGGCATGGCTAATAGTTGTTAAATCAAAATATGGTGGATACGTAGTCACCATATTTGAAGAGGCTCATATTCATCCAATGACAACCCCACGAAGACACCATTTATTAAAGTCTCATCGTCAAATTTCTGGTGTTGATCAACTTGTAGCATGACAACTAATATCCGTAAATGTATCCACACACCAACAATATGACATTCAAGCAACGCAAGCAGGAGGCACTGAAAATGTTGGTTTTACTCAACCTGATACGTACAACTCCAACAGAGATAGACGTATGAAGATCAAGGGTCATGATGGAGAAATGTTGTTTGATCATTTCATGAATGAGCAAGAAAAAAATCTAGGGTTCATATTCAAGGTTGAGACAAATATTGAACACAAGATTACTCGATGTTTTTAGGCTGATGCAATCTCTAGGCAATTGTACAAGTTTTATGGTGATGCGGTTATCTTCGACACTACCTACAACACCAATCAATATTGTATGATCTTTGCACCAATTATGGGAGTAAACAACCATGGTCAGGCAATTATTTTTTCTAGGGCATTCTTAAGTGAAGAGATTGCAGACTCCTTCATTTGGTTGTTTAGAGAATTTTTGAGGGATATGCCAAAAGCCATTTCAGAAGCTCTCCAAACACATTTCACAGGTATTGTAGATGGCATATTTTGAATAAATTCTCTGACAAGCCTGAGCGTATTCTTCACTATCAACAATTTAGAGAATGTGTTTGGGATTTTGAGAGTAGAGATGAGTTTGACTTGAGATGGAAGAGAATTGTTGAGAACAGCGGGTTAAATGAAGATACATGGTTGCAATCAATATTTAATATTCGATCTAAATGGGTGCCAGCTTATGTGAACCATATTTTCTCATGTGGAATGTCTAGTAGTTAGCGAGCAGAAAGTGGGCATGCATTTTTCAAGAGGTATGTATTAAAAACCAATTCCTTTGTGTACTTTATGGTTCAATTTAATAGAGGACTTTTATACCAACGACATTTGGAATTGATGGCAAATCACATTGATATCAATGAGAAGGCAAAAACTAAGTGCCCTATAATGATGGATAGACAAATGGCTAATATATACACACGTACTTACTTCTATAAATTTCAAGATCAGTTGTGGGAGAGTTATTGCAACAATGTTGAGCTTACAGAAGATAATGCCGCTCACTGCACATATAAAGAAACAGTATGATTGTTTATGACAAATATGCAGATTTTGCCTCATGTAGCTGTCATATGTTTGCGAGTTTGGGAATCCCATGCAGCCATACTTTGGCATATTTGCACAAAATATGTCAGCTTCATGAATTGCCAGATCTATATATTTTGAAGAGATGGACTAGATCTGCTAGATCTGATCTTGTGGTTGACAATGATGATGTTGAGATATCTGTTGACAACTCCTTAATAGGAAAGCGCAGTGCATTATTCCAATGATATTCAAATGTGATTGATAAAGTCATCTTAAGTGATGAGGCTAGTCAAATCTTCTGTGAGGCATTGGATTCATTGATTGAGAGGATTAAACCATTGTTTCATGGTGCCGAAGAAGTACTACCTTTTGCAAGGAGAAGTATTGCTTTTGAAACTAGTATAAATGAACCAGATCTTGTTAAAGCAAAAGGAAGTGGGAAAAGACTTAAGGGCAGAAAGGAGTTGGCAAGAGAAAAATACTAAGGTCGGTGTTGTAATGGGTGTGGAAAATATGGACAAACACACGACAAAAGGAATTGTCCTGTGCTTCAAAAATCGTAAGAATGCAAACTTATTTGTATTTTTCCTTTTTTTATTATTATGTATTAACCTCCTGTGTAACTTTGTGATGTTATCTTTGACCATGATAGATCTTCAAATGTTGGCAAAGATGATTTTAATGGCATGGATAATAGTTCTTCGTCACAAGTAATTATAGTTATACACAGAACTCATATGGAGAATTTTGTTGATGACATGTGGATAATAATTCTTCCACCTATATAATTTGCTTGTTATTGAGAACGATAAATTTTTATTTCTTTTTTCATTTACTTTGTCTTGTCAGGATGATGAGTTTTTTAGATGATGTTTCGAACTTCAGTGATTCCACCTATTTCTTGGGTTGTAGAGTTGCACTAACATACTTGAAGAAAAGACTATGTTTGCCCAATCAAGCTTCCTGCAGCTAGCCTCCTAATGGAAAGATTGTGTTTGTACTTTTTGTTTTCATTAGAATGCCTTTTGATGCACAGTGTATTGAACAAAGAAAACCATTCCGAAATCATTTCAATTAAAAGGAAACAAATTTGTTTTTCTGCTGTTCTCTAATATCATAGTTAAGTTTTGGTGTTATATGAATAAATGTCCTGGATGAGTTTGCTATTACTGAAAAAGTGAAACACTTAAGTTCAGAAAAAGTAAAAGAGAAAACACGGGAAAACTGCCACACTATGAATTGAATAAAGTTTTCATTCCTAAGATCACATAAACTTAATAACGTCGAGTATTCATTACAGAAGGGAAAAACAATTATGTACAACATCCATTACAGAAAAGAGCTACAAAATCCATCCTTATTACAGAAAAGAGCTACATAATCTTTATTGAGTTTAAACAAACACCAGCAAAGATTAGATCCAGAGTACATCAGATGTTGGACTTCAAGAGTGAACGAACAAGATTACTCTCCACTACAAACTTACAATGCAAGAAAAAAAAAATAAAGTAAGACCACACTACAGTTATTAAAAATAATATTGAGGTTGGGACAAAGAGGTTAGCCTTGTATTCACAAAGCCCTTCAACAATAGAATTGCTTGAAAGCAAAGTGGTCCTTTGATTATTAACTTCAATAAATTTCACAAGTTGGCATCCAGCAAGTATTCATCTAAACAAAAAGTAGTACAATCATTATCACTTTGAATGTTTCAAATTATTATTGGATAGCACATTAGCAAAATGCTATTTTTTTTTTCTTTTTCCTTTTTTCTTTTTTTCTCCTGAAAGCAGCAAAATGTCTGATATAGTTCTATACATATCAAAACTATCTGTCAAGGAAAAAAGTGTATGAAACATCTACATTTCATTTTCTTTTTACCTTCTACTCTATATGATGTACAAAAAACAAAGCCCCATGAGATTGAACTAAGATACTGAACTAGTATAGCAAAATCAACAATCATCTTTTACCACTTTGTGTAATGACCCAAACCTAAAATTCATATTTAATTAGTAATTTATTATGAGGAAAGACAATTTTGCCCTTGGAATAATTTAATAACAAAAAGTTGACTTTTTGACCGAAAAGGACTTTGACAATTTCACATACACCGTTGCGTAGAGCACAACGAAATGAGTTCGTAGACATGAAGTGGGCTCAAATTGGAGCTTTAACAAAGAAAATACGGTTAAAATATCACGAGGGGCAAAATGGTAATTTAAAAAATCTGATTTTAAACCCTCACACTCTCTCTCTTCTCCCTCAGTTTCTCTCTCTCTCTCTCTCTCTCTCTCTCTCTCCCGTTGCACAAACAACTCCCTCCCCCTTCAACAGCCGAGCAGCTTTTTCCTTGACGCCACCCCGTCCAGCCGTCAACTTCGTCGGCACCGGTCCCAAAAGAACCAGCTCATCCTCCTCTACAAGTCTCAGCCCTCAGCCGCTCCACTCCGCCGCTGGCGTCGTCGGAATTTGCAGAAATCCGATAGTTTTCCCGAAAATTCAAACCGTTCGTTCTCCTTCAATTCTCCTCCAAATTTGTCGAGTAAAGTATGGATTTCTACCTATTTTCCATGCTCTAGCTGATGGTTGGGTAGGTTTGCATCGATTTTGACCGTAGATAGCTCGGTTTGTAATTTGGAATTCGGCCGATTTTCGACCTCCGTGGCCACTTCCGGTCAGTTTTTGGGGTAGGTCCAAGAACAAAAGTGGTTCCAAATATGGTGTTATACCTAGGGTAGGAGTTTGGAGCCGTGGTTTTGAGATTTTCCAGCGATGCGTAATCGCTTTGGACACCCAGCGCTGCCGGCGCGTACGGCGGCGCGTGGGCGAGAGTGGTGTATTGGTACTGTATCTTGATGCGATCCTTAGGTTGTCACGAGCGCATAGGAATTTACGGATCTCAATTTGGATACCGTTTGAGCCTCGAACGGATTTTCCATATTGTGCGATTTTCGGGTTCAATTCTGTTGAGCCATTGGATCGTAATCAATTTTAGATATGTTACTCTAGATAATTTTAGAAACGTGTAAGATTCGACGGATCGTGAATCGGAGTCCCGGATACTCTGAAATCGCGAACCCTAGGGTTAGGGTTTAGAAATTATGCAATTACACGATCGTGATCAATCCGACCGTCCGATCGACACCAATACCCTCGGGACATGTGCCCTAGATATATTGGACCTTCTAGCGGCTTCCGGATCATATTGTGAGGTCATGGACCCGTGGGGTCCCTAGTTGATCTTTTTGGGACTTTAACGCTTTTTGAGTCCCAAGATACTGCTAAACGAATCCAAGTTGAAGGAAAGCTTTTATGGGCATGGGGATAACTTTAAATTGACGTACGTACTTTTAGAAGCCGGGGGTAGGGTTTTTAATTTAATACTATATTGTATTAATAGAATAATATGGTCATTGAATCAAGCACCCCGGCACCAGTTGACCCGCAGGAGGGACCTTCAAGAGGTCCAGCGAGCTCGGACTATCAGTGAGTGGACTCTTTGTTTTAATAAATGAATTTAAGCAGTTCAGTTTCAGTTATAAGCTGTTTTATTCTGTTAAATATTTTATATTGCATGCTGCCGAGTGAAATCTCCTTTAAAGAATATAAGAAAAGATATTCTCGTTAATTATCAGATAAAGGGCAGCAAAATTTTAAAGGTTACAAAAAGTGAATTATTCGACAGTTTTGCTTCAGAAACTTTATATTTTCTTAAACCACCTTGTACCCATATATTAAATGTTGCATTCGGATTATATTTGTTGTCTTCGGTTTAGTCAGCATGCTTGACAGTTGCCCCACGAGTTCCTTGGTACTCGAACTCGTGTGGAGCGAGTAATGCGGATCAGGTGAACTACGGTCCCCTGCATCTTGCGAGTTGCGGCTCGGACTGACTTCGTGTCACTGAGACCTGCGAGTATGTGTCACCCATGGTGATGCAAGGAATTGACGGAAATAAGGGTACACCTAGGTGATAGTTTTAAACTGTTTTCAAATGTATAATTATATACATGCATTGATTTCAGAACTAAAGAAAATAAACTAGTTTGTATAACTGTTTTTACAGTGGGGTAAGTATGTTCATATGCTATTTTTCTAAACTTTGTTTTTGGGTCCACTCACTCTTTTTCATGTTTTGCGCCCCAGGCAGTAGACGTGCACATGAATCCACCACCAGGCCATTTCCCATCTTTCGCGCCTTTCTTTTGATGTAGGATTTTTGTTTTGTAAAAGGATTGATTCCTTGTAAATTCTTAGTAATTGCTCTGATGTTTTGCCCTAGACTGAGAATTGAACTGTTGGAATGTATATATACGTATGCTGGCAGTTGGTTGTATATATATATATACTTGTTTGGCAGGTAAAAATGTTTTGGTATTGAGCCAGTTACAAGGAAAACTCTGCCGGTTTTTCGGTAGACGTTAACCTTATTATTTTATCATGTTTTGTATAGAAGGGCAAATAGGTCATTTGTGCCCGACATTCGCTAGGTGTCGGACACGCACAGGGTCTGCCTCAGATTCCAAAGTGGAATTTGGATCGAGTCCTGTCACTTTGTAACTGAGAAGTACTGTTGTGAATTACTGGACCCTCATCCTGAATTAGGTTGACATATTGTTCTAGCAGCACTTCGTCCCTGAATAAATAAATTGGGGTTAACATTAACAAAACTAACAATAATTAGCAAGAACCCCCAAATTAAGGATTACTCAATAGAACCCAAATCGAAACTCATCACACAGAAACCCAAAATTGAAATTCCATTAATCAAATTGTGTTTTTTGAACTTCATACACATGATATTCTAAAATTTTAAAAAACCATTAAAAATCTGGAGGAGTGATCTTCAAACCCATTAAAACCATATCAGAACTCATCCAAAAAATTTGTACTTCATACACATGATAGCATACCTCTGTCGCATAGATGGTGGGTCTTCTTCTTCAACTGATGATGGTGAGTCTTCTGCTTCACGTCGTTTGGTCTGCGTGAAAGGTCTCCAAGCGTTGGAGGAAAAAAAAAAGACGTTTGGTTTTCCAGCGTACGTCGTTCCCAAGCGTAAGTGGAGTTTGTGGTGGGTCAGGAGTGTGAAAATGGGTTAGAAGATGTAATTCAATCTCAGCCACACAAATATATATGTGGCTTAAGGAAAGTCCCTCCTTGCAGTCAAAGTTTGATGTTTATTTTTTCACATACATTAGAGTAATTTAGAATATTTTTTTTAAATTAATACATTCATTGTAAGAATATATATATGCAAATATCGAATTAGATATTGTTTAATCTAAAGAGAAAAAAAATTATGTTCCAATTTCACATGACCATAACTAATGAAATGACAGAGAAATATGTCTCTTTATATTCCCAACTATATCAACAAATACAAAATAAATGAATTAATTAAATGGGAAATTAATACAATACCACAAATGATTAAAACCCCATAAATCCCCCGCAGTTCTCATGGATAAAAAAACTTCCATGCCACAGATGGTCTGAGATTCCCCTCTTTACATAAGCAAGGCGGCAGCGAAAACACCAACGGCCACAAATCCTGGGACGGAGAATCTATTCGAAACGGCGCCGTTCGGTGCAAGAGCTTCCGAGGGGGATCCCAACACCGAAGTAGAGGGAGAGGTGGCCGGCGAAGACGATGGTGGAGTAGGTGGAGAGTCTGCGACGGGAGGGTCATTAAAACATCAACGGCTGAGCACCCCATCCCTCAAATAACACTATTTGAGGGATCCCTCAACTGAAGGGGACTATATATATAACTGTACCGTCTAAATATTGTTGAATATAATCTAAATTATTTAGACTATGTTGAATGGGAGTTGGCTAATTTTCTGTGGTTTGTGTCTAATCTAAGGGAAGAGTGACATCTGACCACTTGATTGTATTGGGAACCCTTATGTTGGCATTGGCTTTACTACTTTGTATAAGCAAGGTCTGATCTTTTGGACTTTAATTTAGGGCTTGGAAATTCATGTTCGTGCCTGTAACTTTATAATAAATTCTATAAACTAAAGCTAAAGGCTGGGTACCTGGTAAGACTTTATACCTGGAAGTTTTAATATTCAATGTTAGGGTTTTCAAAATATGAGGATCACTAAGGCTTACTATGACGTCTGGGTAACAATCAAAATGGATTGGACCGTTAAACAAACTTGACTCAATTATTCCTAGGGTACTGTCACTAAAGTTGGTAAATCTAGCATCTCTTAGACAGAGTAGAAGGAGGTGAGGCAATTGATTTATAAATTTCTTAACGTTTACTAGCTGTTCTAAGAGTTGAAATCAGATTCAGATGGCTAAATGATTTATGTGGTATAATGAGGGCTGAGGCCATTCAGATTTAGTTGTCTGATGCTTTTTAAAAGTTTGTGGATATGTGAGTTGCATTTTGTATATGTGAAAATTCTGGGAAACGAGCAAATTACAGGGGAGACTCTGCCGAATTTTCTGTAGAAGTCAAACTCTAAGGAAATTTTGAGTCTTAGAAGGGCAATTTGATCAATTGTGCTGGGCACTTGTCAAGTGTTAGACACGCACAGGGTTCGACAAAGATTCTAAAGTGGAATTTGGGTCGGGTTCTGTCATTGTTATAAATCTTTGAATTGGGTTTCTTTATAGCATTTGTTTATCTTTTAGGTCAAAAACCCCAATTAGATTTAAATATTATAAGAATTAGTTTTTAGTCCTACACAGCACCAAACATAGGTCTTCACTATTTTTATAATCCAACTTCTTAGTCCGACGCAGCACTAAACGTAGGTCAGTACTTAATCCAGCTTAGACCAATCTGATCTAATCTGAGACAGTCCCAGGATTTAGTCCAGCCCATGACAATCCGCCGTGCCAAACGACCCCTGAATAGTTTGTTGATTCCCATAGTAATTATCCCATGTAGGGTTATGTGAGTTGAGATTTTTGCCCTAAGTCCTTAGAAGTCATTTTACAAAGGAGTAAATTTGACTTTAAAATTTTGAAGATGAGATGGGTAGGGAAATATGATAGAGGGTGAAAATAGCAGCACTATATTTAAATGGCAAATTCAACTTCTTTGTTTGGGTTATGGAAATAATATATGTTATTCTTGCACTTAAAATTTAAATGATTTGCATATAATTGTCAACCAATTAAGCTATTAGTTTCCAGGCTCCCTCCAATCAACAACCTATCCCGTCCCAAATGAATGGTCAAAATTAAACAAAAACTCACATGAATTCCCAAGCAATATGCCAATATATATAGTTGCCTTCTATTGAGGGATTCCTCAAATAATTTTATTTGAGAGACACCCTTTAGGGTACCCTACAAATCTTTTTTCTACAATCCAAACCGTCCATTTTTTAAGTCTACATTCATAAATCATCCTTGCAAAAAATTAGGGAACTTTAGTTGAGGGATGCCTCAAATAAACTTATTTGAGGGACACCGTTGTAGGGCCCACTCCGTATTGTATTTCACTAATCCAAACCGTCTATTTTGTAGATACTCATTCAAAGAACATCTCTACAAAAAAATCACTTGAATCTGATATCATTTGACCACTCAATTGAATTATTGAAATTTTAGTATTTTTTTGAAGCACCATATTCATTGATTTTGTAGGACACAATTGGATATCAAAACGGTTTTCAATCTGTCTAATTTTTTGCAAGGATGATCTATGAATGTAGACATTAAAATAGATTGTTTGGATCGTTGAAAAAAATTCGTAGGGGACCCTAAAGGGTGCTTCTCAAATAAAATTATTTGAGAGATCCCTTAACATAAGGGGACTGTATATATATAATGCCAATGAATGAAAGCATGTTACATATATATATATATATATATAAGGCTTAAATGTTAAAATGGTCCCTGTGTTTTATCTCATAGGCCAATTTAGTCCTTGTCTTATCAATTTGGCCAATTTGGTCCTTGTGTTTGTATATGTTAGTCAATGTTTATATTTCTTTTAAATTTCACCTACCCCAATTTCGTGCACACACCTCAACCACCTCCCAAACCCAGCCACCCTCACCACCACCACTCCAACTCCAAAACCATAGCCACCCTCACCACCATTCCAACCCCACCTAAACTACAACAACTCTCTCTCTCTCTTTCTCTCTCTCTCTCTCTCTCTCTCTCTCTCTCTCTCTTTAAGAAAAATCATGAAGATCATCATAGCCGGTCATCGTAAGCTTGACGGCTCTACCGCCAATTAATCATCCTGGTTGCAGCAAAAGTCGACGACATTCAGACCAATGGATCGGAGAGGAGAGAGAGATGAAAGGTAGAGTATGAGAAAATCTTAAACATAAGATAGAAGAAAATTTGCAGCAAGAAAAGAGTAGGCATCAATTCTACTAAGAACCCTTTTTTTTTCCCTACAGGAATCGAGACCATTGGAGGTTGAGGTTGTGGGGGTTTTAATTATTTTAGCATTATTATTATTTGAGTTTAAATCTTTATAATTAATTACAAAATTTTAAATTAATTTTAAATGTTCTTTTTTAGGTTTTAACATAATTTTGACGGAAAGGGTCAAATTTGTTAACATATACAAACACAGGGACTAAATTGGTCAAATTAATAACACAAGGACTAAATTGGCCGATAAAGTAAATCACAGGGACCATTTCAACATTTAAGCCTATAAATAAATGCCTTTTTGTAGAAATGACACATCAACTTATACACAAGTTTGAATTTGTCATCTATTTTTTTTAAAGAGAAATGTCACCTTAATTTTTCAAAGGGTAAATTACTCAAATGGTCCTCAAAGTTATACTTGATTTACATTTTGGTCCCTCAATTAAATTATTCGTTCAAATGGTCTATCAACTCTATATTATTCGATCTATTGGTCTTATCGTTACATTCTGTCAATATTTACATTAAATATGAGGCAAATTGATCATTATTTTAGGTTAAATCTAACAGAAAATTAGATGGTAGGACCACTGGAGTGAATAATATAGAGTTGATGGACCATTTTGTTTGGGCCTAATTCGGCACGCCCAATCCAAAATCAAAGAGTCTATATCAATTTTTGACAGCCACCAGCGTTCTCCTTATGTTTGGACCAACACTCTGCATAATAGCTCATTCTTACAAAAGCCCACAAAGCAGAAAACAAAAGAATGAGCCTTGATTCAGAAAAACAGCCCAATCCACATAAAATGCCCATGTCTTTTACGAAGTGGCAGGGTTGTAAAAAAGCACGAAGCAGGTTGATAAAATTGCCAATTAAAAATGGCAAAATTGACCACCAAACATATCAATAAAAATTCTAAAAGAAAACAATTGGATTGGGCCCAGCTTCTAAAAATCTCACCATTACTCTCAAGAAGCCCAAAAACAAGTCAGCAGATTCTTCTTAGAAAGTCTATTCTCAGAAAACCCACGTGATTGCCTGACTTTGAAAAGTCAACAATTTCAACTATCACAATAGAGTTGATAGGGAGTTAATGAAGGCATGTCTTAAAACAGGAAGATATCTCTAGTCTTTTCAGTCAAAAGAAGATCAAAATCCCTTTCTGTATAATCCTGCATCACGACAGGCATCATTTCCAAGGGATAAGCAGACTATATTTTTCTAAAGAGATAAGTAGGGTGCAGGGAGTTGTTCATCTAGAAAATCAAACTAACCATCACGGCAGATTAAAGTCTTACAAAGAGGAGTTAGAGGTCAAAAAGGGATTAGGTTTTCTTTCAAAAAATAGAGAAGTAATCACCATAAGAACTGACTGTTGATAGCTCTTTACAGAATAGATAAAAATCCCCTTTTTCTTTGACATTTAAAATAAAAGATCTTACTTTCAGGAAATCTGCTGCCCATTATTAAAAGATTAGAAAACCCACTCCAGCATTTTCTACAAATATGAGTGGGGGTGAACAGATCAAAGGACAACCAAAAAACCAATCAAAAATAAAAACTCAAAATGATCACTTGATCTCAAAAATCTTCAAAACACTAAAGTAACCAAAGCTCATTGAGCCACAACAAACAAGTCAGCTAGAATTCAGAATCTCTAAAGTCAGTTCAGTTTCAGAGAAATAGTCATACAAAACGAGATTTCTCTTGTTGCAAATTTGATTCAGCACAAGCCAAAATAAGCAAAGTTCGAGTTTTACAAATATGAAAACCTCAACAAATTTATGGAGAGCCTTGATCAGGCAGAACATGTACTACAGTGCAGCTCCAGCTCAGTGATCAGCAAAACCAGCCATTTTTGCCTCTTTCAGACTGAGGAGGCTCCAATTATGCCAGTTCTAGAAGCCTTCCAAGGCTTGAAATAGATTAAAGCTCTACCAAACTCGAATGTTGGTGTTGATTTATAGCTAAAATATGACAGTTGAAGGTGTTGATAACGCAATCCAGCACAGACATACCCAGTTCAGGAGCATCTATCCAGACAGAAGTCCAATGCTCTTTTGTCTCTTTTAGAGTTGGTCTTTCCTTTTTAAGCTTTGTAAAAGACAATTCTGCCTAAAAAGTCCACTTTCTTATCATTTATTCTGGCTAGAACTACTAGTTTTATACTGTGAAAAATTGTGAAGAAAGGCAAGAAAAGAACTTACTTGGGAGATATTCCTCACCCAAATTCACAATCGCTTGTTTAGAAATTAGTAACTTGGGGTGCAAGTTATCCATTTTTGTAAAGAAGTCTGCTAGAGCTTTTATTGCTAGCAGTGGCACGCTCATACACAAAAGAAAGTTGACTTGTTGACCAGTCAATGGTTTTCAAGACAATAGGGAACTTTACCCTACCATCACAGGAACGAATATAAAACTGGTGAACACATTTGAACGAATAATTTAGTTGGGTACCAAAATGTAAATCAGGTATAAGTTTGAGGACCATTTGAGTAATTTACCCTTTTTCAAAATTCATGATTTGTCATATGACTTTAACGTCATCCAATTTTCCATCAATTTTCAAGGGTATTTTAGTAATTCTAATATGTAAACCCTTTGTAAAGCTCCTTTTTCAAATTAAAAAAATCAGAGAAGACAAGAGCAATACTTTTACGCATTAAAAAAAGTCAAACTTTAGGGTTTCAAATTACTTTTTAGGGAACAAGTTGTCCAGTTCCAGGGACATTGGCATTGATGGCGACTCCACACTACTACCCTCCAAATTACGGTAAAGCTTTGCTTTCTACTTGGGAATATCTGAAGTTTTTGTTTTTTATATGACAATGAAAGATATGATCCATACGATCCTTTTTGTTTTCTTTATTTTCTTTTGCTTTATATGATATTGCTTTGTTTTTGTGCTTTGGGTTACTGTGTATTGTCCTTTTGCAAGTAAATTACTTTGTTGTGTGGGGGATGTGTCGGCTGCAACTGTTACATTTTATATAAATACGTGTCACTACTACAAAAAGTGAAAAAGACGACCAGAAAACAACGACGGTCTAAGTGAAAACCGTCGTGGTTTTTAAAAAGACGACGGTTCTAAAAACACCGTCGTGTAATACAACCTTAGACAACTAAAAAATGGAGATTCAAATGGCTGTTCAAAAACAACGACGTACATAATTAAACAACCGACGTCTATTTGAAACAGATTTCCGCAGTGTTAAATCAATGCCAACAAAGAACGGCAGAAGTTATGAATCGACCGACGTAGAAAGTAAAGACGACGATTTCAATAAAAACCGCCGTTTTTACTCATAAAATAACACGACGAGGTTTTCGTATAAGACGCCGTATAATTACAAACAAATCCACGGCTTTAAAATACAAAATATCGCCGTATTAAATTAATGTACAACGACGGAAAATATAAATATATGGACGTCATTCTCATATAATTCTACGACGTTATCTTTAAATCGTACAATAAAATTTAACGTCGTATTTATTCATTTTATACGTCGTACATTTAATTTTAACTGTCGTCTTAATAAGAATTTTTGTTAACAATTTTTTTCTTTGATTTTCTTATCCTACGTCGGTAGATCTACTTAATGACAAGAATTGAAATAACCACGACGGTTTATATAGCAAACCGCCGACATAATCAGATTTGTCTGAGATCCCAAGGGTTACGAAATCTTACCAGATAGAACTCTGTTCCACATCATAATCTTAACAGATGACACAGATTTGCAATCAGAGAGACAATTTTTTGGAAGTTGATGATGTGTGTGCGTTTGTGTATCTACAAATATTATACCTAACGTCGTTGCAAATTTGCAATCAGAGAGACAATTTTCAACGACGGTTATATTATACCTAACGACGTTTAAAAAACAAATCAACGTCGCTAAACAAATATATTACGTCGTCTTAGTCTTACTTAAGACGACGAAAAACGACGACAGTAATAAAAAAATAGTCGTTGTTTTTATATTCTTATTTTATTTAAATCTGTCCTCCAAAAAAGAAACTTTACATATTCCAGAACATTAATTTCCTTCATTTTAAATTTCCTCCGGAAAAAAAAACTCTATTTATAACGCACTGTAATTGAAAAATAAACTGAAAGGTCACGGGAAAAAAAATTCTATTCATAATTTAAAAATTCAAATCCACGTCGGTTATATTAAACATAACGACGTTAAATGAAAAGATTCCACGTCGCAAAACAAATATTGCGTCGTGTTAGTTAAAAACGACGGCATAACAAAAAACCGTCGTTGTTTCAAACTGAATTAATTTAAAATTTATTCGGAAAAGCAAAATCTATTTATAATTTCCTCGGGTTAGTAATATTGCGTCGTGTTAGTTTACAAATTCAAGAACATTAATTTCCCTCATTTTAAATTTTCTCGGGAAAGAAAAATCTATTTATCACACTTTGTAATTGAAAACTAAAACTGAAAGAATTCGGGAAAAAAAACTCTATTTATAATTTAAAAATAAATTCCACGTCGGTTGTAGTACACTTAACGACGTTTAACAAAATAATCTACGTCGGTAATTATAAATCTACCGCCATCTTACCTTAATATAGACGACGAGAAAAGACGACGGTAGAACAGAAAACCACCGTTGTTTCAGTTTCTTTAACAGTTTGGTCCTTTATCTTTCTGCAGGACTTGTATAGTTCAAAGCATTGACAATGTCTTCATCATATCTCCCAGCAACTACTGATTCGATTGCTCATGCTTTAGAGGCCATCTGAAGCCATTTCTATTCTTTATCGCATTCTTGAAACCCATCTTCTTCTTCTGAAGCTCTACGGATAAAGGAAGAGGCTATCACAAATCTGACGGATCTTCTTAGCCAAGAAAATCAAGCAGATTTCCCTGAGAAGCGAACTTTCCTTCGACAGCGAGTGGAGGCCAGGCTTGCATCTCTTTTGATGGAAAGCAAGGAGTATTCAGAAGCACTAAGTGTCCTATCAGGCTTGATCAAGGAAGTGAGAAGGCTAGTTGACAAGCTTCTTCTTGTGGACATATATTTGATGCGAGTAGCTCAATTTCTCTTTGAGAAAGACATCCAAATTATTGTCTTTGAGACGTGAGAGACTGAGAGAGGAAGAACTTCGAACCCTAAATGTAAACCGAAAATGAATGAAAGCGACAAATTTATAGAATAAATTTTTAAAACCAACGGCGGTCCTTACAAAAAAACCGCGTTTAAATTGTAAAATCAACGTCGGTATGATCGACGTATATTACAGAAATCCACGTCGGTACATTAATAAAAACGACGTGTTAAATAATCTACCATGACGCGAGTTATTACTTATGTACTTTAATTTTTGAGTTTACTACGACGGTACCTACAACACTACTGTCGTATTTATTTACCACGTCCGAAGTTAAATGTACCGTCGTATTTTGTAATTTATACGTCGTAGTTATATGTAACCGCCGTATTATTTTTTTGAAATGGTTTATATGTAAGCAACTTTTCGTCTACCTGACATACACATGCGCTGTTTCCAAACCCGATTAAAAATTTCAATCTCCCAGAGAAAACTTTTAGACTTTTTTCCTTGTCAGAGCACTGTCAGAGTATCTCATCGTCTTCCTCTCGTCTTCTTCGTCGTCTCTGAACTTAAACATAATCTTCCTCTTGCTTTCATTGCACGCAAAAGGTAAGCTTTCATTTTCACTATTTTGGTTGCTGTTTTGCATGCTCATACGTTTTTTGTTTGAAAAATCTTTTTACCTTTTTTCTGGCCAAAATCATTTTACTTCTTTCCAAGTTCGATAAAATATACAGACAAAGAGGGAAAGTTTTCAACTTTGAAGACAACTACCTCAACTAAATAAGACGACGGTAGCTTCTTATTTACGTGGTTAAATATGTAGACCACGACGGTTCGTCAGTCGTTCTAGCGTCGTCTGAAAATTGACAAAGTTGTTTTTAAAATTATAGTCTTTTTTTTATTTGCTTGTTTAATTGCAGGTTTGATTTCTCTGAACAATGGTTTTTGTTTTTCCCTAATTTGATAAAATATAAAGAAAAAGAAAGTAGGGTTGGTATCTAATATAGACGACAGTATCTTATTGTTTTACGTCGTGTGAATTTTAATACCACGACGTCATATTAAAATACCGTCGTCTATATAAGATTCCAAAACTTTCTTTCTTGGCCTTGTATTTTATCAAATTAGAAAACAAAAACCATGGTTCAGAAAAATCAAATCTGCAATCAAACATTCATAGAGAAAGAAAGAAGGGTTTTGGATCCTTATATAGACGACGGTATATTACTACTGACGTCGTGTGAACATCAATACCACGACGTTATATAAATATTTCGTCGTTTATAGTTAATTATCACGTCATTTATAGTTAATTATTTCGTCGTTGTTTAATTACCTTGGTTTTAAACATTTATTACGTCTGAGATTATTTCATTGCGTCGTTTAAAATCATATCATACGTCGTATTTTATTAATAACCGTCGTTTGTGTTCTTAATCTTTTCCTGAAATATTTTCACTTGCAGTTTTGTCTGTAAAAATGGTTTCTCACCAAGACCAAAGTAAGGATTCTGGCTCCAAGAAAAATGGAGATAAGGAGCTTGGAATGGTACCTCCTCAAGTGAAGCCTTCGAAGAAGATGAAGTTTGCTTCATCATCTGCTGAGACAGAACCAACCAGCACGACAACAATCTCTGATGATTCAAAGTCTGGTCGAGGTATGAGCACAATGCCTCGTGTTGTGAAGAGAAAACTTCAGAAACTGAGGCCAATTGTTGAGTACAATAAAAGGGGGAAAGGAATTGGCCAAGCACATAGTGAGATGCAGTCCTACATTGGTGTGTTGGCACGCTCCAGAGTTCCACTTGTGGACATGAAATGGGCTCAAATCCCCAAGGATATAAAGGAGCAGATTTGGGAAGCAGTTGACATTGCTTTTGTGGTAGGTCAAGGGGGCAAGAGCTCTGTGTTAGCTTCTGCTGCCAAGAAATGGAAGGATTTCAAGTCTACACTAACGAGGCATTATATCCTTTCATACACCAATGACAGGGAGAGATTAAGCCAACCCCCTGAAACATATAAATTCATAGAGAAAGCACAATGGGATGCCTTTGTAGCTTCAAGGTTATCCAAAGATTTTGAGTCTGTGCATTCTCAACATGCACAGATTAGGGAGAAACTTGAGTACAATCATCGATTGTCTCGAAAAGGATATGCTGGTTTGGAGGATCAATTGGAGGAAACCATGCCTGGGGTAGAAATTGATCGATCTACCTTATGGAAGAGAGCTAGACAGGACAAACATGGTAACATCCCGGATCCAAAGGTGGCAGAGAAAGCAAAATTAATTGTAAGCCTACTCACTCTGTTTTAAATTTTTATTAAACTGTGAATAATTCTTATTACGTCTTATGTTATATTTTGCGTCGTGTGAATGATATTACCACGTCGAAATTTTTTTAAAAACGTCGTTAAAGGTCTAAATAGGAATCACTACTCTGTTTTCTGTAATTATAGCATAAGATGTCGGTGGTTCATTTTCGCGTCGTTTGTATTGAATTACTACGTCGAAATGTTTTAAACAAGGTCGTTAAAGGTGTGAATATTGAATCATCCCTCTGTTATCTGTAAATAAAGCATAAGACGTCGGTGGTTTATTCATTTCGTCGTTTTAAAAACTAACCACGTCGGTATAACTACCGTCGTGATAAATTATAATAACGTCGATTTATATGTTATTGCGTCGTGTGAAATTATATCATACGTCGTTTGTATATAAATAACCGTCGTGTCTTTTTGTTCTTACTTTTTTATATATCTTTGTTTTAGGATGAATTGCAAAAATAAGTCTCGGAAGGCAAAGTCAATGTTTCTGGCAGCAATGATGTGCTGACCATGGCTTTGGGCCCCGAGCATCCAGGCAGAGTGAGAGGAGTATGTGCTGGGATCTCACCAAGGCAATATTTCAATTTACCCAAACCACAGAGAGTGAGCTTTGACGACCGTTTGAAGGACAGTTTAAGAGTTCTCCTTCAAGAAGAGACTAAAAAGATGGAAGCTAAGGCAAGGGAAGAGGCTTTAAGGATGGAGGCTAGAACGAAACAATTGGTAGAGGCTGAGAGGGAGCATTTCCTGAGTCAGCTTTCCCAATTAATTCCCAATTTTGATCCAAGCATGCTTAAACCCAGAATTAGCCAAAGTCCCAAAAATCCAATGTCTGACAAAGCAAGCTGCTCTGGAGGTGATGTGAGATCCCAGCATTTTGAGGATGATACTGCCAAAAATGGGAAACATCAGGAAGAAAAGGTAACATATCTGAACTTTGAATTCTCTGTTTTTTTTAAAAACCATTAGACGTCGTTATTATTAATAAAACCGTCGTTTGAAATACATACCACGACGATTTTAAAAATAAACCTTCGTTTGTATTTCAATACCACGTCGTATTTAGTTTACTTGTTTTACACGCCATTAAACGTCGTTATTTTTAAAACTTTGTGGTTTTTAGACGACGGAGTTAGTCATTCCCGCCGTAATAGATGAAGAGAAGAGAGAAGAAAAACAAGATGAAAAGGAGAAAGAAGATGACGACCAGGTATGTTCACATAACTTTGCCTTTTTTATTTGTTTTTCAAAATTTCAGACGTCGATATTTTTCTTTAAACCGTCTTTTGTTTACAACTTAGACGGCGGAATTTTTTTCTAAGACGTAATAAATTATTCACCACGACGGTTTCTTCACCGTCGTTTAAATTCTTTTCAGACGACGTTGTATTCCTTAAACCGTCGTTTTTATTGAATTACCACGTCATTTTTTTTATTTCTTTAAACAGGTTATTCAAGTTGTTGATTATTCAAATATGGAGGCGCCATCTTCTTTAAAATCCCTTTGTCGTTATGTGGAAACGACACTCGTGCCTCAGGATAAGACCCTGCACTTTACAATTGATAAGGAGGTGTTTGGTCTAGAGCGCGATACCTTCCTCCTGCCTGAAGATATTACACAATTTGCAGGCATGGAAGAAATAGGAGCCACTGTCATTGCTGTATATATGAGGTTTGTCATTCTAAAATAATACGTCGTTGGTTTATTTATTGCGTCGTCTTAACCAACTAACCACGTCGTTAGTATGTACCATCGTGATAAATATATTATAACGTCGTTGTCTATTTCAGTACGTCGTGTGAAATTTTATAATACGTCGTTTTGTTATACATAACCGTCGTGTGTTTTTTTGTATATATGAGGTTTGTCATTCTAAAATAATACGTCGTTGGTTTATTTATTGCGTCGTCTTAACTAACTAACCACGTCGTTAGTATGTACCGTCGTGATAAATATATTATAACGTCGTTGTCTATTTCAGTACGTCGTGTGAAATTTTATAATACGTCGTTTTGTTATACATAACCGTCGTGTGTTTTTTTGTGCTGACTTGTTTATATTATTTTATATATCTAGGTACTTACACGATGTTTTGAAATGAGCAAATATGTGCTCCATGGTTGGCTTTATCGACCCTGCTACAGTTAATGCCAGCTCTGGCACAATAGCTGACAGATCACGCCTACTAGCAGCTCGACTTCAGAGGACTGACGGTGAACAGATTTTCCTGATGCCTTACAATCCAGGGTTAGTCTCCTTAACAGGATTTTGTTTTTATGATTTTCAATAAATGACAGCGTATAAACTAACCACGTCGGTGTTTTATTTTATTGAGTCGTTTGAAACTACTAACCACGTCGGTAGTTATTTATCGTCGTGATAAATGTATAATGTCGTCGATTGCTACTTTATTTCGTCGTGTGAAATATTATAATACGTCATTTTTGTAAATAACCGTCGTTTTTATATTAATTTTGTGCAGCCGTCATTGGATCTTGCTGATTGTAAGAGCAAAGAGAGAAACCGTCTATTTTCTGGATTCTCTGCCAGGAAATCGTGTGGTCGATGAAGAGGCCAAAAACATTGTGAACAGTGCTATAAAAATTTATAATTCTCACATAGCTAGACCAGGCCGTAAGGCAGTCATTTGGAAAACTCTGTCAGGCACACCAAAGCAACCCAGCAGTGTCGAATGCGGGTATTATGTGATGCGCTTCATGAGGGACATCATCATGGATCCTTCCTTGGGGTTTGAGAAGAAGGTAAGAAGAAATTACCTTCATACATTTTACGTCGTTTTATGTATTATCAACGACGGTCATGTAAAATTACCGTCGTTGAATAGATATAGTACGTCGGTTATGAAAAATATCGTCGTCTATGATTTAATTTCTTTTTATTTATAAACCCTAATAGTCATTGTTTATGCAGTATGCCAAGGGAAAACAGGAAGCGCCATACCCCCAAGAAGCAATTGATGAAGTCCGGAATGAATGGGCAGAGTTTGTTTGCCTTCACCTGGAATAGGGGAATTATTGAACACTTGATATTTATGTATAATGTACAAATTTTGTCTATAATATATAATGTAAAAATTTGCTGAGGTTTTCTTAAATTTAAAAAAAAAAAACAAACATACAAATTGCGTAACCGACGTATAATACTTTTCCAACGACGTAATAAAGTCAAAAGCCGTCGTTTTTTGTTGTTTCGTTTTAAACAAATCCGACGTAAAAGGATATTTAGACGACGTTCTTTGAACAATTGAGTCGTTTATGGTTTACAACGTCTTCAATTTCTTAAGGGTTCAGGGTAGTACTTTGTAACGACAGCGGTTAAGTCGTGGAATATATATTTTACGTCGGATAGTTAAATATCCGCCATGGTTTCTCATTTAAACGACGTCATTTTAACAACTTAGTCGTCTATTACAATTTACAACGTCTACAATTTATTAACACCGACGTGGTTTGTTGTTGTGATAAGAATATTTTATTATTTTTATATCAAAATATTCAAAATAAATTTAAAATAAATCAGAAAAATGCAAAGTCAACTCCTATGAAGTCATTGATATATTTTCTTCCCCCTAAACCTTGAAAAAATTCATTTTGAATAACAAAAATTTAAAATGACCATCCAAAATAAAATTGTTTTGATGAGTCATAAAATCACTTCTAGTTTTATGGTTTAGGGTTTAGAGTCTAGGGTTTAGAGATTAGGGTTGTTATTTATTGGGGTTTATTTTTAAAGTATAATTTTTGGGTAGTCTAGGGTATATATTAGGCTGTAAAACCATAAACTCTTTTATAAACTTAATTTTTAAAATTATATAATTTAGTTTTAAGGGTTTAGGGTATTAATTGTTAACGACGGTGGTTGAGTCGTGGAATACATATGTTACGTCGTGCAGTAAAATATCCGACATGGTTTCCACTTTAAACGACGTCATTTTAATATGTAAGTCGTCTATTATAATTTACAACGTTTTCAATTTCTTAACTTCGACGTGGTTTTTCAGTCGTCTTTATATCAAAATATTCAAAATAAATTTAAAATTAATCCGAAAAATGAAGGGTCAAAATAAACGGCGTTACGTTCAGTGTTTCCGTCGTGGAATATTACATTTACGTCGGTTCTTGTAGAACTTTCGCCATGATTTTTCTTTCGACGTTTTAAAGAGCGCGCGCTCTAAAAATTTTCGCGCGCCCTAAATTTTTTTATATTTGGCTCTTATTCTTATACTTCTAACCCTGAACCCTAAAATTTTCAGATTTCGCGCAACATAACATTCGCTCTCTCACTTCTGCTCTAATTAAAAGTTGCACTCTCCAGGCTCCGTCGAATCTGTGAGCTCGTCCAACCTGTAAGTACAAACCCTATCTTCCCCTTGTAAATTCATTGAATGATATTAGGTTGTTTTGTTAAAGGGTTTTAGGTATATGCTTTGCGATCTGTTAATAATGTGCTTATAGGTATGGGTTCATGGATTTTCTGTTTAATGGGTTCATGGATTTTCTGTTTAATGGGTTCATGGATTACATTATCTGTTATGTTGAATTGGGAATGGATTTAATTTTGTCGGATCTTTTAATCACCCTATGTTATGTTGAATTGGGAATGGATTTATTGTTTTCATGCTTGGTTTCATGTATATGTTGGTTTCTTGCTTGGTTTCATATATATGTTGTGTTCTTAATGGATTTTGGGTTCTTGAAAATAAACTGAGACACGACGCCTTTTTAGGCATACGACGACAATTACACGACGGTTTATGAAAAAACCGTCGTTGTATTACTTATACACGACGGTTTTTTCATAAACCGTCGTTTGTATTACTTATATTAGACAACGTCTGTTGAAAATCCGTCGTCTATATATGCCAAATACGTCTGTTTTTGTTTAAAACCCGTCGTCTCTGTTGTGTATTACTTGCTATTAGATCTTTGTATAATCTGCTATAGTGATGGTCATTGCCTGTATTTTCACTTTATTATAGATAATAGGTTATAGTGTCGGAGATGGATAAGTCATGGATGCACTCGGATAGAAGATCGAAGGCATATGAGTTTGGGGTGGAAGCATTTTTGAACTTTGCTGTAGAAAATCTTCTAACTACAACACATATCCGTTGTCCATGTGTTAAATGTGTTAATTTGAAGTTGTTTGGGGTTGGAATTATAAGGGATCACTTATACTTTAATGGAATTGACCAAAGCTATAAGAATTGGACATTTCACGGAGAACCTTGGGAAGCAACTACTAATGCTAGTAGAAATGTTGAAGAAGATGATGGCCATAGTAGGTACAGTTTTGTGTCTGAAGAAATTGATATGGATGATAATGATTTTGGTGATTTTGGTTCCGATCCGTATGAGTTTGCCAATGTGATTGGGGATGGAGATCAACCAGTGTACCCTGGTTGTAGAAAGTACACGAAGTTATCGGCATTAGTGAAGTTGTATAATTTGAAGGCAAAACATGGGATGAGTGATGTCTGTTTTACAGAATTATTGATACTTCAAGGCGATTTGCTTCCAGAAGGAAATACAATACCAACCTTTATGTATGAGGCTAAAAAGACTTTGTGTGCATTGGGGCTGAGTTATGAGAAAATGCACGCATGCCCCAATGATTGCATCTTGTATAGGAAGGAGTATGAGGATTCAACTAATTGTCCTACTTGTGGTATCTCAAGGTGGAAGGAAGGCAAAGATTCAATCTTGAAAGAGGGTGTGCCAGCGAAGGTGGTGTGGTATTTTTCTCCAATTCCAAGGTTTAAAAGGATGTTTCAATCACATGAGACAGCTAAGAGTTTGACTTGGCATGCTGCTAGAAAATCAATTGACGGTCAGATGTCTCATCCGGCGGATTCCCCGTCTTGGAAACTTCTTGATGATAAATGGCCTGAGTTTGGTAATGAGCCGAGAAACTTGAGATTGGCTCTTTCATCTGATGGATTCAATCCCCACAGTTCTCTAAGTAGCAGATATAGTTGTTGGCCGGTTATCTTAGTTACATATAATCTCCCTCTATGGCTGTGCATGAAACGAAAGTTCATGATGTTAACCTTATTGATTTCCGGTCCTAAACAACCCGGAAATGATATAGACGTCTACTTGGAGCCTTTGATTGATGATTTAAAATCTTTGTGGGATGGGATTAGAGGAGTGTATGATGCACATAATGGAGAATACTTTACACTCAGAGCTGCATTAATGTGGACAATTAATGATTTCCCCGCCTATGGAAACTTATCTGGTTGTGTTGTTAAAGGATATAAAGCTTGTCCAATATGCGGCGATGATACACCTAGTCACAGGTTGAAAAATGGCCACAAAATTTGTTACATTGGGCATAGAAAATGGTTACCAATCAATCATCCATATAGGAGGCAACGTGCAGCTTTTAATGGGAAACCTGAATATGGCATACCTCTCGAGCCATTAACCGGAGAAGAAGTGCTGCATATGGTTGAAAATGGTGACAGAGTTTGTTGGAAGAAGAAATCAATATTCTTTGATCTCGAGTATTGGAAATACCTTCCTGTGAGGCATGCCCTAGATGTTATGCACATTGAGAAGAATGTTTGCGATAGTATTATTGGTACATTGCTGGAGATCCCTGGAAAAAATAAAGATGGGATTGCTGCTCGATTAGATTTATTGAACATGGGGGTCAAAACTGATTTGCAACCCGAGTATGGAGAAAGACGTACTCGTTTGCCTCCTGGGCCTTGGAATTTGTCAAGAGCAGAGAAGAGAGAGGTTTGCAATTCTTTCTATGGTATGAAGGTCCCTGAAGGTTATTCTTCAAATATTAAAAATCTTGTATCTTTACAAGATTCAAGACTTCTTGGCCTTAAATCACATGATTGTCATACCTTAATGCAACAATTGCTCCCTGTGGCAATTCGTTCTGTTTTGGAGAAGCCTGCAAGGTATGCAATAACTCGTTTGTGCTTCTTCTTCAATGCTATATGTGCAAAGACTGTTGATGTTTCCAAGCTAGATAAGTTGGAAGAAGATGTAGTAGTTACTCTGTGTTTGCTTGAGAAGTACTTTCCCCCTTCATTCTTTGATATCATGGTTCATCTAGTAGTACATCTTGTCAGAGAAGTTCGTCTATGTGGGCCAGTATATTTTAGGTGGATGTATCCGTTTGAAAGATATATGAAAGTGCTGAAGGGGTATGTTCAGAATCGTACTCGTCCCGAAGGTTGCATTGCTGAGCGGTATATAGCTGAAGAAGCGGTAGAGTTTTGTACTCAGCATTTATCTGATGTTAGTACAGTTGGAGTGCCTTCAAGCCAAAAGATGGGACTTTCAAAGCCATTATCAGGTTGCACAGTGAGCGTAGTTGATCAGGACCTGTTGAATCAAGCACATCTATATGTCTTGGAGAATACGGAGGAAGTCCTACCTTATATCGAGTACGTATGAGTTTTATTCTTTAAGTTTCCATTTTAAATTATTTCTTATGTTTATCTTCTATATTTGGGACCGTAATGCTTGAATTTTTCGTGTCATGTAGGCAACATATGATCCACATCAAGACTGCTTATCCAAAATTTAGAAAGAGAACAAAGTGGTTGCAGGATAAGCACAATAGCACTTTCATTCAATGGCTACGCTTCAAGGTATATATTGTTGAATAACATATTTCTCTTTTAATTTTCTTCTTATTTCTATGTTAGATTGAATTAAGATATATGATTAATTTGCAGGTTCAAAGTGAACTTGAGGAAGACAATCATGGCGTATCAGAAAATTTAAGGTGGCTAGCAGCTGGTCTAAACATGGCAGTGCCATTATATAGGAGCTATCTTATTAAAGGTATTAAATTCAATATCAAGGCACAAGATGATGTGCAGACAACTCAAAATAGTGGAGTTTATTTACTTGCACATACCATGCAAGTTGCTAGTGCCAAGGATAAAAACCCAATTCTCTCAAATATGGGTTTCTATGGTGTCATTCAAGAAATTTGGGACCTTGACTACCAAAAGTTTACAATCCCAGTCTTTAGGTGTGATTGGATAGATAGTTCTGGTCTTGTAGTCGACGAACTTGGATTTACCCTTGTAGATTTGAGTAAAATTGGACATAGGAATGACCAATTTGTTTTGGCTTCTCAAGTCAAACAAATATTTTTTGTTGACGACCCGATGCATCGTGGTTGATCGGTAGTGTTATCAATGCCTAATAGAGAATATAATGATGGTATTGGTGATGAAGTCTTAGGTGATGTGATAATTGAGTGTGAGCCATTTACTAGAGGGATGCCAAATGTTGACACATTTGATGAACTGGTGGGTGAGTTAGGCGGTCAAAATATTCGAGATGGGTGTGAAGATATATGGATTGAACGATACTTATGTAATTGGCAGTGTATGACATTAATTTTGTAATATATTGTAATGTGATTTCTTCACTTTCTACGTTCAAATAAAACACGACGTTATTGTGAACCAGTTATTCAGCATATTTACCGACGTCTTAAAGCAACGTAACAATGAAGAACCACGACGCTATTGTGAAGCAATTATTCAGGATATCACGTCGGGGAAGGATTAAGAACCGCCATGTAATTCAAAATAACACGACTCCAATCCCATAATACCGACGTCTAAAAAACGAGATATATAATCTGAACGTTAAAAAATACGACGTCATCATACATTTTCCACGTCGCAAGTTCTTTTATAAACGAAGAGGAACGAAATGAATTCCGACGGTAATTCATTATAACCGCTGTCTAATATCAATTAAACGACGTTATTTGTAATACAGCTCTCATCATAATCAACGCCGTCTATATGTTCTGTAATATGGCTCTCATTTATTTGGAACCGACGTTGTTTAGAAGTTCAACGTCGTCTATATTAATAAGTGCGTCGTGAGTAATGAATACATATAAATACAACGTCGACAATATAAATGCCACCGACGTTGTTTCGCATTCAACGTCAACTATATAAATACATACGTCGTAAATAATGACACTGACAACTATTTCCACGTCATCTTTTTTAGAAAAATCGAAGTGGAAAATTTATTTCACGACGGTTGTTTGTAAATAAGAGACGTAGTAGATTTCAATAACGTCGTCTTCTCATGTATTTAAAGACGTCATATTTTTTCTTATCGTGAAAATTATATTTAACGGCGTAGTGTTTTAGTTGTCGTCGTTGTATGTCTATCTTGCGGCCTTGTTCTTTTAATATGTGTCATATTTTTCGTTTTTAACGACGGTGATTTGTTTGAGTTGGTCGTCTATTCTCATCCTCGACTATTTTTTAGAACTTTAGCAGACTAAACACGTCTGTTTTTATTTGTTTTCGACGTTGTTTTATTTAACAACGTCTAATATTTATCGTCGTTGTTTGTTTCTGAAAATAGGACGTATAAATTTTGTAATACGACTCTCATATATTTGTAACCGACGTTGTTTCATTGTTCAACGTCTACTCTATAAATACACACGTCGTAAATAATGACACTGACAACTATTTCCACGTCATCTTTTATAGAAAAATCGAAGTGGAAAATTTATTTTACGACGGCTCTTTTTATATAGGCGACATAGTAGGTATCAATAACGTCGTCTTCTAATGTATTTAAAGACGTCATATTTTTTTATTGTCGTGAAAATGATATTTAACGGCGTCTTATTTTAATTTTCGTCGTTGTATGTCTATAATGCGGCCTTGTTCTGTTAATATGTGTCATATTTTTCCTTTTTAACGACGGTTTTTTTAGAGAGTTGGTCGTCTATTCTCATCCTCGACTGCTTTTTTAGATCTTTTTGCAGTACAAAGACGTCGTTTTGTATTTATTGATGACGTTGTATATTGTAACAACGACGGTGATTTAGCGTCGTGGTTTATGAGGGAAAAGATGACGGTGGATTCCACGACCATTGAAAAACCGAATACACGACGGTGATTTACCGTCGTCTTTTTGCTTTTTTGTAGTAGTGTGTGTTTGTGTAGGTGATTGTGATTTAATTACCATGAAAATTCACCATGGGGTCACTTTATAGACCCCGAAAATATCACAAGCAAGTTGGGAGACCATGGATGCTCAGATGGAGGGAGCCAGATGAGGTTTGACCTCCTTCAAATCCAAACAAACTTCTAAGATGCTTCATCAAGATCAACTGCAGCAAGTGTGGCCAAGAAGGTCATAATGAGGAAGCAAGCAAAAAGACCTCGAGTAAAGATAATGAGATTTTCAATTTTTGTTTATATATATTAAATGTTGAGAAGTTGGCAATGAAATTTGATTTGGTATAGGTGAATGGAAAAGGTGATCCAAGATGGCAAACTTCAGCAAATCCAAGCAAACAACAGTTACGGACAAATGGAGGAAATAAGACAAGTGAAACCTCAGCAAATCAAGCACACTTTGTACTAAGAGGAATAAAATCTGCAAGAAATATGTATGAATCCAGTCAGTGGCGGAGCCACTCCTAGACCTGGAGTGGCCCTAGCCCCCCTATTTTTTTTTTTATCATTCCTCTATTATATTATATATAATATATAGAATTTATAATAAACAACTTAGAATTTAAGTTAAAATTTTCTCTAAAACAAATTATACATGACTCAATTAGAAATATTTAGCTCTAAACATGTAAGTATTGAATACTTAGGTGTCTTATATACTTGTATTTTCTACTTCGGGCCCCCCCACCCCCTACTTTTACAATTCTAGCTCCGCCCCTGAATCCAGTGCATAAGTCTCAAACCCAAGTTCTTCTACTACAAGAGCAAGCACAATGAGAACCAACGGCAAGTCTCATGCCAAGAAGAATAGCGTATGGAAATCATAAAGCACCTAGGTTTAATTGGTCTTGGTATCATGCAAAGTTTACATTACAAATAGATAAAAATTTTCAAATTCCGCCATAAAATTTTCATGCCGTTTAATTGTACATGGCCAAGATTTTCAGAAACCTTCCCCAAAATACGTCACAAACAAAAACAATGATAAGCATTTGGAAACACCTCTGAGATAATTGATTTTTTCAATTTGCCATGGTCAGTGATTATTACTTTTGGAGCTTGCCCATCCATAGCTTTTATCCACGTCTGCATTAGCCAAGAAAATGTTGTTGTACTTTCATCTTATACCAAAGTTTTTTTTATTGTAATATGTGACTCATTTAAAAAATTAGGACTTAAAATCCCCTGAATAGTCTATTGATTCCCATAGTAATTATCTCGTGTAGGGTTATGTGAGTTGAGGTTTTTGCCCCAAGTTCGTAGCAGTTATTTTACAAAGGGATAAATTTATCTTAAAATTTTTTAAGATAAGATTGGTGGAAAAATAGGATAGGGGTGGAAATAGTAGCACTCTATTTAAATGGCAAATTCAACTTCTTTATTTGGGTTAAGGTACTAATATATATGTTATTCTTGCACTTAAAATTTAAATGATTTGCATGTAATTGTCAACCAATTAAGCCGTTAGTTTCCAGCTCCCTCCAATCAACAACCTATCCCGCCTCAAAATGAATGGTCAAAATTAAACAAACGCACAAATTTGGTGGCTTGCGATGCCTGGAATCACTCAAATTTTCCTCGTGAATGAAGGAAAAGTTAGTGCCGCTCTAAAGCAAGAAACTATCTTCAAATAACCAAAAATAAAAAGGAAATATTATTTGCGTAGTCAATTAGAAAAAAGAAAGAGTGTGACAACAAGGAAATTTATAGAGTTAAAAGAAAGGGAGAAAAAAAAAGGAAATAGTGATCAATCTTTACATTAATTGAACAAGGAAATTTAGCTTAATTGGTAGCTATGACGTTTGTGGTCTTCTATACTTTGACCAAAGCATTGCGGTTGTTTCCTGCAATCTCTACCCATCCATGAATACCGTATTTATCGACTATTTCTTGCACAATTTTTCATTTTTTCAACCTTGAGGATTTGTATCTTCGAGCTTCTTCATCACCATGGTATCCACACCACAATTGGGTCGTACGTTCGTAGCCGCAGAGACAAAAGTCTTTCCATATTTCTTCCTGAAAATATTCCTAACTGTCACCAATTCTGGAATCTCATGAGAGCACTTTTTGGCTGCAAAGACTAGACTACTTATCCCTTCTTTCAAGTTTTCTGGACATTCCCTCACCTCTTTGATGCTCGACAGTCTGTCCACAACCAAATCGCAGAAGGCCTCGATGAATTCGTACGCAACCGAAACGTTCTGCACTCTTATCACCCGTTTGATCAGGATATGAGTCGGGCCAGCAATGGGGTCTTCGCCAGCGCGAAGGGGACTTGCGATGTCACTGTTCATCTTCGCCACCTCATCTTGTTTCTTCTTTTGCAAGAATCGCGCTTTTACCATCACTGTCTCCACCGTCTCTTTGCATTTGGAGGACTTGAAACCGCTGCCGAAGAGCTTCATCATGAGTTTCATCTTGGTTTGGAGGAGAGGAAAGCTTGGAACAAGCAACTTCAAACCACACCAATGAGAGCTTTGAGTGAAACTAGTTATGAGAGAGTGGAGTTATATAAAGGGAGCTGAATTAAGAAAAGGAAACCCCAAACCAATTTCCTTTTAGGTATCCTTTTCTGTTTACGATATTGGACCTTAATTAACAAGACATTAGATCGCTTTGAATCTATGGCTGTTAATAACTGGTGAAGGAAGAAAGAGAAAACTACGGTTTTTTATAAAAGTTGTTTATCCCTCGAGCACTGTAACTGGATTCTTCTTCGTCTCTCTTGCAACTCGACTTCTGTCTGCAACTCGATTCATCTTCTTCCCCTCCGACCACAAAAAAAAATCCAGCCCCTAGCTCGCCACTCTGTTATCCCCACTCTGGCCACAAAAATCCAAACCACAGCTTAGAAAAAAACTAAACCCTAGTTCCCCAGTGTCATCTCCACTCCAACCACAAAGGATCCAAACCCCAAGTATATCTTCAAACATCTGTATGCTAATTGTGGAGGACCAAAATCGATAGCAACACAGGCATCTACCCTCCTTGATCAATGATTTTCACAAAAAATAGATTCTTGAACCCATCAACCATTCGTTGACCTTCTCTTGGAAACAAAATCAGGGGAAAGTTGAAACTCAAATCAAAACCACACAGCAAAACAAAATTTCATTAGGATTAGATTTCCTTCTTCTTGTTTTCTTTGATGACAACACAGTTTTTATCTGGGTTTGGGTTGAGTTTTTTGTTTTAAAATTTTTGATCTTCTAGGTGTTTTGGGTTAAGAGAGAGAGGCGGTTGGGTACGGTGGGATGGGTCTGTGTTTTTTGTAGGTTACTTTTTGAATTTTATTTTGTTTATATATTTTTTTATTTTTTGTTACAATATTTGGAATTGAAACTAATTTTGTTACTTTAAAATTTTAGAATTTGTGGTAAAATAAGTATCAATTTCATCATCATGTCTTTTTTGGTAATTATACATACTAAAAGCATTTCTAATAAAAATTTACCAAACATTTTGACTCTTCACTGTACTTTTTCTAATATAGTTTACCAAACACCTATGTGTATTTTTTCACAGCTATTTATTCTCACAACACAGTAAGAGCAGTTTTTAAAAAAAGCACAGTAATACCAAACTAGTCTTTAATGTATACGAACAGTAAGCTATTTTTTATTATTTATTAATTTCTCTTTTGGGTTGATGTTTATGTATATGAAAACTTAAAGTAAGAATGTAATTAACTATAAAAAAAACCAATAGAAATTAAAAGAAAATTACAATAAACAGAAAAAGTTAAATATATTTAGATTAAAATAATAATAATAGAATTGAAAAATTTGTTCCATGTTTTTCTTCCACTAATCTCACTTCTATTATTTCTCTATTACTCCACCAATAACTAGCATGTGAATGATTTCTATAAATAAAAAACCAAATATTTTAGTAAAATCTAAAAATATTAGGTATGACCAAAATGAGGAAAAATAATAGAATGATCCAAAGTTTCAAAAAGTAGTTAGTAAAACATTAGATTGTTACATCTCAAATATTTATGTATTTGTGGTTATGTTAAATTTCAATTTTAAGTAATCATGATAACATCTTGATTACCATTTATAAAATATATATCTTGTTCATTGACAATTTTGTGTGCATAAAATACATAAAAATATATAAATATTATTTCACCAAATAATTTAAAATCTACAGATTTTTATAAAATTGATTCTTAGTTTAAAGTATAATCTATATTTGCCTATAATATAACATATTATTGCTAATAATTTAAAGATAAGTTTGATAATTTTGAACTTTCTCCTCCAGCAGTTCTAGATCACATTATCCTGAGGATTGCCAATCTGTCATTGTCGTGTGCCATATTTCTTGAACCCCATCGGTAGGTAACAAAAATTTACATCCCATATATATTGCAAGCCGTAAGTGCAAGGACTGGAAGCTTCAATTCGGTTGCAATTGCTTTCAGAAATAGTCTAGGAAAAGGGTATGATATCCCTCACTCGTGATACACGAATAATTTATTTGAAAGTTCTCACATACTAATTGATACAGTACCACGTATTTCTCCACCACAAAAAATGAAGGTTTAAATTTTAAAATGGTCTCTGTATTTTATCTCATAGGCCAATTTAGTCCCTGTGTTATCAACTTGACCAATTTGGTCCTTGTGTTTGTATATGTTAGTCAATGTGGTTCATTCCTTTAAAAATGTAAAATTAATTATAAAAAAAAAATTGTAATTGATTATATAATTTTAAATTCAAACTGAAAGTGGAATATATTTATTTTAAATTTCACCTACCCCAATTTCGCGCACACACCTCAACCACACTACTACATTTTACACTTTGCGTGACGAAGAGAATTTTGTCGCGCAAAATACATTGTAGTCGCACAAATTTTAACGCGACAGAAACTTCGTCGCGCAGAATCCGTCGCGCAAAGATCGTGAAGAAAGACTTTGCGCGACGAAAAAATATTGGTCGTGCAAAGTAACTTTGCGCGACGAAAAACTATTGGTCGCACAAAACTTTGCGCGACGAAAAAATATTGGTCGCACAAAACTTTGCACGACGAAACACATTGGTCGCGCAAAGGTTTGCGCGACGAAAAGTATTTGTCGCGCAAAGTTTTACACGACGAAACACATTGGTCGTGCAAAGGTTTGCGCGACGAAACACATTGGTCGCGCAAAGGTTTGCGCGACGAAAAATATTTGTCGCGCAAAGTCTCAAAAAAATTTATAAAAAATAAAAAATTCCCGCTTCCCATTTTTGGTATCCGCCTACATTTTTAGAGTTTTGCGCAATGAATACTAACGTCGCGCAAATATTTGCGCGACTAAATATTTTTTGTGTTTTAAATTTTTTTAATTAAAATAAACTAATTTAATAGTTTGCTCTACAAAATATTTTGTCGTGCAAAGTTTTTGACTTTTTGTTTTATTATTTCTTTAATATTAATTTATTTATATTAGTTTATTCAAATTTTTACTTTTTAAATTTAATTTAATTGTATGATTTTTTTTAAATCACTTTAATTTAAGTTGATATTAATTTTTTCGAACTTTTACTTTTTAAATTTAATTTAATTGTAAGATTTTTCTTAATTACTTTAATTTAAATTGACATATTCAAAATAAAATTACATATGGAAAATAGTGATCAAATTATCCAATAAATATATATAATATTCAAAATGTACACATAAATTAACAAAGTACAATAATAAAATCCTAATACAAGAGTATTGTGGTGGTAGTGGCGGATGATATGTTTTGATAGCTTCCTAATCCTCAACTTTAGCCATCAAAGTCTTGATGATTACCTACAAAAAAATAAATATGGTCAAATAACAACAACAACAAAAAAAAGAATGCATAATCTCCCCTAAAATTGTTATACCACAAATCCAACCCAAACTCCAATCTCTCCCCTTTACTCAACCCCAAACCCCACACAAACTCAAAACTAACTCCAAAAACACATATTAATGAAAAAAATTTAAAATTTGGAGAGAATATACCTTTTGGCAAGATTGAGAGTGAGTGAGAATGAGAGGGAGAAGTGAGTGTGAGAGAATTAGATAAGATAGTGATAGAGAGATGAGAGAGTGAGAGATAGTGAAAAGATAGATGAGAGAGTGAGTGAGAGTGAGAGATAGTGAAGAGAGATATGAGAGATTAAGTGAGAGGAGTGAGTGTGAGAGAAAAGGTGGAATTTGGGGAGAGGGAAAGAGAGAGGAGAGGTAAGAGTAGAGAAAGACATTGAGAAAATGGTGGAGAAGTTATTTTGGTTTTAAAAATCGTATCACTTTGCGCGACGAAAAATATTGTTGGCCGCGCAAAGTTTTGCGCGAAAAAACATATTGGTCTCGCAAAGTTTTGCGCGACGAATATAGGAATATTGGTCGCGCAAAGTCTAAAAAAATTATTTTTTTAAAAAAAAATTTCCCGCATCCCATTTTTGGTTCCCGCCAAAATTTAACTTTGCGTGACGAAAAATACATATTGATCGCGTAAAGTCTAAAAAAAATTCCCGCATCCCATTTTTGGTACCGCCAAAATTTAACTTTGCGCGACGAATATAGGAATATTGGTCGCGCAAAGCCTAAAAAAAATTCCCGCATCCCATTTTTGGTACCCGCCAAAATTTTTAAATTTTTGCGAGACAAAAAGTACATATTGGTCGTGCAAAGTCTAAAACAATTATATAAAAAAAGTCCCGCGTCCCATTTTTGGTACCCGCCTAAATTTTTGCGCGACGAAAAATATATATTGGTCGCGCAAAGTTTTGAGCGACAAAAAATATTGGTCGCGCAAAGTCTAAAGTTTTTTTTTTAATTTTAAAAACCCACGTCCCATTTTTGTTACTCGCACAAATTTTTTGAGTTTTGCAGACGAACTGTTGGTTGCGCAAACTTTTGAGAGACGAAAAATTGGTTCGTAGCACAATATTTATAAAAATAATTGTTTTGAATAAGAAAAAATAAAAAAAAATTATTTTATGATTTAAAATATAATTAAGGTGAAAGCTACTTAATAAATGTATATACTATTCAATTTCTTAAGTGTTATACGTACAAAATAAATAAATTTAAAACTACTTAATAAATATATATATATATATACACACACACCATTCAACGATCCAACCATAAGACTTGTTTGTATATACTTCAAGATCGTATACCCCAAAAATCGTAAAAAATAAATATTCAGAGATCTAGTAACGGGACAAAACTTTTCGATAGTTATAAATGAAAAATCACGATTTAACGGTTATTTTAACTCCGATTTTGATGATTTTTTTATAGGTACACTCCTTGACCCTATATGAATACAATGACTGAATTTGATCTTCAATTTAAAACATTTGCACTAGTGGATACCACAAAATCTTATGTTATATTTAACGAAAGTATAAATAAACTCTTAATTGTTAGTGAATATATTGTTTTGATGGCATATGCATTCTACGAAACTAGTTTCAACGATCCAACCGTCAAACTTGTTTTTTTATACTTCGAGATCATATACGCCAAAAATCGAAAAAAATAAACATTCATAGATCAAGTAATGGACAAAACTTTTCGACGGTTATAAATAAAAAATCATGATTTAACGGTTATTTTAACTCCGACTTTGATGATTTTTTACAGCTACACTCCTTGACCCTATATGAATACAATGACTGAATTTGATCTTCAATTTAAAATATTTACACTAGTGGATACCACAAAATCTTATGTTATATTTAACGAAAGTATAAATAAACTCTTAATTGTTAGTGAATATATTATTTTCATGGCATACATATTCTACGAAACTAGTTTCAACGATCCAACCGTCAAACTTGTTCGTTTATACTTCAAGATCATATACGCCAAAAATCGGAAAAAATAAACATTCAGAGATCAAGTTAAGGGACAAAACTTTTCAACGGTTATAAATGAAAATTCATGATTTAACAGTTATTTTAACTCCGATTTTGATGAGTTTTTACAGCTACACTCCTTGACCCTATATGAATACAATGACTGAATTTGATCTTCAATTTAAAATATTTACACTAGTGGATACCACAAAATCTTATGTTATATTTAACGAAAATATAAATAAACTCTTAATTGTTAATGAATATATTGTTTTGATGGCATACACATTCTACGAAACTAGTTTTAACGATCCAACCGTCAAACTTGTTTGTTTATACTTCGAGATCATGTACGCCAAAAATCGGAAAAAATAAGCATTCATAGATCAAGTAACGGGACAAAACTTTTCGACGGTTATAAATGAAAAATCATGATTTAACGGTTATTTTAACTCCGATTTTGATGATTTTTTACAGCTACACTCCTTGACCCTATATGAATACAATGACTGAATTTGATCTTCAATTTAAAATATTTACACTAGTGGATACCACAAAATCTTATGTTATATTTAACGAAAGTATAAATAAACTCTTAATTGTTAGTGAATATATTATTTTGATGGCATATGCATACAAAAAACTAGTTTCAACGATCCAACCGTCAAACTTGTTTGTTTATACTTCGAGATCATATGCGCTAAAAATCGAAAAAAATAAACATTCAGAGATCAAGTAATGGGACAAAACTCTTCGACGGTTATAATGAAAAATCACGATTTAACGGTTATTTTAACTCCGATTTTGATGATTTTTTAAAGCTACACTCCTTGACCCTATATGAATACAATGAACTAATTCGATCGTCAATTTAAAATATACATTTTCTAACAAAAACCCAATCCGAACAATAATAATATGTTTTTCTAACAAAAATCCGATCCGATCTAAAATAATAAATTTAAAGCTACTTAATAAATATATATACCATTTAATTTCTTAAGTGTTATGCATACAAAATAAAAAACAAAAATAAATTGGTTTAGGTGACAAAATGTTTGGATTACGTCATGCAAAGATTTTAAAAAATAATTTTTTATTTTTGTTTATTTTTATAAGGACTTTGTGCGATGAAGTTTACTTTTCGTCGCGCAAAGTCACTTTGAGCGACGAATTATTTTTCGTCGCGCAAAATTGGTCGCGCAAGACTTTGAGCGACGATGTATTGTCGTCGCGCAAAAGTTTGTCGCTCGAAGTGACTTTGCGCGACGAATTATTTTTCGTCGCGCAAAATTTGGTCGCGCAAGACTTTGAGTGACGAAGTTTTAAGTTTCGTCGCGCAAAGTGACTTTGAGCGACGAATAGTTTTTCGTCGCTCAAAATTTGGTCGCGCAAGGGGTTTTTTTTACTAGTGCCACCTCCCAAACCCAGCCACCCTCACCACCACCACTCCAACCCCAAAACCATAGCCACCCTCACCACCATTCCAACCCCACCTAAACTACAACAACTCTCTCTCTCTCTCTCTCTCTCTCTCTCTCTCTCTGACAAATCATGACGATTGTCATAGCCGGTCATCGTAAGCTTGACGGCTCTACCGCCAATTGATCATCCTGGCTGCAGCAAAAGTCGACGACATTCAGACCAATGAATCGGAGAGGAGAGAGAGATGAAAGGTAGAGTATGAGAAAATCTTAAACATAAGATAGAAGAAAATTTGCAACAAGAAAAGAGTAGGCATCAATTCTACTAATAACCTTTTTTTTTTCCCTACAGGAATCGAGACCATTGGAGGTTGAGGTTGTGTGGGTTTTAATCATTTTAGCATTATTATTATTTGAGTTTAAATCTTTATAATTAATTACAAAATTTTAAATTAATTTTAAATGTTCTTTTTTGGGTTTTAACATAATTTTTACGGAAAGGGTCAAATTTGTTAACAGATACAAACAAAGGGACTAAATTGGCCAAATTAATAACACAAGGACTAAATTGGCCGATAAAGTAAAACACATGGCCCATTTCAACATTTAAGCCAAAAATGAAAGAGGCCCTTACTATTAATTTCAGAGATATTAATGCCCGAGATCCTTTCCCCATCACCATTGCAATCTGGAAATTCAGCATTACATACAAAAGTCAACAGACCAGCCACACTAACTTCCGGTGAGTTAATTATAAGTGAACTCTCTCGGGTCCACTCCAACATGAATGTTACATCATCAATAATGTAATCCAACTCTTTTAGAGTTTTTAGTTTAATTTCATTCTTCAATATGTAGAACATCTATCACTTGGAGCATTAAGAGCATCCACGATCATGCTCGCTAATTTTTAGTTAAAATTTAGTTAAAAACACTAGAAAGCTATTTTAAGAATTCTCTATAAAATTTCAACTCCAACAATACTCCCTAGTTTAAAGAGTCATAAATATTTTAAATAAATTTTAATTCAATTTTTGAATAAAGTGTAGACACAAAAACAATAATAAAAAATAGTTGGCATTAAATAAATGCTTAAAATAATATTAAATATAGAAGCATTTAATTATAGGGAGTCACTAGGAGTACTTTCTCTCTCTTCAGATTTATGAGCTCCTAGAGGTCTCCCTATTTTAGGAGCTAGATGGAGAGCATGGTTGGAGGTGGGTTTTTTTTAATTCCTCCCTAAATTTTAGCTAAGGAGGTGGTTTAGGAAGCTTATTGTAGATGCTCTAATAGTTGGTCTCATAGTAAGTCTTGTTTTTTTTTTTTTTTTTTCCTTCGAAATCATAGTAAGTCTTGTTAATTAGTGACATATATTTCTTGTGCCTATCTATGTCTTTCATTGTTTTCAGGAATGGTTTCACGAACATCTGAATTTTTCATCGCAAAACAATCCGCATCCATGGAGAAAATTTGATTAGTCTTGTTTCGTATCAGCATAGGGAAGGAATTTTCCGACTTGAGTTGCTTTCAGCTTCCAAAACTAAAGACGGAGATGTTCTAATATTTCTTCAACATGTCTAAATTTGACCTCCAGATGCTGCAATCAAGGATGAATATTCTTCTGAGGGCTTTGAAACAGTAGCAACAAATGACTTAAATTCTCTCAAAGACACGTTAATGGTTTATTATGATTAATTACTAGACAGAGAGAGTGCCTGAACGAGGAGGAGGAGAATAAAAGCGATGAGGAGAGTAAAAGCGGGGAAGGGAGTGAAGATGAGTAGCTAATTTACGTTGATTTTATAACCAAGAGGCAAAATATTTAGACACTACTCAAACTCTATGTTAGACTTCATTTGAAATTATTGTGTGTTAAATTGAGTAGGGTTGTCTTTGGTGTCATAGGAGAGTTTAGTGGTGCCAAGAACATGATGCATGTTACTTGCGCATGTGATCAATTTCTAGAGGACACGAGATTACAGGAATCATGAGTTGAGGTGGATAACTGAGTGGTTAGGTTCGCAGGCCATATACATTGAAATTCGTAAGTGCAATGACTGGAAGCTTCAATTCGGTTGCAATTTCTTTCAGAAATAGTATAGTAACAAAGGTAGTTATAATTAATAACTGGACCAGCCACACCAGCTTCCGGTGGATTAATTATAAGTATACTTTCCCCGGTTCACTACAACATGTATGTTACACCATCAATAATGTAATCCAAATGTTTCAGAGTTTTTAGTTTAATTTAATGGGTTAATTGTTTTATTAGTCCCTGAATTTAGACTCGATTTGCATTTGAGCACCTCAATTTCCAAAATGGTTCTCGTGGTCCTTTAACTTTAGCTTGTTAGGACAAATGGTCCTGCCTTCAATTTTGTTAACTTTTCTGTTAAATGCAAGGGCAAAATGGTATTTTTGTATCAAAATTGATTAAAATATGAATAAAAAATAAATAAAATTATAAAATTAAAATTAAGCTCTCCCCCCCCTTTCTATCCCAATTTCTACTCCCCCCAAACTTTTTTTTTTCGATTTTTTATTTGATTTTCTTTTATTGTTATTTTAAAGATATAATTTTTTATTCATTTTTTTTGTTTTAATGTAAAAATACCATTTGGCCATGCATTTAACAGAAAAAGTTAACAAAATTGAAGATAGGACCATTTGTCTAAACAAAACTAAAGTTAAAGGACCACGGGAACCATTTTGGAAATTGAGGTACTTAAATGCAAATCGGGTCAAAATTCAAGGACTAATAAAACGATTAACCCTAATTTAATTCTTCAGTATGTAGAACATCTAAAGCTTGGAACATTAATAGTTGGTCTCATTGTAAGTCTTGTTAATTAGCGACATGTATTTCTTTAGCCGATCTATTTGTCTTTCATTGTTTTCATGAATGGTTTTATGGACACCTGAATTTTTCATCGCAAAACGATCCACATCCCTAAACTTGATTAGTCTCGTTTCGTATCAACAAAAGGAAGCATAGGAATTTTTCGGTTTGAAGATTGCTTTCAGCTTCCAAAACTAAAAGACGGAGATGTTCAAATATTTCTTCAATATGTCTATATTTGACCATCAGGTGATGCACGTGAAGGCTGAATTTCTTTCAAGGGCTTTGACACAGTAGCCAGAGATGACTTCGATTTTCTCAGATTTTCTACAATTGTTGCCTCTATTGGTATGTTGATGACAAAAGGTAGTAAGAAGACCATGAAGGAGGAAGAGTGGTCGGTGGCAGCACCCAGCGACAACGGCAGCACTCCGGTAGCTGGCAACATGTGGGAGTTGGTATAAAAATAAAAATTGTAAATCAGTATTTGTAGCAGTGTCACATTAATGGTTCATCATGATCAATTACTAGGTACAGAGAGAGTGCTTGAAGTCGTTTTTTATTTATTGAAGTACAACATCAACTTTTGAATTGCTTGAATAAGTACAGATAAGCTTTATCGACTCATTAATCACATAGATCGTGACACTAAATAGTCAACTCAAATTCAAAACGGGGAGGATAATAAAAGCGATGAGGAGAGTAAAAGCAAGGAAGGGAGTGAAGACGAGTAGCTAATTTACGTTAATTTTAGAACCATGAAGCAAAATACTTGCACACTCAAACACTGTTTCACTTGAAAAACTTAGAGAAGGATGTGTGATCTCAATTGCATACCCAATCAGTAAGGGCTGCATGTATTTATACTTCATTCAAGATTACATCAGGGAACTGAAATCCCTATTTACAAGGCTATTTGAAATTCAAACAATACAACAGAAACAGCACACTTAGGTTTGCACGGAATGAAATATTTAAAAGAGTCTTAACCAAAACTAACTCTTAGTGGATAACAAGTTGACTTAATCACAAACTCTTGAAACCGTAGGCAGAGTAGGACTTGGTCTAACATCCCCCCGCAAGCTGACAGGGGGGGAAGCCACTGAAAGCTTGGAAACTAGAACTTTGAAACGCAAAGAAGACAGGCCTTTAGTGAACAAATCAGCAATCTGATCTTGAGAACAAATATAATTCATCAGTAACTGACCACGAACCACCTTTTCACGAACATAATGGTAATCAACTTCCAAATGCTTCGTGCGCGAATGAAAAACTGGATTCGAAGCTAGGGCAATGGACGAGATATTGTCACACCAAATGGTCGGACAAACAAGATGTAACTTTAAGTCACGGAAAAGAGACTTTAGCCATGATAGTTCTGCAGCTGTGTAAGCCAGCTGCCGATACTCAGCTTCGGAACTTGAGCTAGACACTGTTTTGTGTTTCTTAGAACTCCATGACACAAGATTGGAGCGGAAGTAAATGCAGAAACGACCAGTGGAATGCCGAGTGTCAGGATTCCCAGCGTAGTCAGCATCGGAAAAGGCCGTGAGCTGTGAAAGACCAGGTTTGTACAGAAGACCATGATTGTACGTGGCTTTAACATAGCGAAGTATCCTCTTGACTGCCGTCCAATGCGTAGTTGTTGGAGAGTGCATGAACTGACACACCTGGTTCACAGCATAGGAAAGATCGGGTCTGGTGATGGTTAGATACTGTAGCGCGCCAAGTACACTCCGATACAAGTCTGGACTGTCATGTGGCTCACCATCATAAGCACTCAATTTCTGGCCGCAAGGAACTGGAGTTGAAATTGGTTTGGCATCCAAAAAGTTGGTACGCTTCAACAAGTCCAAGGCATACTTAGCTTGACTCAAATGCATCTGATCATTCATATATTGTACTTCAACTCCTAGAAAATAATGTAGTGGGCCCAAATCCTTCATGGAAAATAAAGTTCCCAGTTTTTTGATTAAGCAACCCATTTGTCGTGAGCTATTTCCTGTCAACAAAATATCGTCCACGTATATCAACAGAATTAAGTAAATACCTCTGTGATTGTAAACAAACAAACTATAATCACAAGTGGACGCTTCAAATCCCAATTGAAGCAAAAAATATGAGAACCGGTGAAACCAAGCACGAGGAGCTTGTTCCAAGCCATAGATACTCCGTTGCAGTTTGCAAACATAATGAGGATATTGCTGATCAACAAAACCAGCAGGTTGTCTCATATACACATCCTCGTTCAAAAATCCATGCAAAAATGCATTCTGTACATCCAATTGTCTAATAGGCCACCGTTTGGAAACCGCAAGACTAAGAACAAGTCGTATGGTGCTGTGCTTCACCACAGGACTAAAGGTTTCTGTATAATCAATGCCAGGCTTCTGATGAAATCCGTTGGCAACAAGCCTCGCCTTATACCTTTCTATTGAGCCATCCGCACGCTGTTTAAGCTTGAAAACCCACTTGTTAGGCAACAAATTCATTTGTGGATGATACGGAACAAGTTTCCAGGTACCACAACGCTGTAGTGCGTTGAACTCTTGAACCATGGCATTCCTCCACTCATGTTGCTTGAAGGCCTGACTATAGCAGGTTGGTTCAACGAGAGAATGATCAATATTAACATGCAATGCATATTTAGGATTACGTTTGTGAATGCCAGATTGTGAACGAGTAGTCATTCTTTGAGGTTGGATTGACTGTTGATTGGAAGACAGAGCACCGTGAGTATTAGTTGGCACGGATTGGTTCAGTTCAGGAACTAGTACTGCCTCTTGCTCATGGGAAGATGAAATGGTAGGCCTAGAGATTTGTAAAGGCATCGGGTTTGCCGTGGCTAGAGGATCAAGTAAGGCAGGAGTGGAGGGCAGGTTAGTAGGATTAGGAATATCAGATGCTATGGTGTTTGGTTGATGAAGGGACTGTAAAGGCGGGCTAGGAGATAATGGGTTGGCCTGGGGTGATGGAGATAAAAGAGGAAAAGTAAATAACAAGTTAGGGGAAGTATTACTACCTGTGGTTCCAACGCTGTCCAGGGAAGATGTGAGTTCCTTGAATGGAAAAGTGTCCTCATCGAATAGGACATGGCGAGACAAATAGATTCGTCTCGTGGACAAGTCTAAGCATTTATACCCTTGATGATTCAGTGAGTAACCTAAAAACACACATGATTTTGACTTTGGTTGGAGTTTATGTTGTGTATAAGGGACTAACCAAGGAAAACAAAGACAGCCAAACACTTTGAGAGTTTCATATTTGGGAACTTTGGCAAACAATTTTTCATACGGCGATTTATGGGACAAGGCACGACTTGGCAATCTATTAATTAAATAAGTAGCTGTCAAACAAGCATCCACCCAATATTTATTTGGAATATGGGCACGAGAAAGCATGACAATACTAGACTCAACAATGTGACGATGTTTTCGTTCGGCAATACCATTTTGTTCAGGATGTTTTGGACGCGAAAATCGTTGTGAAATGCCGTGAGATGCAAGATAATTTTGAAAAACATGACTTTTATATTCCCCACCTTCATTACATTGAAGGGTTTTGATGGAAGTATTGAATATATTTTCGACCTGTGCTTTAAATCTCACAAAAATTTCAAAAACTTCAGATTTTCTTTTCATTGGAAAAACCCAAGAATATCTAGAATAATCATCCACGAATAACACATAATAACGAAAACCATCAACTGAATTTATTGGAGAACACCAAACATCAGAATGCAACAATTGTAAAGGGAATTGAGAGACAGACTTGGAAATACTGAAAGGTAATTTAGTACTCTTTCCTAAGGGACATGACTGACAAAACGTTACATTGGAAGCACCAAGAACTGGTACTTTCTTATTGGAAATTAAAAACTTGACAGTAGACGAGGTAGGATGACCAAGACGTGAATACCATTTTTGAGCCGAGACTCGAATGCCTACACACACTGAAATAGGGTAGTTAAACTGTTCACCGCCACCAAAAAATGGATATAAGCCATTCTCACATCTACCGTGGAAAAGCGTCTTCCGGGTCTTGAGGTCCTTTACAAGGAAAAAATAAGGGAAAATAAGTATATAGCACTGATTGTGTAAGGTAAATCTATGGGCAGAAATAATATGTGTGGAGGCAGTGGGACATCTTAAGATATCTTTTAATTCAAATGAGCAAGATTTAGTACGTAATGTATTTGAACCAAGATGAGAAATAGAAATTCCAGAGTCATTACCTACTCCACCAACATTCTCATTACCGTTATACTCTTTTGGATTAACCAAATTCTGAAGATCTGGAGTGACATGTGCATTGGCACCAGTATCAAGTAACCACTGCCCATTGGTTTGTCAATTAAGAGTAATAGGAGAGGTGGCCATCACAGTGAGTTTCTTGGCTGAGACCCTTCCTTCATACGCAGTATTCATTCGCTGGTAGCAATCTAGGGCAGGATGCCCTTGTTTCCTATAAATCTGGCATGTAATCCTTTCACCTGCACCATTAAACCTTTCACCATTGGGTGCATAATTAGGTCTCACATTGTTATTATAAGGATTGGGGCGAGGATTGACACCACCACATCCAACAGCACCGCCACGTCCAGTTGGAACTGTTCCTCGTTCGTTGCCACGAAATCGTCCGCCATGACCTCTGGCAGTGACAAAAGCATTAACAGAAGCAGCCTCCATAAGGGGAGCAGCTTGCTCAGTCATCCTCCTTTCTGTAGTCAGTAAGAGCGCCTCAAGCGTAGGGTACGTGATGGGAGTATCACGTGCCTGAGCAGCGTTCACTGTCATCTCATAAGCAGGTCCAAGATTGTTCAAGATAATCTGGACAAGTTCATCATCACCCACAGGTTTGCCAGCTAGGGCAAGGTTATTAGAAATAGCATTCATTTTATCAAGATAATCAACAATCGACAAATCACCTTTTTTGGTTTGTATAAGTTCATTCCGCAGAAACAAGATGCGGTTCTGGGACGTAGAAGCATAACGTTGCTTAAGAGCCTCCCAGGTAGCACGAGAGGTCCTCTTGCTGGCCACGACCGAGAGCACAGACGGCATGAGAGAGCCATTAATCCAGCTGAGTATCATTTGATCGTACTGCACCCAGGTTGTGTAAGCAGGATTGGTAGTTGTACTTCCAGAAAGCTGCTGGGAAGGACAAACAATGGTTCCATCAACATAACCCATCAGGTCCCGACTCCTGAGAATAGGTAAGATCTGAGCCAACCACAAAGGATAATTGGTACGATCCAGCTTAATGTTTACAACTGAGGTGAAGGAAGAGAAGGGGTTCATGGTGGAATTTGGGAGAGTGGTGTTGATAGTTTGGGGGGAGTCACTGTTGCTAGAGTCGGCCATGGAAGCAAAGAGAAAGAAAAAATTTGGATCTGTGTCGTTAGACTGCTAGGGCTCTGATACCATGAAAAACTTAGAGAAGGATGTGTGATCTCAATTGCATACCCAATCAGTAAGGGATGCATGTATTTATACTTCATTCAAGATTACATCAGGGAACTGAAATCCCTATTTACAAGGCTATTTGAAATTCAAACAATACAACAGAAACAGCACACTTAGATTTACACGGAATGAAATATTTAAAAGAGTCTTAACCAAAACCAACTCTTAGTGGATAACAAGTTGACTTAATCACAAACTCTTGAAACCATAGGCAGAGTAGGACTTGGTCTAACATCACTTGGTTTGTAATTGTTCTATGTTGAATTGAGTAGGGTTGTCTTTGGTAACAAAGGAGGGTGTTAGTATGAAATTTGTATTATCATTTCCTAGACTTTAGCATAGGTGAAAAATTAGTGTGTGAAGAATTGTTACTGGACGTTTTGGCACAACTCGTTCAATCCCATACTTCCGAGGCATGACTTGACCGATATGAGAAACTGATTTCAGGATTGGTGGACTCTTGTGCTTCCCTTTTACGAGAGAGAACACGGTTTTGTATAAAAGAGACTGTGGTGGCAGTTTTCCTCCGGCGAGCTTGAAGCAATCATGGCTAGTATTGCGTTCAACATAAGGAGTGTCAAAGATCATCTAGTGACTGAAGTTGAGTTACGAAGAAGTCGGTAAACATTATCTAGAACGTGTCTAGGATAAGTGTGTGAGTACTTCTTGTAATCATCGTTCTATAGTGGATTTGTGTTGAACTAAGAAGTCCCGTGGATTTTCCCACGTAAAATAATTCTCTGCGTGTTTTTTTATTTTATGCTCAGCACATTTCAGGATTGATAATCCATATCAATCCTGCTACTGAAGTTTATTTTTATTTATTCGATTATAATCTTAAATTGGCCTAGTCACCATCCTCTAGGCATTTTTAGTTATCCTACAGGTATTTTCAGAGGGTCTAGTGGTGCTAAGAACATGGCACATGTTACTTGCGGATGTGATCAATTTCTAGAGGACACGAGGTGCATCGAGATTACAGGAATCAGGACACACGAAGTAGAAGTTGAGGCGGATAACCGGGGGTTTAGGTTCGCATGACATATATATTGTAATCCATAACTGCAATTTTTGTGGCTTCAATTCATTTGCAATTACTTTCAGAAATAGTATAGTAACAAAGGTATAAATAATGATTTGACCAGCCACATGAGCTTCTGGTGGGTTAGTTATAAGTAAACTCTCCCAGGTGCACTACAACATGCACGTTACATCATCAATAATGTAATCCAACCGTTTCAGAGTTTTATTCTTTAGTATGTAGAACATCTATCGCTTGGAACATTAGTAGTTGGCCTCATAGCAAGTCTTGTTAATTACCGACATGTACTTCTTTTGCTGATCTATGTGTCTTTCATTGTTTTCCTGTATGGTTTTACGGACACATGAATTTTTCATCGCAAAACGATTTGCATCCTTGAACAAAAATTGATTAGTCTTGTTTCGTATTAGCCTGAAAGCAGGGGAATTTTGCAGTTTGAAGATTGCTTTCAGCTTCCAAAACTAAAAGACGAATATGTTCTAATATTTCCTCAACATGTCTATATTTGACCCCCAGGTGATGCAATGAAGGATGAATTTCTTCCAAAGGCTTTGAAACAGTAGCCAGAGATGACTTCAATTTTCTTAGATTTTCTAAGATTGTTGCCTCCATTGGTAGGGTGATTGCAGAATTGTAAGTAAACAACAGAGGCAGTAAGAAGACCATGAAGAAGGAGAAGTGGTCGTCGTCAGTACTCGGCGGCGGCGGTAGCACTCCAGTAAGTGGCAACATGTTTGAGTTCGAATAAAAATTAAAATTGTAAATTGATATTTGTAGTAGAGACACGTTAATGGTTCATCATGATCAATTACTGGGTAGAGAGAGAGAGAGAGTGCACGAACTCCTTTTTTTATTTATTGAAGTGCATCATCAACTTTTGAATTGCTTGAATAAGTACAAATAAGCTTTATTAGCTCATTTATCACGTAGATCGTGATACTGAAGAGGCAAATCGAATTCAAAATGAGGAGGAGAATAAAAGTGGCGTGGAGAGTAAAAGTGAGGAAGGGAGTGAAGACGAGTAGCTAATTTATGTTAATTTTAGAATCGTGAGGCAAAATACTTACACACTCAAACTGTATGATAGACTTGGTTTGTAATTGTTCTACATTAAATTGACTAGGGTTGTCTTCAGTAACAGAGGAGAGACTACTGGTGCCAAGAACATGGGACATGCTTCTTGCGGATGTGATGAGTTTCTAGGGGACACGAGGTGCACCAAGATTGCAGCAATCATGACACACGAAGTAGGTTGCAATTGCTTACTTATCGAGGGTCCTTGCATTCGGTGGGTAAAGGAAGTCATTCGTTGGGATTTCCCCCCTTTTATTGATCGGTTGTTATCAAATTGAACTTTGTCGACTATCGACGATTATTTCCAAATTGTTGATTAAAATTAGTCAAAATAACCATAATGTTACCAATAGTTTCAATGTTGGTCCATACATAAATCTAACCGTGAATTTAATCATTATTGTTTGACGTAGAAATTGAGCCAGGTGCTTCTTTAAACATCCTCATTATCGTATATTTCGACTAAATTCAAGTCTCATCCTCGTAGATTTATTGTAAATACAAACATAATGTTTAGTTTTATGCACATGTGGGTGTAATCACTCAAAAAATCACGTATTATTTTTCTTATTTTGGTGAAAAATAATATTATGTTCAGAATCATTTTGGGTATTTTATGAAGTAACTTTGAATTGAAAATACTGGATTTAGTGTGTTTAAAAGCTAATTAGATGAAAAAATTTCTGATTTCTTGAAGTTTAATTAAGGATTTGTGAACTCATGAGCACGTAAGCACAAATAGTTCGAAAATCAGAGTTGAAATGAAGAAGTTATCCGCATTAGAAGTTTGAGGGGCCAAAGTGTAATTTTGAAAATACTATAAATACCCCAAACCCAAATGTTTTATTTAGTTCAGCCCATACCAGATAACCCAACTCCCAACCCGACACTAGCAACGACTTGACCTGAAATTTCACGACATTTCTGAGCACGATCGTTGACTGGACCAATTGCGTTTTGTTCCTCTAGACAGCGCGCACCTACCCCTGGGATCAGATCCATCATCAGACCACCACTCGTGATGAATTGATGCCGTGAAGTTGTTGCACCGCTGCAGTTTCTTTGGAGGTACTTTCTGGCCGTTTCCCCATGTCATCTCAAGTTGACCTTGGTATAAAAGTTACTTTTCTCATTGTGCTCTTCATTTTGGGCGCTTGGGCGGTTGGTTCTGGGATACTTGGGTGTGGGAGATATATCAGGGTCCTAGAGATCCCGGATGGGGAAGGGGTAGGGGTATGCAAGATCCAATCCAATCCAATCCAATCCAATTTTAATTGGTTTGGATGATTTGGTGGATAGGATTGGATCCCTAATTTCCAAAACTGACATGAATGGATCGAATGACGGATTTTCTTGTTAGAATCTAATCAAATCAAATCAAATCCAATCTAGTTAGTTTTATGCTTCTTTTGCTTGTGTGGGTATTTGTAATTGTAAAAGTTATGACATTTTATGTCATTTGATGGAGTTATGCTTAAATATATATTATAAAATCAAAATAATTCGCTATATTTCATTTATATTATAAATTTACGTCTACTAATATGTCTTATTAGATTAAATCTGACAATAAATGTTTCATGTTTCATTCTTGTCTTTTTTCATTATCAAAACTGATCATCCAATCAATCCAATCCAATACAATTGGATTGTATCGGATTGGATTTAAAACTCTAATATGATATGATTGGATTGGAAAAATCATAATTTAATTTATATTGGATCGAATTCGGATTGATTAAATTATATTGATTTCAAACCGACGCTCAACCCTAGGAAGGGGTTGGTTGGGCCTAGGTTTTGTTGTTTTTTTAGTTTTTCTTATTCAATCACATACTTTTATCAAAATTTTAGAATAATATGTATTTTTAACCAGTTGTTAATCCAATATGGTCGTTACTATTTCTTTTTTATATGAAAAACCTCAAGCTTGTTACTAGTTAATCATTAAATTTAGACATTTTATATTTATGTTATAAAAAAAACATTTGACCACTTATTTTTCTTTGAAAATAAAATAAGATCCTCACTGAGTTCCTAACTTCCGCAAATCGTACTTCATTTTACAAGCAACAAAAAATGAAAAACTAAATGCGTGAGATTAGCCAACTCCTCTGTTGCAATATTAGCTTCACGAAAAATATGACAAAATTGTGTACCTGGTAGTTGACAAGACACTCCAAAAACTACAGCCTCAAAGGGCATAACAAAAGCCAAGCGCTAATATGCGTAGATGCAATTTTAGATCATGTTAATTAGTGGAAAGAAGATATAATTGAGTCTTTTAGATCATGTTTTTCAAAATGTTTATTTAATTCGAGTTTTTCTCTAAGATTATTCAGATACTTTTATATTCCCTTAATTTGCATTTGTCAAACTTAGATTTATGTAAATAGCATCTAATTAACAAAAAAGGTCTGATTGTAATTACACCGAACTTCATATAATTTAACTGAAAATTTTCTTTTTATTTTATATTTTATAAAACCTCTTATTTATTTAGCTTTTCATAAATATGCCCATTTTAACATGACATTTTATAATATAAAAAAAACCATTCAAGTCCAATACTTTAAAAAAAAACTCAATGTTGTACTTTCAAGTGAAAAAATTGTAGCACACTAAGAAAAAATTAGAAAATGACAAGTGGCTAGTTGAGGTCTTCAAATAGGCTCCCTAGGGTTTTTGTATAAAATGTCATGTTAGAATGGACTTTCTTGTGAAAAGCCTGTATTTATTTGTTGGGGAAGATGCATTCCTTCAATAGGAGAAATTATACAATACTACAGTAGTACGATGTGACATTGGTATAGGTGGTGGTACGGACAAATGAAATGATGACATATGGACAATAACTGCAATGGAAGGAGAAACTAACGTTAATTGGTGTTAACATTACGGTCCGAGAAACTTATCATACCCACCTTCTTTGTTTTTACCACCATCGACAGCCAAGGATTAAAATATCGGCCATGCAGATAATATCGGGCCTCTAATTTACGAATATTTTGGGGGATATATCGTTATCGTTTTAGGTATCGGAAAAAAATCAACAAAAATGACAGATATAGGCATTGAAACACATAATTTTGGTGTAAAACTTTCATAGATGTTATGTACATTATCAATGAATGTATTGAACAAATAAAACTCAAAATTTACTAATAATAAGATATACATATGATGAAATATAAGTGGTATGTAATGCGCATTAATGAAAAGTTTGAAAAAAAATGTTAATTAGAACGAATAAACCATGCATAAATCCATAGTTTGTTTAAACATTAGATTACAATTTAGATAAGTGTCCATCTACATAAATGAAAAGCTCCTATGAGGTTCAAATAATGAGGAACAACCATCTAGATTCATACAATAGTCATACCAAGTCATGTATCCCGAGCAGTTTGTAAGCCATGTTTGAACATGGTGCACATAGGTCTCTCTTGAGCTCCCTATTGTCCTCCCATATATGGGATAGTTAAGATTAACCAACTACTAGGTCCATAATTTATTTTATCATCTTGAGCTCCATAACTAGTTCCATTATAATCAGACATGACATAACCATAGCCATCATAAGATTCATTTGAGTTAGTACTAGGTCTAGTTCCTATGCTCATAGATCCAAAACTGATAGCCATGTCCTCTTCAGATGTATTGGAGGTATGTGGGCATTGGACTGTGCATAGATTCTTCATATTAATAAATTATAGGGTTTTGAGCAAGGATTATCTATTTTTGGGTTTCAATTTGCTTCAATTGCCTTCAAAACTTCTAAATTTTTTTTTGGGTTATGTTATGGGTATCGGAAAATATCGGGGATATCGGCAAAATATAGGGGATATCGCACTTATCGGGGATATATCGTCAATACAGGGGAAGATATGGCCTTACCCCCCAGTATTGGTGTCGACAGTTGAAAATACCAATATATCGGCAGATATATCGGTGTATCGATCGATATTTCAATCCTTGTCAACAGCCACTGCCATTTTTGTAAAAGATTCTTTTGCCATTTGAGCTTATGATGAGAAGTAGTCATATTGCTCTCCTTCACATAGCTGCTGAAGAATTAACCTAAAAATTGGTCTCCTGTGGTGACTTGTTAAGTTTCGATGAGGAAAATTGACAATATGTGTGTATGTTTATTTTTTGGGCTTAACCATATAAGGACAAATAGGAGGGCCCCAAGATAAAATGGTGGAGCCCCTCCAAAATTGGACAAATCTGTTCAGTCACTGTCCAATGGTGACATGAAATAAACTTTGAAGTCACTCACTGAGAGTGACGTTGAACAACTCTTGGGTCACTATCCGACAATAACTGGACCGGTTTGTCCAATTTTAAAGGGGCTAGACCATTTTAACATTTTGTCTTGTGTGAATGACTTTTTTTTATTTTTATATTGACTGTCATCTTTTAGTGTATCAAACTACGACGGCTTTTCACCATCGTTTATAAAACCATCATTGTTATGATGTAACTACGATAACCTTCTGTTAAAAACCGTATTTGTTTATGAGTAAAGTCGACGGTTTATAAAAAAAAGTCGTTATTTAAGGATAAAGACAACGGAATTTTGTTAAAACCGTCGTCATATATGGGTAAAGACGTCGATATTTAGTTAAAAAGTGTCGTTGATTATAAAGACAATAATATTGGGTTAAAAACGGTCATTGATTATATACAAACGACAGTTTTTCCAATAAAACCATCGTTTTATTATCTTTAAATTTTTCATCTAATAAATTCCCGAGCTGTTACATTTTTGTTTTTTGTTTCCTATGATTCTATATAACGATTTTAACCAGAAAACCAATTGTAATTCTTTATTAACGAATGTATACACTCAAAAATGATTTCTTTCATAAAACTTGAAGACTCAATAGTTATTACATAGTCAACCAATCTTTATTCTATTACATACATACTTCCTACCTATAATTAGAAATAATGGAGCTCACAAATTCTACTAATTTGATCTTAACACTACTACAAAAAAGCAAAAAGACGACGGTAAATCACCGTCGTGTATTCGGTTTTTCAATGGTCGTGAAATCCACCGTCATCTTTTCCTTCATAAACCACGACGCTAAATCACCGTCGTTGTTAAAATATACAACGTCATCAACAAATACAAAACGACGTCTTTGTACTGCAAAAAGATCTAAAAAAGCAGTCGAGGATGAGAATAGACGACCAACTCTCTAAAAAAACCGTCGTTAAAAAGGAAAAATATGACACATTAACAGAACAAAGCCGCAAGATAGACATACAACGACGAAAATTAAAATAAGACGCCGTTAAATATCATTTTCACGACAATAAAAAATATGACGTCTTTAAATACATTAGAAGACGACGTTATTGATACCTACTACGTCGCCTATATAAAAATAGCCGTCGTAAAATAAATTTTCCACTTCGATTTTTCTATAAAAGATGACGTGGAAATAGTTGTCAGTGTCATTATTTACGACGTATGTATTTATAGAGTAGACGTTGAACAACGAAACAACGTCGGTTACAAATATATGAGAGTCGTATTACAAAATTTATACGTCCTATTTTCAGAAACAAACAACGACGATAAATATTAGACGTTGTTAAATAAAACAACGTCGAAAACAAATAAAAACAGACGTGTTTAGTCTGCTAAAGTTCTAAAAAATAGTCGAGGATGAGAATAGACGACCAACTCAAACAAATCACCGTCGTTAAAAAGGAAAAATATGACACATATTAAAAGAACAAGGCCGCAAGACAGACATACAACGACGACAACTAAAACACTACGCCGTTAAATATAATTTTCACGACAAGAAAAAATATGACGTCTTTAAATACATGAGAAGACGACGTTATTGAAATCTACTACGTCTCTTATTTACAAACAACCGTCGTGAAATAAATTTTCCACTTCGATTTTTCTAAAAAAGATGACGTGGAAATAGTTGTCAGTGTCATTATTTACGACGTATGTATTTATATAGTTGACGTTGAATGCGAAACAACATCGGTGGCATTTATATAGTCGACGTTGTATTTATATGTATTCATTACTCACGACGCACTTATTAATATAGACGATGTTGAACTTCTAAACAACGTCGGTTCCAAATAAATGAGAGCCGTATTACAGAACATATAGACGGCGTTTATTATGATGAGAGCCGTATTACAAATAACGTCGTTTAATTGATATTAGACGGCGGTTATAATGAATTACCGTCGGAATTCATTTCGTTCCTCTTCGTTTATAAAAGAACTTGCGACGTGGAAAATGTATGATGACGTCGTATTTTTTAACGTTCAGATTATATATCTCGTTTTTTAGACGTCGGTATTATGGGATTGGAGTCGTGTTATTTTGAATTACATGGCGGTTCTTAATCCTTCCCCGACGTGATATCCTGAATAATTGCTTCACAATAGCGTCGTGGTTCTTCATTGTTACGTTGCTTTAAGACGTCGGTAAATATGCTGAATAACTGGTTCACAATAACGTCGTGTTTTATTTGAACGTAGAAAGTGAAGAAATCACATTACAATATATTACAAAATTAATGTCATACACTGCCAATTACATAAGCATCATTCAATCCATATATCTTCACACCCATCTCGAATATTTTGACCGCCTAACTCACCCACCAGTTCATCAAATGTGTCAACATTTGGCATCCCTCTAGTAAATGGCTCACACTCAATTATCACATCACCTAAGACTTCATCACCAATAATATCATTATATTCTCTATTAGGCATTGATAACACTACCGACCAACCACGATGCATCGGGTCGTCAACAAAAAATATTTGTTTGACTTGAGAAGCCAAAACAAATTGGTCATTCCTATGTCCAATTTTACTCAAATCTACAAGGGTAAATCCAAGTTCGTCGACTACAAGACCAGAACTATCTATCCAATCACACCTAAAGACTGGGATTGTAAACTTTTGGTAGTCAAGGTCCCAAATTTCTTGAATGACACCATAGAAACCCATATTTGAGAGAATTGAGTTTTTATCCTTGGCACTAGCAACTTGCATGGTATGTGCAAGTAAATAAACTCCACTATTTTGAGTTGTCTGCACATCATCTTGTGCCTTGATATTGAATTTAATACCTTTAATAAGATAGCTCCTATATAATGGCACTGCCATGTTTGGACCAGCTGCTAGCCACCTTAAATTTTCTGATACGCCATGATTGTCTTCCTCAAGTTCACTTTGAACCTGCAAATTAATCATATCTTAATTCAATCTAACATAGAAATAAGAAGAAAATTAAAAGAGAAATATGTTATTCAACAACATATACCTTGAAGCGTAGCCATTGAATGAAAGTGCTATTGTGCTTATCCTGCAGCCACTTTGTTCTCTTTCTAAATTTTGGATAAGCAGTCTTGATGTGGATCATATGTTGCCTACATGACACAAAAAATTCAAGCATTACGGTCCCAAATATAGAAGATAAACATAAGAAATAATTTAAAATGGAAACTTAAAGAATAAAACTCATACGTACTCGATATAAGGTAGGACTTCCTCCGTATTCTCCAAGACATATAGATGTGCTTGATTCAACAGGTCCTGATCAACTACGCTCACTGTGCAACCTGATAATGGCTTTGAAAGTCCCATCTTTTGGCTTGAAGGCACTCCAACTGTACTAACATTAGATAAATGCTGAGTACAAAACTCTACCGCTTCTTCAGATATATACCGCTCAGCAATGCAACCTTCGGGACGAGTACGATTATGAACATACCCCTTCAGCACTTTCATATATCTTTCAAACGGATACATCCACCTAAAATATACTGGCCCACATAGACGAACTTCTCTGACAAGATGTACTACTAGATGAACCATGATATCAAAGAATGAAGGGGGAAAGTACTTCTCAAGCAAACACAGAGTAACTACTACATCTTCTTCCAACTTATCTAGCTTGGAAACATCAACAGTCTTTGCACATATAGCATTGAAGAAGAAGCACAAACGAGTTATTGCATACCTTGCAGGCTTCTCCAAAACAGAACGAATTGCCACAGGGAGCAATTGTTGCATTAAGGTATGACAATCATGTGATTTAAGGCCAAGAAGTCTTGAATCTTGTAAAGATACAAGATTTTTAATATTTGAAGAATAACCTTCAGGGACCTTCATACCATAGAAAGAATTGCAAACCTCTCTCTTCTCTGCTCTTGACAAATTCCAAGGCGACGGGTTTTAAACAAAAACAGACGTATTTGGCATATATAGACGACGGATTTTCAACAGACGTCGTCTAATATAAGTAATACAAACGACGGTTTATGAAAAAACCGTCGTGTATAAGTAATACAACGATGGTTTTTTCATAAACCGTCGTGTAATCGTCGTCGTATGCCTAAAAAGGCGTCGTGTCTCAGTTTATTTTCAAGAACCCAAAACCCATTAAGAACACAACATATATATGAAACCAAGCAAGAAACCAACATATACATGAAACCAAGCATGAAAACAATAAATCCATTCCCAATTCAACATAACATAGGGTGATTAAAAGATCCGACAAAATTAAATCCATTCCCAATTCAACATAACAGATAATGTAATCCATGAACCCATTAAACAGAAAATCCATGAACCCATACCTATAAGCACATTATTAACAGATCGCAAAGCATATACCTAAAACCCTTTAACAAAACAACCTAATATCATTCAATGAATTTACAAGGGGAAGATAGGGTTTGTACTTACAGGTTGGACGAGCTCACATATTCGACGGAGCCTGGAGAGTGCAACTTTTAATTAGAGCAGAAGTGAGAGAGCGAATGTTATGTTGCGCGAAATCTGAAAATTTTAGGGTTCAGGGTTAGAAGTATAAGAATAAGAGCCAAATATAAAAAAATTTAGGGCGAGCGAAAATTTTTAGAGTGCGCGCTCTTTAAAACGTCGAAAGAAAAACCATGGCGAAAGTTCTACAAGAACCGACGTAAATGTAATATTCCACGACGGAAACACTGAACGTAACGCCGTTTATTTTGACGCTTCATTTTTCGGATTAATTTTAAATTAATTTTGAATATTTTGATATAAAGACGACTGAAAAACCACGTCGGGGTTAAGAAATTGAAAACGTTGTAAATTATAATAGACGACTTACATATTAAAATGACGTCGTTTAAAGTAGAAACCATGTCGGATATTTTACTGCACGACGTAACATATGTATTCCACGACTCAACCACCGTCGTTAACAATTAATACCCTAAACCCTTAAAACTAAATTATATAATTTTAAAAATTAAGTTTATAAAAGGGTTTATGGTTTTACAGCCTAATATATACCCTAGACTACCCAAAAATTATACTTTAAAAATAAACCTCAATAAATAAAAACCTAATCTCTAAACCCTAGACTCTAAACCCTAAACCATAAAACTAGAAGTGATTTTATGACTCATCAAAACAATTTTGTTTTGGATGGTCATTTTAAATTTTTGTTATTCAAAGTGAATTTTTTCAAGGTTTAGGGGGAAGAAAATATATCAATGACTTCATAGGAGTTGACTTTGCATTTTTCTGATTTATTTTAAATTTATTTTGAATATTTTGATATAAAAATAATAAAATATTCTTATCACAACAACAAACCACGTCGGTGTTAATAAATTGTAGACGTTGTAAATTGTAATAGACGACTAAGTTGTTAAAATGACGTCGTTTAAATGAGAAACCATGGCGGATATTTAACTATCCGACGTAAAATATATATTCCACGACTTAACCGCTGTCGTTACAAAGTACTACCCTGAACCCTTAAGAAATTGAAGACGTTGTAAACCATAAACGACTCAATTGTTCAAAGAACGTCGTCTAAATATCCTTTTACGTCGGATTTGTTTAAAACGAAACAACAAAAAACGACGGTTTTTGACTTTATTAGGTCGTTGGAAAAGTATTACACGTCGGTTACGCAATTTGTATGTTTGTTTTTTTTTTAAATTTAAGAAAACCCCAACAAATTTTTACATTATATATTATAGACAAAATTTGTACATTATACATAAATATCAAGTGTTCAATAATTCCCCTATTCCAGGTGAAGGCAAACAAACTCTGCCCATTCATTCCGGACTTCATCAATTGCTTCTTGGGGTTATGGCGCTTCCTGTTTTCCCTTGGCCTACTGCATAAACAATGACTATTAGGGTTTATAAATAAAAAGAAATTCAATCACAGACGACGATATTTTTCATAACCGACGTACTATATCTATTCAACGACGGTAATTTTACATGACCGTCGTTGATAATACAAAAAACGACGTAAAATGTATGAAGGTAATTTCTTCTTACCTTCTTCTCAAACCCCAAGGAAGGATCCATGATGATGTCCCTCATGAAGCGCATCACATAATACCCGCATTCGACACTGCTGGGTTGCTTTGGTGTGCCTGACAGAGTTTTTCAAACTACTGCCTTACGGCCTGATCTGGCTATGTGAGAATTATAAATTTTTATAGCACTGTTCACGATGTTTTTGGCCTCTTCATCGACCACACGATTTCCTGGCAGAGGATCCAGAAAATAGACGGTTTCTCTCTTTGCTCTTACAATCAACAAGATCCAATGACGGCTGCACAAAATTAATATAAAAACGACGGTTATTTACAAAAACGACGTATTATAATATTTCACACGACGAAATAAAGTAGCAATCGATGACATTATACATTTATCACGACGATAAATAACTACCGACGTGGTTAGTAGTTTCAAACGACTCAATAAAATAAAACACCGACGTGGTTAGTTTATACGCTGTCATTTATTGAAAATCATAAAAACAAAATCCTGTTAAGGAGACTAACCTTGGATTGTAAGGCATCAGGAAAATCTGTTCACCGTCAGTCCTCTGAAGTCGAGCTGCTAGTAGTCGTGATCTGTCAGCTATTGTGCCAGAGCTGGCACTAACTGTAGCAGGGTCGATAAAGCCAACCATGTTGCACATATTTGCTTGTTTCAAAACATCGTGTAAGTACCTAAATATATAAAATAATATAAACAAGTCAGCACAAAAAAACACACGACGGTTATGTATAACAAAACGACGTATTATAAAATTTCACACGACGTACTGAAATAGACAATGACGTTATAATATACTTATCACGACGGTACATACTAACGACGTGGTTAGATAGTTAAGACGACGCAATAAATAAACCAACGACGTATTATTTTAGAATGACAAACCTCATATATACAGCAATGACAGTAGCTCCTATTTCTTCCATGCCTGCAAATTGTGTAATATCTTCAGGCAGGAGGAAGGTATCGCGCTCTAGACCAAACACCTCCTTATCAATTGTAAAGTGCAGGGTCTTATCCTGAGGCACGAGTGTCGTTTCCACATAACGACAAAGGAATTTTAAAGAAGATGGCGCCTCCATATTTGAATAATCAACAACTTTAATAACCTGTTTAAAGAAATAAAAAAAATGACGTGGTAATTCAATAAAAACGACGGTTTAAGGAATAAAACGTCGTCTGAAAAGAATTTAAACGACGGTGAAGAAACCGTCGTGGTGAATAATTTATTACGTCTTAGAAAAAAATTCCGCCGTCTAAGTTGTAAATAAACGACGGTTTAAAGAAAAATATCGACGTCTGGAATTTTGAAAAACAAATAAAAAAGGCAAAGTTATGTGAACATACCTGGTCGTCATCTTCTTTCCCCTTTTCATCTTGTTTTTCTTTTTCTTCTCTTCATCTATTACGTCGGGAATGACTAACTCCGTCGTCTAAAAACCACAAAGTTTTAAAAATAACGACGTTTAATGGCGTGTAAAACAAGTAAACTAAATACGACGTGGTATTGAAATACAAACGACGATTTATTTTTAAAATCGTCGTGGTATGTATTTCAAACGACGGTTTTATTAATAATAACGACGTCTAATGGTTTTAAAAAAACAGAGAATTCAAAGTTCAGATATGTTACCTTTTCTTCCTGATGTTTTCCATTTTTGGCAGTATCATCCTCAAAATGTAGGGATCTCACATCACCTCCAGAGCAGCTTGCTTTGTCAGACATTGGATTTTTAGGACTTTGGCTAATTCTGGGTTTAAGCATGCTTGGATCAAAATTGGGAATTAATTGGGAAAGCTGACTCAGGAAATGCTCCCTCTCAGCCTCTACCAATTGTTTCGTTCTAGCCTCCATCCTTAAAGCCTCTTCCTTTGCCTTAGCTTCCATCTTTTTAGTCTCTTCTTGAAGGAGAACTCTTAAACTGTCCTTCAAACGGTCGTCAAAGCTCACTCTCTGTGGTTTGGGTAAATTGAAATATTGCCTTGGTGAGATCCCAGCACCTACTCCTCTCACTCTGCCTGGATGCTCGGGGCCCAAAGCCATGGTCAGCACATCATTGCTGCCAGATACAGTGACTTTGCCTTCCGAGACTTGTTTTTGCAATTCATCCTAAAACAAAGATATATAAAAAAGTAAGAACAAAAACACACGACGGTTATTTATATACAAATGACGTATTATATAATTTCACACGACGCAATAATATATAAATCGACGTTATTATAATTTATCACGACGGTAGTTATACCGACGTGGTTAGTTTTTAAAACGACGAAATGAATAAACCACCGACGTCTTATGCTTTATTTACAGATAACAGAGGGATGATTCAATATTCACACCTTTAACGACCTTGTTTAAAACATTTCGACGTAGTAATTCAACACAAACGACGCGAAAATGAACCACCGACATCTTATGCTATAATTACAGAAAACAGAGTAGTGATTCCTATTTAGACCTTTAACGACGTTTTTTAAAAAATTTCGACGTGGTAATATCATTCACACGACGCAATATATAACATAAGACGTAATAAGAATTATTCACAGTTTAATAAAAATTTAAAACAGAGTGAGTAGGCTTACAATTAATTTTGCTTTCTCTGCCACCTTTGGATCCGGGATGTTACCATGTTTGTCCTGTCTAGCTCTCTTCCATAAGGTAGATCGATCAATTTCTACCCCAGGCATGGTTTCCTCCAATTGATCCTCCAAACCAGCATATCCTTCTCGAGACAATCGATGATTGTACTCAAGTTTCTCCCTAATCTGTGCATGTTGAGAATGCACAGACTCAAAATCTTTGGATAACCTTGAAACTACAAAGGCATCCCATTGTGCTTTCTCTATGAATTTATATGTTTCAGGGGGTTGGCTTAATCTCTCCCTGTCATTGGTGTATGGAAGGATATAATGCCTCGTTAGTGTAGACTTGAAATCCTTCCATTTCTTGGCAGCAGAAGCTAACACAGAGTTCTTGCCCCCTTGACCTACCACAAAAGCAATGTCAACTGCTTCCCAAATCTGCTCCTTTATATCCTTGGGGATTTGAGCCCATTTCATGTCCACAAGTGAAACTCTGGAGCGTGCCAACACACCAATGTAGGACTGCATCTCACTATGTGCTTGGCCAATTCCTTTCCCTCTTTTATTGTACTCAACAATTGGCCTCAGTTTCTGAAGTTTTCTCTTCACAACACGAGGCATTGTGCTCATACCTCGACCAGACTTTGAATCATCAGAGATTGTTGTCGTGCTGGTTGGTTCTGTCTCAGCAGATGATGAAGCAAACTTCATCTTCTTCGAAGACTTCATCTTCTTCGAAGGCTTCTCTTGAGGAGGTACCATTCCAAGCTCCTTACCTCCATTTTTCTTGGAGCCAGAATCCTTACTTTGGTCTTGGTGAGAAACCATTTTTACAGACAAAACTACAAGTGAAAATATTTCAGGAAAAGATTAAGAACACAAACGACGGTTATTAATAAAATACGACGTATGATATGATTTTAAACGACGCAATGAAATAATCTCAGACGTAATAAATGTTTAAAACCAAGGTAATTAAACAACGACGAAATAATTAACTATAAACGACGTGATAATTAACTATAAACGACGAAATATTTATATAACGTCGTGGTATTGATGTTCACACGACGTCAGTAGTAATATACCGTCGTCTATATAAGGATCCAAAACCCTTCTTTCTTTCTCTGTGAATGTTTGATTGCAGATTTGATTTTTCTGAACCATGGTTTTTGTTTTCTAATTTGATAAAATACAAGGCCAAGAAAGAAAGTTTTGGAATCTTATATAGACGACGGTATTTTAATATGACGTCGTGGTATTAACATTCACACGACGTAAAACAATAAGATACTGTCGTCTATATTAGATACCAACCCTACTTTCTTTTTCTTTATATTTTATCAAATTAGGGAAAATCAAAAATCATTGTTCAGAGAAATCAAACCTGCAATTAAACAAGCAAATAAAAAAAAGACTATAATTTTAAAAACAACTTTGTCAATTTTCAGACGACGCTAGAACGACTGACGAACCGTCGTGGTCTACATATTTAACCACGTAAATAAGAAGCTACCGTCGTCTTATTTAGTTGAGGTAGTTGTCTTCAAAGTTGGAAACTTTCCCTCTTTGTCTGTATATTTTATCGAACTTGGAAAGAAGTAAGATGATTTTGGCCAGAAAAAAGGTAAAAAGATTTTTCAAACAAAAAACGTATGAGCATGCAAAACAGCAACCAAAATAGTGAAAATGAAAGCTTACCTTTTGTGTGCAATGAAAGCAAGAGGAAGATTATGTTTAAGTTCAGAGACGACGAAGAAGACGAGAGGAAGACGATGAGATACTCTGACAGTGCTCTGACAAGGAAAAAAGTCTAAAAGTTTTCTCTGGGAGATTGAAATTTTTAATCGGGTTTGGAAACAGCGCATGTGTATGTCAGGTAGACGAAAAGTTGCTTACATATAAAACCATTTCAAAAAAATAATACGGCGGTTACATATAACTACGACGTATAAATTACAAAATACGACGGTACATTTAACTTCGGACGTGGTAAATAAATACGACAGTAGTGTTGTAGGTACCGTCGTAGTAAACTCACAAATTAAAGTACATAAGTAATAACTCGCGTCATGGTAGATTATTTAACACGTCGTTTTTATTTATGTACCGACGTGGATTTCTGTAATATACGTCGGTCATACCGACGTTGATTTTACAATTTAAACGGCGGTTTTTTTGTAAGGACCTCCGTTGGTTTTAAAAATTTATTCTATAAATTTGTCGCTTTCATTCATTTTCGGTTTACATTTAGGGTTCCAAGTTCTTCCTCTCTCAGAGACACTGTCTCTCACGTCTCAAAGACAATAATTTGGATGTCTTTCTCAAAGAGAAATTGAGCCTACTCGCATCAAATATATGTCCACAAGAAGAAGCTTGTCAACTAGCCTTCTCACTTCCTTGATCAAGCCTGATAGGACACTTAGTGCTTCTAAATACTCCTTGCTTTCCATCAAAAGAGATGCAAGCCTGGCCTCCACTCGCTGTCGAAGGAAAGTTCGCTTCTTAGGGAAATCTGCTTGATTTTCTTGGCTAAGAAGATCCGTCAGATTTGTGATAGCCTCTTCCTTTATCCGTAGAGCTTCAGAAGAAGAAGATGGGTTTCAAGAATACGATAAAGAATAGAAATGGCTTCAGATGGCCTCTAAAGCATGAGCAATAGAATCAGTAGTTGCTGGGAGATATGATGAAGACATTGTCAATGCTTTGAACTATACAAGTCCTGCAGAAAGATAAAGGACCAAACTGTTAAAGAAACTGAAACAACGGCGGTTTTCTGTTCTACCGTCGTCTTTTCTCGTCGTCTATATTAAGGTAAGATGGCGGTAGATTTATAATTACCGACGTAGATTATTTTGTTAAACGTCGTTAAGTGTACTACAACCGACGTAGATTTTATTTTTAAATTATAAATAGAGTTTTTTTTCCCGAATTCTTTCAGTTTTAGTTTTCAATTACAAAGCATGATAAATAGATTTTTCTTTCTCGAGGAAATTTAAAATGAGGGAAATTAATGTTCTAGAATTTGTAAACTAACACGACGCAATATTACTAACCCGAGGAAATTATAAATAGATTTTGCTTTCCCGAATAAATTTTAAATTAATTCAGTTTGAAACAACGACGGGACGACGTAATATATTTGTTGAGCGACGTTGATTTGTTTTTTAAACGTCGTTAGGTATAATATGACCGTCGTTGAAAATTGTCTCTCTGATTGCAAATTTGCAATGACGTTAGGTATAATATTTGTAGATACATAAACGCACACACATCATCAACTTCCAAAAAATTGTCTCTCTGATTGCAAATCCGTGTCATCTGTTAAAATTATGATGTGGAACAGAGTTCCATCTGGTAAGATTTCGTAACCCTTGGGATCTCAGACAAATCTGATTATGTCGGCGGTTTTCTATATAAACCGTCGTGGTTATTTCAATTCTTGTCATTAAGTAGATCTACCGACGTAGGATAAGAAAATCAAAGAAAAAAGTTGTTAACAAAAATTCTTATTAAGACGACGGTTTAAATTAAAGGTACGACGTATAAAATGAATAAATACGACGTTAAATTTTATTGTACGATTTAAAGATAACGTCGTAGAACTATACGAGAATGACGCCGATATATTTATATTTTCCGTCGTTGTACATTAATTTAATACGGCGATATTTTGTATTTTAAAGCCGTGGATTTGTTTGTAATTATACGACGTCTTATACGAAAACCTCGTCGTGTTATTTTATGAGTAAAAACAGCGGTTTTTATTGAAATCGTCGTCTTTACTTTCTACGTCGGTCGATTCATAACTTCTGCCGTTCTTTGTTGGCATTGATTTTACACTGCGAAAATCTGTTTCAAATAGACGTCGGTTGTTTAATTAGGTACGTCGTTGTTTTTGAACAGCCATTTGAATGTCCATTTTTTAGTTGTCTAAGGTTGTATTACACGACGGTGTTTTTAGAACCGTCGTCTTTTTAAAAACCACGACGGTTTTCACTTAGACCGTCGTTGTTTTCTGGTCGTCTTTTTCACTTTTTGTAGTATTGTAACTTCATCAATTTGTTCTTGGGTTGACTTAGCTCTGCCTTCTTGCACATTTTCCAAGTTGGTGATGTTGGAAGGACCTGTAATCTACTTAGCAAGTTGGTGACCTCTCAAAGCATGTGACATGGCTGATCTTGCTTAGCTAGTTGGTCCGTTAGTCACGATATCAACAAATGGTTTGGTCAAGTTCTTGTCATTATTGCATGAGAGTGCCACTGTAAAGAACTTAGCAGATTAGTTGACTTTGTTTTCACCTTCAGGCTCATACACATGACTTAAAAGATCATTCAATATTTTGTGTTTTTTCTTCTTTTATTTTTGGAAATGTATTCTGTTTGTGCAAATAATCTCAAGGGAGAATATTCGCCCAAGATTCCTTCGTCTTCTCCGCCTCTCTTTCTCCCTGCAAAACAGATCGGAGTAAAAGACCACACCCGAGGGGGTGTTGGCCAAAGGCCCTCCGATGCCTAAGTCAGTTCAATCGATCTTTAGAGAAACGATAGCTAAAATAGGGTACGTGATGTATTTATAATATAAATCGGGCGGCCGAAGCCTTATGTAAAAGAGAGAAAGAGAAGAGGTGGCTAGGCTTTGAGAGGAATTTTCTGTAGAGATTTTAGTAGTAATTCTGACGTACCTCAACCCTTGTGTATGTCTATGCTTTTATAGTAGTCTCGGAGGCTAGGGTTTCTGAGGAATAATTCTGTAGATGGAAGGGAATTATTCCTCCCCTTTTTGGGATTGATTTGATTAATTAGGGATTTGATTTACCCTAATAAATCAAATCCCTAATTGTGGTAGGTATCAAATCAAATCCCGATTCAATTAGGTAACTTCTCATTTAATTGGGGATCGTGGTAATTAACCAAATCAAATCTCAACCTAATTAGGTAACGTTCAATTTAATTGGATAATTCCCAATTAAATTGAGTAACTCCTAATTAGGTTGATTGACTCCCAATTTGGTCAAATAATCCCAAATGGTATGAATTATTTGACCTAGGGTTTGATTTAATTAGGTTCCACTACTACAAAAAAGCAAAAAGACGACGGTAAATCACCGTCGTGTATTCGATTTTTCAATGGTCGTGGAATCCACCGTCATCTTTTCCCTCATATACCACGACGCTAAATCACCGTCGTTGTTAAAATATACAACGTCATCAACAAATACAAAACGACGTCTTTGTACTACAAAAAGATCTAAAAAAGCAGTCGAGGATGAGAATAGACGACCAACTCTCTAAAAAAACCGTCGTTAAAAAGGAAAAATATGACACATATTAAGAGAACAAGGCCGCAAGATAGACATACAACGACGGAAATAAAAAAACGACGCCGTTAAATATCATTTTCACGACAATAAAAAATTTGACGTCTTTAAATACATTAGAAGACGACGTTATTGATACCTACTACGTCGCATATATAAAAACAGCCGTCGTAAAATTAATTTTCCACTTCGATTTTTCGATAAAAGATGACGTGGAAATAGTTGTCAGTGTCATTATTTACGACGTATGTATTTATTGAGTAGACGTTGAAAAACGAAACAACGTCGGTTACAAATATATGAGAGTCGTATTACAAAATTTATACGTCATATTTTCAGAAACAAACAACGACGATAAATATTAGACGTTGTTAAATAAAACAACGTCGGAAAACAATAAAAACAGACGTGTTTAGTCTGCTAAAGTTCTAGAAAATAGTCGAGGATGAGAATAGACGACCAACTCAAACAAATCACCGTCGTTAAAAAGGAAAAATATGACACATGTTAAAAGAACAAGGCCGCAAGATATACATACAACGACGACAACTAAAATTTTACGCCGTTAAATATAATTTACACGACAAGAAAAAATATGACGTCTTTAAATACATGAGAAGACGACGTTATTGAAATATACTACGTCTCTTATTTACAAACAACCGTCGTGAAATAAATTTTCCACTTCGATTTTTCTAAAAAAGATGACGTGGAAATAGTTGTCAGTGTCATTATTTACGACGTATGTATTTATACAGTTGACGTTGAAATGCGAAACAACGTCGGTGGCATTTATATAGTCGACGTTGTATTTATATCTATCATCATTACTCACGACGCACTTAATAATATAGATGACGTTGAACTTCTAAACAACGTCGGTTCCAAATAAATGAGAGCCGTATTACAGAACATATAGACGGCGTTGATTATGATGAGAGCCGTATTACAAATAACGTCGTTTAATTGTTATTAGACGGCGGTTATAATGAATTTCCGTCGGAATTCATTTCGTTCCTCTTCGTTTATAAAAGAACTTGCGACGTGGAAAATGTATGATGACGTCGTATTTTTTAACGTTCAGATTATATATCTCGTTTTTTAGACGTCGGTATTATGGGATTGGAGTCGTGTTATTTTGAATTACATGGCGGTTCTTAATCCTTCCCCGACGTGATATCCTGAATAATTGCTTCACAATTGCGTCGTGGTTCTTCATTGTTACGTTGCTTTAAGACGTCGGTAAATATGCTGAATAACTGGTTCACAATAACGTCGTGTTTTATTTGAACGTAGAAAGTTAAGAAATCACATTACAATATATTACAAAATTAATGTCATACACTGCCAATTACATAAGCATCATTCAATCCATATATCTTCACTCCCATCTCGAATATTTTGACCGCCTAACTCACCCACCAGTTCATCAAATGTGTCAACATTTGGCATCCCTCTAGTAAATGGCTCACACTCAATTATCACATCACCTAAGACTTCATCACCAATAACATCATTATATTCTCTATTAGGCATTGATAACACTACCGACCAACCACGATGCATCGGGTCGTCAACAAAAAATATTTGTTTGACTTGAGAAGCCAAAACAAATTGGTCATTCCTATGTCCAATTTTACTCAAATCTACAAGGGTAAATCCAAGTTCGTCGACTACAAGACCAGAACTATCTATCCAATCACACCTAAAGACTGGGATTGTAAACTTTTGGTAGTCAAGGTCCCAAATTTCTTGAATGACACCATAGAGACCCATATTTGAGAGAATTGGGTTTTTATCCTTGGCACTAGCAACTTGCATGGTATGTGCAAGTAAATAAACTCCACTATTTTGAGTTGTCCGCACATCATCTTGTGCCTTGATATTGAATTTAATACCTTTAATAAGATAGCTCCTATATAATGGCACTGACAAGTTTGGACCAGCTGCTAGCCACCTTAAATTTTCTGATACGCCATGATTGTCTTCCTCAAGTTCACTTTGAACCTGCAAATTAATCATATCTTAATTCAATCTAACATATAAATAAGAAGAAAATTAAAAGAGAAATATGTTATTCAACAATATATACCTTGAAGCGTAGCCATTGAATGAAAGTGCTATTGTGCTTATCCTGCAGCCACTTTGTTCTCTTTCTAAATTTTGGATAAGCAGTCTTGATGTGAATCATATGTTGCCTACATGACACGAAAAATTCAAGCATTACGGTCCTAAATATAGAAGATAAACATAAGAAATAATTTAAAATGGAAACTTAAAGAATAAAGCTCATACGTACTCGATATAAGGTAGGACTTCCTCCGTATTCTCCAAGACATATAGATGTGCTTGATTCAACAGGTCCTGATCAACTACGCTCACTGTGCAACCTGATAATGGCTTTGAAAGTCCCATCTTTTGGCTTGAAGGCACTCCAACTGTACTAACATCAGATAAATGCTGAGTACAACACTCTACCGCTTCTTCAGCTATATACCGCTCAGCAATGCAACCTTCGGGACGAGTACGATTCTGAACATACCCCTTCAGCACTTTCATATATCTTTCAAACGGATACATCCACCTAAAATATACTGGCCCACATAGACGAACTTCTCTGACAAGATGTACTACTAGATGAACCATGATATCAAAGAATGAAGGGGGAAAGTACTTCTCAAGCAAACACAGAGTAACTACTACATCTTCTTCCAACTTATCTAGCTTGGAAACATCAACAGTCTTTGCACATATAGCATTGAAGAAGAAGCACAAACGAGTTATTGCATACCTTGCAGGCTTCTCCAAAACAGAACGAATTGCCACAGGGAGCAATTGTTGCATTAAGGTATGACAATCATGTGATTTAAGGCCAAGAAGTCTTGAATCTTGTAAAGATACAAGATTTTTAATATTTGAAGAATAACCTTCAGGGACCTTCATACCATAGAAAGAATTGCAAACCTCTCTCTTCTCTGCTCTTGACAAATTCCAAGGCCCAGGAGGCAAACGAGTACGTCTTTCTCCATACTCGGGTTGCAAATCAGTTTTGACCCCCATGTTCAATAAATCTAATCGAGCAGCAATCCCATCTTTATTTTTTCCAGGGATCTCCAGCAATGTACCAATGATACTATCGCAAACATTCTTCTCAATGTGCATAACATCTAGGGCATGCCTCACAGGAAGGTATTTCCAATACTCGAGATCAAAGAATATTGATTTCTTCTTCCAACAAACTCTGTCACCATTTTCAACCATATGCAGCACTTCTTCTCCGGTTAATGGCTCGGGAGGTATGCCATATTCAGGTTTCCCATTAACAGCTGCACGTTGCCTCCTATATGGATGATTGATTGGTAACCATTTTCTATGCCCAATGTAACAAATTTTGTGGCCATTTTTCAACCTGTGACTAGGTGTATCATCGCCGCATATTGGACAAGCTTTATATCCTTTAACAACACAACCAGATAAGTTTCCATAGGCGGGGAAATCATTAATTGTCCACATTAATGCAGCTCTGAGTGTAAAGTATTCTCCATTATGTGCATCATACACTCCTCTAATCCCATCCCACAAAGATTTTAAATCATCAATCAAAGGCTCCAAGTAGACGTCTATATCATTTCCGGGTTGTTTAGGACCGGAAATCAATAAGGTTAACATCATGAACTTTCGTTTCATGCACAGCCATGGAGGGAGATTATATGTAACTAAGATAACCGGCCAACAACTATATCTGCTACTTAAAGAACTGTGGGGATTGAATCCATCAGATGAAAGAGCCAATCTCAAGTTTCTCGGCTCATTACCAAACTCAGGCCATTTATCATCAAGAAGTTTCCAAGACGGGGAATCCGCCGGATGAGACATCTGACCGTCAATTGATTTTCTAGCAGCATGCCACCAAGTCAAACTCTTAGCTGTCTCATGTGATTGAAACATCCTTTTAAACCTTGGAATTGGGGGAAAATAACACACCACCTTCGCTGGCACACCCTCTTTCAAGATTGAATCTTTGCCTTCCTTCCACCTTGAGATACCACAAGTAGGACAATTAGTTGAATCCTCATACTCCTTCCTATACAAGATGCAATCATTGGGGCATGCGTGCATTTTCTCATAACTCAGCCCCAATGCACACAAAGTCTTTTTAGCCTCATACATGGAGGTTGGTATTGTATTTCCTTCTGAAAGCAAATCGCCTTGAAGTATCAATAATTCTGTAAAACAGACATCACTCATCCCATGTTTTGCCTTCAAATTATACAACTTCACTAATGCCGATAACTTCGTGTACTTTCTACAACCAGGGTACACTGGTTGATCTCCATCCCCAATCACATTGGCAAACTCATACGGATCCGAACCAAAATCACCAAAATCATTATCATCCATATCAATTTCTTCAGACACAAAACTGTACCTACTATGGCCATCATCTTCTTCAACATTTCTACTAGCATTAGTAGTTGCTTCCCAAGGTTCTCCGTGAAATGTCCAATTCTTATAGCTTTGGTCAATTCCATTAAAGTATAAGTGATCCCTTATAATTCCAACCCCAAACAACTTCAAATTAACACATTTAACACATGGACAACGGATATGTGTTGTAGTTAGAAGATTTTCTACAGCAAAGTTCAAAAATGCTTCCACCCCAAATTCATATGCCTTCGATCTTCTATCCGAGTGCATCCATGACTTATCGATCTCCGACACTATAACCTATTATCTATAATAAAGTGAAAATACAGGCAATGACCATCACTATAGCAGATTATACAATGATCTAATCGCAAGTAATACACAACAGAGACGACGGGTTTTAAACAAAAACAGACGTATTTGGCATATATAGACGACGGATTTTCAACAGACGTCGTCTATTATAAGTAATACAAACGACGGTTTATGAAAAAACCGTCGTGTATAAGTAATACAACGACGGTAGTTTAAAAACACCGTCGTGTAATCGTCGTCGTATGCCTTAAAATTCGTCGTGTCTCAGTTTATTTTCAAGAACACAAAACCCATTAAGAACACAACATATATATGAAACCAAGCAAGAAACCAACATATACATTAAACCAAGCATGAAAACAATAAATCCATTCCCAATTCAACATAACATAGGGTGATTAAAAGATACGACAAAATTAAATCCATTCCCAAGTACACCTTTATTTGATCTTGTCATGAACCCATTAAACAGAAAATCCATGAACCCATACCTATAAGCACATTATTAACAGATCGCAAAGCATACACATAAAACCCTTTAACAAAACAACCTAATATCATTCAATGAATTTACAAGGGGAAGATAGGGTTTGTACTTACAGGTTGGACGAGCTCAAAGATTCGACGGAGCCTGGAGAGTGCAACTTTTAATTAGAGCAGAAGTGAGAGAGCGAAATGTTATGTCGCGCGAAATCTGAAAATTTTAGGTTTCAGGGTTCGAAGTATAAGAATAAGAGCCAAATCTAAAAAAATTTAGGTCGCGCGAAAATTTTTAGAGTTCGCGCGTTTTAAAACGTCGAAAGAAAAACCAAGGCGAAAGTTCTACACGTACCGACGTAAATTTAATATTCCACGACGGAAACTTCATTTTTCGGATTAAGAACGTAAGGCCGTTCATTTTGAAGCTTCATTTTTCGGATTAATTTTAAATTAATTTTGAATTTTTTATATAACGACGACTGAAAAACCACGTCGGTGTTAAGAAATTAAAGACGTTGTAAATTATATAAACCGACTTACATATTAAAATGACGTCGTTTAAAGCGTAAACCATGTCGTATGTTTTTCTGTACGATGTAAAATATGTATTCCACGACGCAACCACCGTCGTTAAAAATTAATACCCTAAACCCATAAAACTAAATTATACAATTTAAAAAATTAAGTTTATAAAAGGTTTTATGGTTTTAAAGCCTAACATATACCCTAGACTACCCAAAAATTATACTTTAAAAATAAACCCCAATAAATAACAACCCTAATCTCTAAACCCTAGACTCTAAACCCTAAACCATAAAACTAGAAGTGATTTTATGACTCATCAAAACAATTTTGTTTTGGATGGTCATTTTAAATTTTTGTTATTAAAAATGAATTTTTTCAAGGTTTATGTGGAAGAAAATATATCAATGACTTCATAGGAGTTGACTTTTCAATTTTCTGATTTATTTTAAATTTATTTTGAATATTTTGATATAAAAATAATAAAATATTCTTACCACAACAACAAACCACGTCGGTGTTAATAAATTGTAGACGTTGTAAATTTTAATAGACTACTAAGTCGTTAAAATGACGTTGTTAAAATGAGAAACCATGGCGGCTATTTAACTATATGACGTAAAATATATATATCAACGACTTAACCGCTGTCGTTACATAAACGTCGTCGATGATACCCTGAACCCTTAAGAAATTGAAGATGTTGTAAACCATAAACGACTCAATTGTTCAAAGAACGTCGTCTAACTATATTTTTACGTCGTATTTGTTTAAAACACGAAACAACAAAATACGACGGTTTTTGACTTTATTAGGTCGTTGGAAAAGTATTACACGTCGGTTAAGCAATTTGTATGTTTGTTTTTTTTTTAATTTAAGAAAACCTCAACAAATTTTTACATTACATATTATAGAGAAAATTTGTACATTATACATAAATATCAAGTGTTCAATAATTGCCCTGTTTAATAATTTGGAAAACAAACTCTGCCCATTCATTCCGGACTTCATCAATGGCTTCTTGGGGGTATGAAGCTTCCTGGTTTCCCTTGGCATACTGCATAAACAATGACTATTAGGGTTTATAAATAAAAAGAAATTCAATCACAGACGACGATATTTTTCATAACCGACGTAGTATATCCATTCAACGACGTTAATTTTACATGACCGTCGTTGATAATACAAAAAACGACGTGAAATGTATGAAGGTAATTTCTTCTTACCTTATTCTCAAACCCCAAGGAAGGATCCATGATGATGTCCCTCATGAAGCGCATCACATAATACCCGCATTCGACATTGCTGGGTTGCTTTGGTGTGCCTGAGAGAGTTTTCCAAATTACATTTTTACGTCCTGCTCGGCCTATGTGGGTATTATATATTTTTAAAGCACTGTTCACGATGTTTTTCGCCTCTTCGTCGACCACACGATGACCTGGCAGAGGATCCAGAAAATAGACGGTCTCCTTCTTTGCTCTTACAATCAGCAAGATCCAATGACGGCTGCACAAAATTAATATAAAAACGACGGTTATTTACAAAAACGACGTATTATAGTATTTCACACGACGAAATAAAGTAGATATATTGGCTTGTTTCAAAACATCGTGTAAGTACCTAAATACATAAAATAATATAAACAAGTCAGCAAAAACAAACACGACGGTTATGTATAAAAAAACGACGTATTATAATATTTCACACGACGTACTGAAATAGATAAGGACGTTATAATATATTTATCACGACGGTAGTTAGTTAAGACGACGTGGTTAGTTAGTTAAGACGACGCAATATATAAACCAACGAGTTATTATCTTAGAAGTACAAACCTCATATATACAGCCAATACAGTAGCTCCAATTTCTTCCATGCCTGCAAATTGTGTAATATCTTCAGGCAGGAGGAAGGTATCGCGCTCACCACCAAACACCTCCTTATCAATTGTAAATTGGAGTGTCTTATCCTCAGGCAGGAGTGTCGTTTCCACAAAACGACAAAGGGTTTTTAAAGAAGATGGCGCCTCCATATTTGAATAAGCACCAACTTCAATAACCTGTTTAAAGAAATAAAAAAAATGACGTGGTAATTCAATAAAGACGACGGTTTAAGGAATAAAACGTCGTCTTAAAAGGATTTAAACGACGGTGAAAAAACTGTCGTGGTAATTCAATAAAGACGACGGTTTTATTAATAAAGCGTCGTCTGAAACCATTTAAACGACGGTGCAAAAACCGTCGTTTAAATATTTTATTACGTCTTAAAAAAAGTCCGCCGTCTAAGTTTTAAACAAACGACGGATTAAATAAAAATATCGACGTCTGAAATTTTGAAAAACAAATAAAAAAGGCAAAGTTATGTGAACATACCTTGTCGTCATGCTTTTCTTCATCTTCTTTCTCCTTTTCTTCTTCCTTCTCTTCATCTCTTTTTTCTTCTTCCTTCTCTTCATCTGGCTGATGTTTCCCCATTTTGGCAGTATCATCCTCCAAATGTAGGGATCTCACATCACCTCCAGAGCAGCTAGCTTTGTCAGACATTGGATTTTTGGGGCTTTGGCTAATTCTTGGTTTAAGCATGCTTGGATCAAAATTGGGAATTAATTGGGAAAGCTGACTCAGGAAATGCTCCCTCTCAGCCTCTACCAATTGTTTTGTCCTAGCCTCCATCCTTAAGGCCTCTTCCCTTGCCTTAGCCTCCATCTTTTTAGTCTCTTCTTGAAGGAGAACTCTTAAACTGTCCTTCAAACGGTCGTCAAAGCTCACCCTCTGTGGTTTGGGCAAATTGAAATATTGCCTTGGGGAAACACCAGCACCAACTCCCTCAGTCTGCCTGGATGCTCGGGGCCCAAAGCCATGGTCAGCACATCATTGCTGCCATCTACTCTGACTTTGCCTTCCGAGACTTGTTTCTGCAATTCATCCTAAAAAAAGATAAACAAAAAAACACACGACGGTTATTTATGTACAAACGACGTATTATATAATTTCACACGACGCAATAACGTATAAACCGACGTTATTATAACTTATCACGACGGTAGTTATACCGACGTGGTTATTTATTTAAAACGACGAAATGAATAAACAACCGACGTCTTATGCTATAATTAAAGAAAACAGAGTAGTGATTCCTATTTAGACCGTTAACGACGTTTTTAAAAAAGTTTCGACGTGGTAATATCATTCACACGACGCGAAAATGAACCACCGACGTCTTATGCTATAATTACAGAAAATTAGTAGTGATTCCTATTTAGACCTTTAACGACGTTTTTAAAAACTTTTCGACGTGGTAATATCATTCACACGACGAAAAATATAACATACGACGTAATAAGAATAATTCACAGTTTAATAAAAATTTAAAACAGAGTGATAGTAGGCTTACAATTAATTTTGCTTTCTCTGCCACCTTTGGATCAGGGATGTTACCATGTTTGTCCTGTCTAGCTCTCTTCCATAAGGTAGATCGATCAATTTCTACCCCAGGCATGGTTTCCTCCAATTGATCCTCCAATCCAGCATATCCTTTTCGAGACAATCGATGATTGTACTCGAGTTTCTCCCTAATCTGTGCATGTTGAGAATGCACAGACTCAAAATCTTTGGATAGCCTTGAAGCTACAAAGGCATCCCATTGTGCTTTCTCTATGAATTTATATGTTTCAGGGGGTTGGCTTAATTTCTCCCTGTCATTGGTGTATGGAAGGATATAATGCCTCGTTAGTGTAGACTTGAAATCCTTCCATTTCTTGGAAGCAGAAGCTAAAACAGAGGTCTTGCCCCCTTGGCCTATGACAAAAGCCATGTCAACTGCTTCCCAAATCTGCTCCTTTATATCCTTGGGGATTTGGGACCATTTCTTGTCCACAAGTGGGATCCTGGAGCGTGCCAACACACCAATATACGACTGCATCTCAATATGTGCTTGGCCAACACCTTTCCCCCTTTTATTGTACTCAACAATTGGCCTCAGTTTCTGAAGCTTTCTCTTCACAACACGAGGCATTGTGCTCATACCTCGACCAATCTTTGAATCATCAGAGATTGTTGTCTGGCTGGTTTGTTCTGTCTCAGCAGATGATGAAGCAAACTTCATCTTCTTCGAAGACTTCATCTCCTTCGAAGACTTGTCTTGAGGAGCTACCATTCCAAGCTTCTTGGAGCCAGAATCCTTAGTTTGTTGTTGAGAAACCATTTTAACAGACAAAACTGCAAGTGAAAATATTTCAGAAAAACATTAAGAACACAAACGACGGTATTAAAAAAATACGACGTATGATATGATTTTAGACGACGCAATGAAATAATCTCAGACGTAATAAATGTTTAAAACCATTATTTATATAACGTCGTGGTATATATGTTCACACGACGTCAATAGTAATACACCGTCGTGGTAAACTATTATTTATATAACGTCGTGGTATTTATGTTCATACGACGTCAATAGTAATACACCGTCGTGGTATTAACATTCACACGACGTAAAACAATAAGATATTTTGTCGTCTATATTAGATACCAACCCTAGTTTCTTTTTCTTTATATTTTATCAAATAAGGGAAAAACAAAAACCATTGTTCAGAGAAATCAAACCTGCAATTAAACAAGCATATAAAAAAAGACTATTATTTTAAAAACAACTTTGTCAATTTTCAGACGACGCTAGAACAACTGACGAACCGTCGTGGTCTACCGTCGTCTTATTTAGTTGATGTAGTTGTCTTCAAAGTTGGAAACTTTCTCTCTTTGTCTGTATATTTTATCAAACTTGGAAAGAAGTAAAATGATTTTGGCCAGAAAAAAGGTAAAAAGATTTTTCAAACAAAAAACGTATGAGCATGCAAAACAGTAACCAAAATAGTGAAAATGAAAGCTTACCTTTTGCGTGCAATGAAAGCAAGAGGAAGATGATCGATGTTTAAGTTCAGAGAAACTCTGACAATGCTCTGACAAGGAAAAAAGACGAAAAGGTTTCTCTGGGAGATTGAAATTTTTAATCGGGTTTGGCATTTCAACGAAATCTTTCAGAATTTGATTTCACAGTGCATGTGTAAGTCGAAAAGTTGCTTACATATAAAACCATTTCAAAAAAATAATACGGCGGTTACATTTAACTACGTCGTTTTTAACTAACACGACGCAATATTTTTCGTTCGACGTGGAATCATTTCATTTAACGTCGTTAGGTTTAATATAACCGACGTGGATTTTAATTTTTAAATTATGAATATAATTTTTTTTTCCGTGACCTTTCAGTTTATTTTTCAATTACAGTGCGTTATAAATAGAGTTTTTTTTCCGGAGGAAATTTAAAACGAAGGAAATTAATATTCTGCAATATGTAAAGTTTCTTTTTTGGATGACAGATTTAAATAAAATAAGAATATAAAAACAACAAATGTGTAAGTCAAGTAGACGAAAAGTTGCTTACATATAAAACCATTTCAAAAAAATAATACGGCGGTTACATATAACTACGACGTATAAATTACAAAATACGACGGTACATTTAACTTCGGACGTGGTAAATAAATACGACAGTAGTTTGTAGGTACCGTCGTAGTAAACTCAAAAATTAAAGTACATAAGTAATAACTCGCGTCATGGTAGATTATTTAACACGTCGTTTTTATTAATTTACCGACGTGGATTTTTGTAATATACGTCGATCATACCGACGTTGATTTTACAATTTAAACGGCGGTTGTTTTGTAAGGACCGCCGTTGGTTTTAAAAATTTATTCTATAAATTTGTCGCTTTCATTCATTTTCGGTTTACATTTAAGGTTCCAAGTTCTTCCTCTCTTACTCGCATCAAATATATGTCCACAAGAAGAAGCTTGTCAACTAGCCTTCTCACTTCCTTGATCAAGCCTGATAGGACACTTAGTGCTTCTGAATACTCCTTGCTTTCCATCAAAAGAGATGCAAGCCTGGCCTCCACTCGCTGTCGAAGGAAAGTTCGCTTCTCAGGGAAATCTGAAGATCAGATGTGCCTGATCCTCTGCTTGATTTTCTTGCCTAAGAAGATCCGTCGGATTTGTGATAGCCTCTTCCTTTATCCGTAGAGCTTCAGAAGAAGAAGATGGGTTTCAAGAATGCGATAAAGAATAGAAATGGCTTCAGATGGCCTCTAAAGCATGAGCAATTGAATCAGTAGTTTCTGGGAGATATGATGAAGACATTGTCAATGCTTTGAACTACACAAGTCCTGCAGAAAGATATGTTAAAGAAACTGAAACAACGGTGGTTTTCTGTTCTACCGTCGTCTTTTCTCGTCGTCTATATTAAGTTAAGATGGCGGTAGATTTATAATTACCGACGTAGATTATTTTGTTAAACGTCGTTAAGTGTACTACAACCGACGTGGATTTTAATTTTAAATTATAAATAGAGTTTTTTTTCCCGTATTCTTTCAGTTTTAGTTTTCAATTCCAAAGCGTGATAAATAGATTTTTCTTTCCCGAGGAAATTTAAAATGAGGGAAATTAATGTTCTAGAATTTGTAAACTAACACGACGCAATATTTGCAAATCTGTGTCATCTGTTAAGATTATGATGTGGAACAGAGTTCCATCTGGTAAGATTTCGTAACCCTTGGGATCTCAGACAAATCTGATTATGTCGGCGGTGTTCTATATAAACCGTCGTGGTTATTTCAATTCTTGTCATTAAGTAGATCTACCGCCGTAGGATAAGAAAATCAAAGAAAAAAATTGTTAACAAAAATTCTTATTAAGACGACCGTTAAAATTAAAGGTACGACGTATAAAATGAATAAATACGACGATAAATTTTATTGTACGATTTAAAGATAACGTCGTAGAACTATACGAGAATGACGTCGATATATTTATATTTTCCGTCGTTGTAAATTAATTTAATACGGCGATATTTTATATTTTAAAGCCGTGGATTTGTTTGTAATTATACGGCGTCTTATACGAAAACCTCGTCGTGTTATTTTATGAGTAAAAACGGCAGTTTTTATTGAAATCGTCGTCTTTACTTTCTACGTCGGTCGATTCATAACTTCTGCCGTTCTTTGTTGGCATTGATTTTACACTGCGGAAATCTGTTTCAAATAGACGTCGGTTGTTTAATTATGTACGTCGTTATTTTTGAACAGCCATTTGAAACTCCATTTTTTAGTTGTCTAAGGTTGTATTACACGACGGTGTTTTTAGAACCGTCGTCTTTTTATAAACCACGACGGTTTTCACTTAGACCGTCGTTGTTTTCGGGTCGTCTTTTTCACTTTTTGTAGTAGTGTTCCCACAAATGCCCCCCAGCTTCTGCATGGCGCGTGGTGGCATGTAGGAGATGTAAATTATCCGTTGGGCTGTCCAGCTGTAACTGGGCTTCCTTCGTGGACTTGGGCTCCTGCGTAGAGGAGGTGTTTGACTTGCCAATTTTATGAACTCCCAGGTTGGAAAGAATTTGCGATTCCTTGTAGGTCAAGGAATTTTTATCCTTATAAATGTAGGGCTCCTCCAATTTATTCTTCACATCCAAAACCCTTTTCCGATTTCATTAGTGAGAGAGAGTAAGCTTTGGAGAATTTTTCCCTTCTTCTTGAGCTCTTGCCTTCATCGTACACCCAAGGTAATTAGACTTGGGTTATATATATATATATTTTGTCTTTGTTCCGATTTTTGGCAGCTTGGATCATGCCTTCTAGTCTAAAGGTGGAAGCTGAAAGGAGTGCACGTCTATGCCTTGGAGCATAGCTGGAGGCGTTGGCAGGTCAGCAGGTTGGGGGTTGCACATCTTGGGCTCGAGCATGGAGGCCTAAAGGCTTCTGACCTGGTGCGGATCGTGGGCTCGCGCAAGGAGTGGTGGAGCTGGGCTTGGCGCGACGTGGACTCGAGCTGGGCCTTCGCACTGGGCGCGGGCTGCGCGTGTGGAGCGAGCGGGCCAGGCGGAAGAAGCGTGCTGGGCTGGAGCGAGCTGGGCCGCGTGCTGGATGGAGTCGATTGGCCTGGCCAATGCGCGCTGGGCTGGAGGCGCTAGCTGGGCCGTGCGCTGGATGAAGTCGATGGGCCTGGCTGATGCGTGCTGGGCTAGAGGCGCGAGTTGGGCCGCGACTTCTGCTGGGCTGCGTGCTGGAGCTGCTGCTGGGCTGATTCCCTTTGACCTGGGCTGATCTAAGCAGCTTCAATTTTTTCTTTTTTCCTGTTTGCTGCTGCTGCTATTTTTTTATTTATTTTTTTTTGCATTCTAACATGTAGAATTTTTTTCTTTGCAGCAGCTACTTGTTCATTAACCATGTCTTCCGTAGATGGTAGCAAGGCTCCAAGTTCTTAGGTCCCTTTGTATTTATGGGGAGGCTCTATAGTGCATAGCAAGAAGTTTGTGGCCAACTTGCATCGCGTCACGATTGATGCTCAGTTCCAAAAGTGGCGAGCTGCTTATGCGTCTGCCATTCCAGATGACGTGCGGGTTAAGCTATTGAAGTCTCGGAAGGACAACGAGCCTTTGGTGGATGCGAATGACCTTGATGCTAGGATCATCACCTTCTGTCCTTTTTTACTTCTCCTTGGGCTTCAAATTCCCGCTGTCAAAGCTTTTCAAGGAGGTGTTCTGCGCCATGGGGTGTGCTCCGAGCCAGTGTACTCCAAATGCTTACCGGGCGATCATGTGCTTTGAGAATCTGAGTCATTTCTTCATGTTGGAGCTGACGGTGCGAGGGTTCTTTTATTTCTTCGAAGTGAGGCACTTCGAGCAGTATGCCCAAGTTCGCGTTTACAAAGCCAAGCTGTTTAACAGTCTTAGTCAAGGGGATCATGCTTGGCATGACGACGTGTTGGAGGTCAGCGGACGGTGGGAAGGCGACGTTGGTGACGGCCCACTTGTTCCCATCACCTATTGCGATGGTATGTCTCTTTGCAATTTTTGATGCGCTCCTTTTTTTTGAATTTCTTGAAGTGGCGCTGACTAACTTCTGTCTTCTGCTTGCAGTGAGTGACATCAGCAAGCAATTGGAGCTTGGGCCGGACATGGCTAAGGTCCGTCGTGCTTTGAACATCCCTCTAAGGTTTCGCGAGTGGCGCTGGCTGTTGAGTGAGTACCGGGAGGAAGACGGTGGTTTGCCCCCTGCCGAGGACGTCGAAAGGTGGAAGCAGAACGGTCCTGACCCTGATGATCTGCTTGGCGGACAGGAAGAATGTTCTGCTGAATCTCTCTCAAAGAGAAAAGTTGCTGCCAAATCTTCAAGAGGTGAAGCTACTTCTTCGCATGCGAAGGATGGGTCTCCATCGAGGAAGAAACCAAGGCTTCCTTCTGCTAAGAAGACTCAAGTGGGGTCTACTCCCTCATCATCTGCCAGGGTCAAGCATCTCGTGGGTGCAGATAGCACGAAGGTTGGTGGTATGTGCGGTATTCGGGGTGTTCCACCCGAGCCTCCTGCTGACACGCTCGACAACCATGATATGTTTCGTGAAACAGCTCGTGCCCGACCTAGTTCTGTCGAGCGTCAAAGAGATGCAGACATTCCTCCTAGAAGTTCAAGTCGTCTGCATCGGTCAAAAGATGGAGATCGAAACGGGAGGTCTGCTCATGATCCAGCATTATTGACTCCTCTGGAGATGAAGTTAGCGGAGGCTAAGAAGATGAGAGAGTCATCTGCCCGGGTTAAGGGTTCTTCCTCCATGTCGGCAGTTGGTCCTAAGGTGAACAAGCCTAGCTCTGTAGGGGATGCATGCATATCTGATCTGCTCAAGACGAACTTCCTATCAAATCCGTCGTCCTGTGCTGAGTTGGTCGATCACATCCGTCTGATTCAAAAAGGACTGATTTTTGCTGCTGAGACTATTCGGAACTCATCTGCTGTTGCCCCCTCTTCTGCCCAGCTCAGTAGGTTGGAGAAGAAGAATGCTGAATTGGCCAGCTAGCTTTCCGCCGAGCGGGCCCGCTATGAGAAGAAGACGTCTAATTTAAGGGCGATGATATCTGGGCTGAAAAGCTCCCTTACCGAGAAGGATTCTGAGCTCAACTCTTCCGCTGCTGATTTGGCTAGTCGAAAAGATGCCTTCTTTCGTCTTGAGCATAAGAATGCGGACATCTCCCTTAGCTATGACAAACTCCTGGCTAGATTTCATGCCTATCATAAGTCTGCTAAAGAATCCAAGTCTGAAGCCACCATAGATGCGTACAAGTTGGGCTACCTGCATTGCGCAAATGGGACTGATTCCTTGTATGCGATTGACGATGTAGACATCGAGATGCTCTACCCCGACTCACCCCCTATGGAAGGGGGAATTGAAGAGTAAGTAACCGGAGAGGATGAAGCGGAGGTAGACGCAGTAGACGAGATGATGGCAGATGTCACGGTTTAGGCCGATGGAGTTGCTGAAGACGTAGCTAGTCAGGTGGATGCCGAAGAGGCTGCAGCTTAAAAGTCTTCTGTTGGCGTCTCCAAGTAGACGAAGACTCTTTTTTGTTTCTTTTCAGCTTTTGTAGTTTGCTTTTTTAGAATAATTGGTCTTTATTTGACCATCTTCTTTTCGTTAAACTTGGCCGGTTGGTCTGTTTGTTATGGAAATTTCAGTTGCATTTTCCAACTTCAACTTGCATATTTGACTTGTGAACTGCTTGAGTAACCAGCCTATGTTTTGATTGCACGTTAGAGGTGTCAAACGGGTCGGGCCGGCCCAGCACGGCACGAGTCCAGCCCATTTAAATGAGGCACGGCACGGCACGAGCACGAATATTAATGGGCCGTGCTCGGCACGGCATGAAAGCTTGGACCGGGCTGGGATTTAAAAAAAGGTCCAATGGACCGGGCCGGCCCGTGGCCCGACATGAGACGGGCTTAGCCCGAGCCCGCTCCAAGCACGGCACGAGCCCGAGCCCGCTCCAAGCACGACACGAGCCCGAGCCCACTTAAATCATCTACTGCATTTTTTCACTACCAAGTTGGAACTTGGAACAGCAAGTAAATAAAATAAAATAAAAAATATAAAAAATTGATGCAATGACCAATTACTTACCGGCAGACTTAAGTGACTTAATAAAAACACTTGATAAACAACCACCCAGCCTTGATGACATAACAAATAGATTTGGAGTTGGAGAGTTGGAGTTGGACTCAAACTCAAAGCGTCTAGACTCTAGGAGCCATGCGTGATTCGTGAAGAAGCAATGAAAACAAAGCAGCGTCTCCTCCTCTTCCTCTCGATTTCTGCATCTCCTCTTCGTCTTCCAATATATCATAAATCTTTAGGAAATACCCCCAATTATAAAAACCCCAAATCTGTGTTGGAAGATCCATATAGCATCATAAAAACCCAAAACCTGTGTTGGAGGCATCTAAATAGCTTGCGAACGATCAATTCTTTTGTGCTGTTACTGTTGCGATACTTGTATTTGGCGGCTTACGTGCTTTCTCTGATACTACAGAATTGGATTTACAAGGTAAGAGCTTTAACCGTATAGTTTCTATATTTGGTTGCTCAAACTTTGTGAGAAACATTGATTGTAGGGTCTGAGCTTGTTTTTATTTTTATTTTTTAATTATTTATCAAAGACAACAGTCTAAATTTTTTGATTTTTTGGTGTGAGTTTTGCAGATTTTACCTTCTATGTTCAAATTGGGAGACAAGAAGGAAGATTCAGTCCAATTGAATGGTAAGTATCTGGTTTGGATTTTCAAACATTCTTTTCTTAGTCTTTTTGAGAGAGTTCTTATATACATTAACCCCAAAAAGATCATAATACCGAGTCTGTTAATTGGAATCTGAAAGATAGAAGAAGCTCAAATTGGTTTTACAGATAGAAGTTGAGTAGGACTTGTATAAAAGCTCAATATAATTAATAGATTATGTATAAAAAGCTCAACACATTAACCCCATTGAGAATAAATTTGACAGAAAGCCGGATAGAGAGTTGTATATAGTGAAATTTTTCTTGAATTCATTGATATAGATAATAGTAGTTGCTCATAATTGAATGAAACATTTTGCAGATCAAACACCATTTGATTTGATTTATGCATCAAGCAATGTTAAGAGAACGTTTCTCTCTTTTTGTATATAATAAGAATGTTTCTATTATTCTTCCCATCTTTATATAACTTCATCTTGTTGACCTATTACACACAGGAATGTCGGTTTAATAATAGAGAGAGAACATGCAACTGCCATTCTCTTTCTTCTTCTTTTTCCAGTGCCATTGTTGTTAATTTTCTATTTAAAATAATGCGATACAAATTTTATTCTTAATAATTAGTCATGAACAGCGGGAAAACATATTCAATGTCGACACCCCAAAAGAAAATAAATTGGTATTACAGACCAAAGTTGAGTAGGACTTGTGTGTTTCTGTTTTCCTTTATGTGTTCCAATTGTTTATGAATGTGTTGCTACTTTTAAAGGATTTAGATGTTAACAAGCTTGAACAATAACATATTGTTTTGTGGGATGCTATCATTGATTTAATCGTAAATCTTGAACTATAACATATTGTTTTTGTTTTGCTGATGCGTGTATTTTTAATGCAGCCAACGTTCTGAGGTGTGCATTTTTAACAAGTATTTGAGGGCGTGAAATTCTATTGTAATCACCAAGGGAGGTATTTTTATTTTTATTTATTTTTTCTGTTAATGGATCCTCGAGATTATATTGATTTTGGTGAGCATTATGATAATAATTTTGAACATCTTAATCCTGATGACATGCCTAATAATGAGAATAACTTAACCTCTAATGATGTGGAGCAACCTATGCATGCTAATATGCCTCTTGAATCAAACACTCAAGAAGAAAACATTGATCAAACTGAGGTTAAAAAAAGAAAAAAAACTTCTGAAGTTTGGAAACATTTTAAAGTTTGTGACCAAAAACTTGATGATGGGACTATTCTTCCAAAGGCTGTGTGTATTTATTGCAAACATGCTTTGACTTGTAAAACTACAAATGGTACTGGGCATCTTCATAGGCATTTTAATGCATGTCTTAAAAAAAATGGTCATAATCATGCTAGGCAGTCTCAACTATCTGCAAATACTGGAATCTCTTCATTTAAGTACTCTCAAGCTAAAATGAGAGTTGAGTTAGCTAGATTTATTGCATGTGCTGAATTGCCTTTTCGTTTTGCTGAAAATCGTTGTTTCGAAAGATTTGTTCAAGTGGCTTTGCAACCAGAATTTAAGAAAGTTTCTCGCAATACTAATAGGAGTGATGTTGTGAAACTTTATGATGAAGAAAAGAAAAAATTGATAAATGTTTTCTCTAATTTAAAGGGTTCTATTGCTGTGACTTCTGACATGTGGGATGGTGGTAATAATTTGCCTTTTATTTGTGTTACTGCCCATTATATTGATGAAAATTGGTTGTTGCAGAAAAGAATTATTGCATTTCGTCTTCTTGAATTTCCACATACTGGTAGTTCTATTTTTCATGCTATGATGAATGTGTTTAAGGAGTATAACATTACTCATAAAATATTTTCTATTACTTTTGACAATGCTTCCAATAATTCTTCTGCTATTGAGCAATTTAAACATGTTTTACATCCTCCTTACGGAGGAAAATTTTTTCATATGAGGTGTGTGTGTCATATAATTAATCTAATGGTGCAAGATGGATTAAAAGTTATTCAAACCCAGCTTCAATTGATTAGGGATGCTATTGGTTATATTTCTTCTAGTAGCTCTAGGCAGCAAGACTTTGCTCACCTTTGTATGTCTCATGGCTTGAAACCTATAAAATTGAAAAAAGACATCCGTATTCGTTGGAACTCAACTTATCACATGCTTAAAAGTTGTAAAGGTTACACCAATGTCATCAATTTTTATTACAATAATAAAATGAATGACAATCTGTTGAGGGATGAAGAGTGGAATGTATGCTTTGCTTTGGTGGACTTTTTCAAAGTTTTTTATGATGCTACGTGTAACTGTTCTGGTGTTTATTATCCGACATCTCCTATTGCACTTCATGATTTATTTTCAATTAGTGCTACCTTTGCTAAATACAGATTTGATACTACATGTAATTTTACAAATATTTTGAGAAATGGAAACTAAATATAAAAAGTATTGGACAGAGATTCCTTATACTTTTTGTTTTGGTGCAATAATGGATCCCAGAATTAAAGTAAGTGGTTTGGAAGTAATATTGACTGAAATTTCAAGAAATTTATCAATTAGTTTACCACTTACAATATCCAATATTCAGAAGACATTCAATGATACTTATTTGTTGTATAAGAAGAAATATAGTGTTGGTACAATAGCTACACAAAGTGCTCCAACTGTTCATTTATTTGGTTCATCTTCATCTAGTAGTGCAGCTATTTTTGGTATGCTTGCTAGCAAAGGAAAACAAAAGAGTGTAATAAGTTCTCGTACTGAAGTTTTTAAGTATTTGGATACTGAATTTGTTGAATTTATGACTGAGGAAGAAAGAAATAATTTCAATATTTTGGATTGGTGGAAAGCACATGAAAAAAACTTTCCTGTGCTTTCCATTATGGCACGTGATGTACTAACAACTCCGGTGTCCACAGTAGCTTCAGAGTCTGCTTTTAGTGCAGGTGGTCGTGTGCTGGACGAAAAGAGGACGAGGCTTACTCCTCAAATATGCGAGGCACTTATGTGTTTGAAGGATTGGGAAGATGCTGATTTTCGAACTCAAAGTTTTGTAGATGAAGATCTCTCATATTTTGAAGATGACAGCACAAGTTCCCTTAATGAAGTTTGTTGAGGTTGGTACTTTGTTTTTGCTGTATGTTGATACTCAAACTTATTAAGCAAACAAAATACCTACTTAAATAATGGTTGGAGTTCCACTTTTTTTAGCGAGATCTGTCTTTCCAAGTTTGAATTTTTGTTAATTTCTTCTAGCTTGGAAATCGGGTGAACTTTTTAGCTGGTTTCTCACTCTGGTGTGGTTGCAGGCATTGGATACTTTCAACACAGCAATTGTTTCTCCTATCTATTATGCTATGTTCACCTCTTTTACAATATTTGCCAGTGCAATAATGTTTAAAGTATCATCACGTGAACATGTTGTGTTTGTGTGTGAGTCTTTGTTATAAATCTAATGTATGTAATCTTTTGGTAGGATTATTCTGGTCAAAGCGTGACCAGCATAGCGTCAAAACTTTGAGGGTTCATCACTGTGTTATCTGGGACTGCTATATTGCATAGTACACGAGGGCCAGATCCACCTTTAATTACAGGTTTGTATGTTGATGATCAGACTGCATGTCTTTTTGAAGATTTATGATGCTCTAAGTATCTTATTTTACTCCAGAAAATAATTAAATTTTTTTTTCGGTTGACTGATGCAGGAACGTGAGATGACAAATGCTGATATTTTACCCGGTGTCCTAGATTAATTTTATTTTCCTTTTTGTGTAATTTGGGAGGGTAGTGGTACTCTTTTTCCTTCACCGGATTTTCCTCATTTGGGGGTTTTTTAAGGCAAGGTTTTAACGAGGCCACATTTTTGCCCTCCACCTTTTTCATATTGTTTGGATGTTTGATTATTAATGTTTTCAAATAGTTCATCATTCCTTGCTTCTAGTTATATGTTTTATGTTTATAATTTTAATTATCTAGTGGGAAAAAAAAAATCAAGTAAAAAAAATTCAAATTAAATGGGCTTGTTCTTGGGCCCGAGTATGGCCCGAGCACGAGCACGGGCACGGCCCAAGCACGGCACGGCCCGTTTCAATATGGACTTGGGCTTTGGGCCGGGCTGGGATCAATGATTTTACTAAATGGGCCAGCACGGCACGGCCCGATAAATTAAATGGGCCGGCACGGCACGGCACGAATACATTAAAGGCACGAGTTTAAATGGGTTGGGCCGGCCCGGCACGGCCCGTTTGACACCTCTATTGCACGTCCTCCTTTAGAGATTTGTGAGTATTAGGGTCCCCTCTTGAAGGACTCCGGGCATGCACTGCATATCTCGTAGGATGATTTCTCCTTAGGAAGTTGGTGAGCACCAGGGTCCCCCTTGAGAGACTCCGGGTGTGTTCTGCACATCTCTAGGATGATTTTCCTTAGGAAGTTGGCGAGTATCAGGGTCCCCCTTGAGAGACTCCGGGTGTATTCTGCACGTCCCGTAGGATGGTTCCCCTTAGGGAGTTGGCAAGCACTAGGGTCCCCCTTGAGAGACTCCGGGTGTGTTCTGCACATCCCGTAGGATGATTCCCTTTAGGAAGTTGGCAAGCACCAGGGTCCCCCTTGAGAGACTCCGGGTGTGTTCTGCACATCCCGTAGGATGATTCCCTTTAGGAAGTTGGCAAGCACAGGGTCCCCCTTGAGAGACTCCGGGTGTGTTCTGCACATCCCGTAGGATGATTCCCCTTAGGAAGTTGGCAAGCACCAGGGTCCCCCTTGAGAGACTCCGGGTGTATTCTGCACATCCCATAGGATGCCTTGGTCGTCGCCCTGCGTCTCCCGTAGGACGCTACTTATGGGCAACTACATGATTATCCTACCTCCCTTAGGAAACGGATAGGAACCTGGATATTTCCCGCAGGAAGCATGGCGACCCCCTTTTAAGAACCTCCTAGCGCACCCTGCGTCTTCTTTAGGACGCTTTTTTTAGCGGGCTACGTCTCCAAACGGACGCGTTTTGTCGTCACCCTGCTTCTCCCTTAGGACGCTCCTTATGGGCAACTGTGTAACTATCCTGCCTCCCTTAGGAAACGGATAGGAACCTGGATATTTTCCGCAGGAAGCATGGCGACCCCCTTTTAAGAAACTCCTGGTGCACCCTGCGTCTCCCTTAGGACGCTTTTTTAGCGGGCTACGTCTCCAAACGGACGCGTTTTGTCGTCACCCTGCGTCTCCCTTAGGACGCTCCTTATGGGTAACTGTGTGACTATCCTGCTTCCCTTAGGAAACGGATAGGAACCTGGATATCTCCCTTAGGAAATTCCTAGCGTACCCTGCGTCTCCCGAAGGATGCTGCTTATGGGCAAATGTTGTGTTTCGTGGGCAGATGAGACATTTTGGAATGAGAAACTGAACTTATATTGATATTCATAAGATTACAGTCCTTTATTCGAAAATAGAAACAACTTGGTACAAAACTTAGAACTTCTGGCAGTCAGGAGGAGGTGCTACGGATAATACTTTCGAAGATGGTGAGCATTCCATTTTCGTGGTATTTCCTTCCCCTCCATAGTGTCGAGTGTGTAGCTTCCTCTGCCCCCAGACCGGCTGATCATGTAAGGACCCTCCCAGTTAGGATTCATCTTTTTTGACCATTGCCTCGGTGCAGTAATGAAAGCCTTTTTTAGCACGAGGTCACCTGGTTGAAACTGCCTGACCTTAGCTCTCTTGTCGTGGTAAGACTTCAACTGTTGCTGATAGGAGGCGACCCGGATAATGGTCTTCTCCCGTTCGCCTTCAAGTAAGTCGAGGTTGAGCCTTATCTGCTCGGAGTTCTGATCAACACTGCCCACTTCCAAGCTTATGGAGGGGACAGTGATGTGAGGTGGTATGATCGCTTCTGTTCCATAGGCGAGGGAGAATGAGGTTTCACCAGTCGATCTTCGTTTGGTGGTGCGATAAGCCCATAGTACTCCGGGAGTTCATCCACCCATTTTCCTTCGGCGCCTTCCAGCCTTTTGTTCAAGCAGTCCAATATGACTTTGTTGGATGCCTCGGCTTGTCCATTTCCTTGTGGATACCTCGGGGTGGACAAGTGCTGCTTGATCTTGTATTTCGCAAAAAAGGCGGTGATCTGCTTGCCAATGAACTGTGAGCCATTGTCGGTAACCAGCGACTGTGGGCAGCCAAACCGGCATATGATGTTTCTTCAGATGAATCGCTCCACATCGGCTTCTTTAGTAGAGGATTGAGCTTCGGCCTCGATCCATTTAGTAAAGTAGTCGGTGGCGACGATCATCATTTCTTTCTTGGCGGGCGCTGGTGGCAAGGGACCCACTAGGTCGATGGCCCATTGCATAAACGGCCATGGACTGTTTTGCGGATGATAGACTTCGGCAGGCAGGTTAGGGATCGGCTTGTATCGCTGACAGCGATCACACTTCTTGACATATTCAGCGGAGTTGTAACGCATGGTAGGCCAGAAGTAGCCTATGTTTAGAGCTTTCTGGGCGAGCGACCTGCCCCCAGAGTGGTTGCCACACTCGCCGTCGTGAATTTTACAGAGAACCTCAAGTGTTTGAGGGTACTTTATGCAAGTGAGATGAGGGCCGGAGTATGATCTGCGGATGAGCTTGTTGCCGTGCATATAGTATCTCGCGGCCTTCTGCTGGACCTTTCTAGCTTCGGACTTCTCCGTTGGCAGGTTTCCATTCGTCAAATAGTCGATGATGAGGTCTTGCCAGCTGGGGTCCTCGTCAATCTTCATGGTATCGATTCGCTCTATTTCTTCAATGCTTGGTCGGTCAAGGTGTTCGACTGGGATGGAGCGTCTGAACTGGGTATCCAGCGCTGATCCTAGGCTTGCCAGTGCGTCTGCATGAGCGTTCTCTGCCTGGGGCACTTGTTGGATGGTGAAGGTGGGAAATGCCTTTAATAGCTCTTGGACTTTGTCAAGGTACAAGATCATCCTTGGGTGCTTTGCCATGTATTCACCTGAGGCTTGATTTGTGATCAATTGTGAGTCTGAGTAGATGGCTAGCTGTTTGATTGCGAGCTCTTTTGCCAAGCGCAGGCCGGCGAGCAATGCCTCGTATTCTGCCTCGTTGTTCGAGGCCGGGAAGCCAAGCGTAATAGCTTGCTCCAACAGGGTTCCATCCGGGGTGGTGATGACGATCCCTGCTCCAACTCCTTTTTCGTTCGACGCTCCTTCTACGAGCAACTGCCACATGTCTCTGGGTTGGCTAGGTTCTGCGGAGGTCCCGTCTGCTTTTGAACTTTCCTTCTTTTGGTTGACCAACTTCTCTTTTTCGGCTGACGGGGTGAATTCTACGACGAAGTCTGCTAAAGCCTGGGCTCTTATTGTAGTTTTTGGCCAGTAGAGGAGGTCATATTGGCTTAGCTCTATAGCCCACTTCATGAGTCACTGAGAAGCATCAGGGCTGTGGAGGATTGATCTCAAAGGAAAGTCGGTCATGACGATGACTCGATGAGCTTGGTAGTAGGGTCGCAGCTTTCTCGCAGAAACTACAAGAGCCAAAATAAGTTTCTCCAACTTTGGGTAGCGAGTTTCTGCATCGAGGAGAGCTTTTGACGTGTAGAATACCAGATGTTGGGCCCCCAGCTCTTCTCGGATGAAAGCTGAACTGATAGCTGAGTTGGACACTGCCAGGTATACAAACAAGTCCTCCCTAGGGACTGGCTTTGAAAGCAGAGGAGGTGAGGTGAGGTAAGTCTTCAGACTCTGGAAAGCTACTTCGCACTCCTCGTCCCATTTGTCTCTTTGTCCTTTCTTCAAAGCTTTGAAGAATGGTCTGCACTTGTCAGTTGATCTCGAGAGGAATCAGTTGAGGGCCGCTGCTCTGCCCGTCAGACTTTGTATTTCCTTCACCGTGGAGGGCGATTTCATCTCGAGAATCGCTTTGATTTGGCGTGGGTGTGCCTCGATACCTCGTTGCTTGACTAGGTATCCCAAGAATCGGCCGAAAAATACACCAAACGTGCATTTACTTGGATTCAACTTCATGCGATATTGGCGGAGCAAGCTGAATGACTCAGCAAGATTTACAATGTGATCTGCACGTTTTGGGGCTTTGACCAGCATGTCATCCACGTAGACCTCCATAGTTTTGCCGATCTGCTCCTTGAAGATTTTATTTACAAGCCTTTGATAGGTTGCTCCGGCGTTCTTCAGCCCAAAGGGCATGACCTTGTAGCAGTAGGTCCCTCTCTCGATGATGAAAAAAGTTTTAGCCTTGTCATCCTCGTGCATCAGGATTTGGTTATAGTCGGAGTAGGCGTCCATGAAGCTGAGCAGCTGATTGCCAGAAGTGGAATCCATGAATTGGTCGATTCTCGGCAATGGGAAGTTGTCTTTAGGGCATGCCTTGTTGAGGTCTGTGTAATCGACGCAAACTCTCCATTGGCCCTTTTCTTGTTTTGCCACCAAGACAACGTTGGCAAGCCATTCTGAGTAGGAGACCTCTTCGATGAAGCCGGCAGCTAGGAGTTTGTCAATCTCGGCTTCGATGATAGCGACTCGCTCGGGTGCGAAGTTGCGTCTCTTCTGCGCCACTGGCTTGCACCCGGGGTTGACGTGGAGTCGATGACAGATGATGTTTGGGTCGATGCCAGGCATGTCTGATGGCGACCATGCGAACATGTCTTTGTTGCTCTGGAGGAATGTGGTAAGCTCCACCTTTTCTTATGGGCTTAAGCGCGAGCCAATCCTCGCTTTCCTGTCGGGCTGGTCAGGATCCAAGGGTATTAACTCGACGTCCTCCTCGGGTTTCCATCCTTCTTCCGAAAAGAGCTCTGGACGGATTTCCTCGGCTTGGTCCTGACGCTTTGATTGCTATAAGATAGCAAGATTCGGTTGCTCTACCTCCTCCAGATCTGCCTGGCTCACAGGGAGAAACTGAGCTTGTTTGCCTTTCTTCAGCCCTTGGGTGGAGCATTTCCTCGCCATTGCTTGATCGCTGTTGATTTGGCTGACACCGCCCCCAGGGATTGGTATCGAATTTTCTGATGTGTGGCGGAGGTGATGGCATTGATCTTGCCAATCCATGGTCTGCCCAGGATGCCGTTATAGGGTGAGACCTCATTAATGACCATGAATGTTTGCAGGCTGATCACAGGTGGGGAGTAGACGTCGAGGTCTATCGTGCCCACGGTAACCGTTGTTGCACCATTAAAGCCAGTCAGCGATCTAGCTAACTTGTTGATCTTTGTCTCCAAGCCCATCTGTTGGATGACCGCCAATTGTAGGATATTGGCTGCGCTGCCCTCATCTGCATGGATTCGGTCGACCATGGCCTGAGCGATTTGAATGCTGATGACAAGGGCGTCGTTATGTGGCATGTCGAGGCTGATCAGATCTTTCTTTTGGAAGCCGATCATAGGATCGTCTTCTGCTAGTGGAAGGTCGGTCGAGACTTGAGAGATCACAGTGGCCTGTTTGATCTTCCTCTTATTTTCCTTTTTGGTCAGCCCAGACTCCTCGGAGTCGGCTAGGATTGTGTTAATCCTTATGACCTTCTGAGGCGGCTCCTTGGCGGTGTCTCGATCTTCAATCCGTTGGATGGCCTGCTTCGCAACGAATTCAGTGCAGTGGCCTTCCCTCACGAGTTCTTCAAGATGCGCTTTCTAAGCGAAGCAGTTGTTCGTCGTGTGTCCGTACGTCCCATGGAAGGCACAGTATTTACTAGTGTCCCTCTTGTCCGGATCTCCCTTCAAGGGTGGTGGTCTTCTTACCCAAGGTTTATTCTTCACTTGGGCTAAGATTTGATGTATGGGGATGGTGAACTTGGTATAGTTCTCTCCTGCCGTAGCCTCCCTTTTTGGGTGCGACCTGCGCTTGTCTTTGTTTCGGTTGTTAAAATCGTCGCCTCTTTGGCCTGCCCGCTTAGTTGGCTGATCTTCCTGCTTTGTAGACTTCTTTGCGGCGATTCGGTCGTCATCCCAGAGCGCGTAGCGTTCCGCAGTCGCGTAGACCTTTGCCAGAGTCTGGCTGGGAGTGATAGTCAGCTCGCGGTACAAGTCGTGCTCAGCTGGAAGGCCTTTCTTGAAAGCGGAGGACGCGATTCGGTCGTCACATCCTACAATGTTCGCCTTTTCTGCCTTGAATCTCTTGATGTAATCTCGAAGGGATTCGTCAGACTTCTTGCCCAGGTTGTACAGGTGGTCAGGGTTCTTCTTGATTGTCCGGTAAGAGGTGTATTCTTTGGTGAAGACGTAAGCTAGCTCCTTGAAGCTGCTGATCGACCTGGATGGTAGGGTGTGGAACCAGTCTTGTGCTGCTCCTCGCAAGGTTATCGTAAATACCTTGCACATTAGTGCGTCGTCAGCCTGGTGGAGGATCATAACATTTTTGAAGTGTTTTAAGTGGCTCTCGGGATCGGAATCCCCTTTGAAGTGTATGAACGAGGGCGTCGAGAATCGCTTCGGGTGAGCGGCCTGCTCGATATCAAGGGTGAAAGGCGTAAAGCTCACCTAGTCCATCTCCTTACGTAGTGAATCCTTGAAGTTTCCTCCGGTCTTCAAGTCTCGAAGTCTTAGGAAGCTTTTGCGCACATTGCTGGTCGGTTACGTTGGCGACCTCCACGATATTGACTGACTTCCTCATTGTCCTCTGAGGGTCGACCTTCTCGCCTGGGCTGCCTAGTTGGAGTGTTGGTGGACTGCGCCTGCGAAAGATTCTCTGTAGCTTGTCGACGAGAATTGGTTCTCCGAGAGTGAGTAACGGAGCGTCTTTCCTCATGGTCCTCATTGTGAGGGTTGTCCAACTGGCCTCCCTGGGGGCCTAGCCTTTCGAGAGTGCTTCTCTGTGAGTTGACAGCTGAACGCCTTTCTTCGCGATCCTCGTTGCGATGGTTGTTTGGCCGACCTCCTTGGGGGCCTAGCCTTTGATGTACATCTCCCTGCGGGCCCAAGCGGGCACAGACGTCGAGTCGTCTGCCGGCGCGTTCGTCCATCCTTCTCTCCTCGCCTGGTTGTCCAAGGCCAAGGTTTTGAGCAAAGCCTATTTGGTTGATGAGCTGCCTCATTAGATCGGTTTGGTCTTCCATTCTCTGAGCTAGCTGGTCAACTCTTAGATTAAGGTCTGCTTGACTTCGTGGATCAGGAGGAGAGAAGTGTGTGGAGCCCAACTGCACACGGGCTAGGTTTTCATTGGAGGTGTATGCAGGAGCGTGCGTCGCGCGTGGAGGCAATGGAGGGAATGCTTGGAGTTGCTCCAAGACCGGCCCTAGGTCGGCGGTGGTAACGAGTCCACCTTGATGGGAAGTCCCGCCATGTTCGGCGGCAGTGGCCGGTGCGGTGGTGAGAGGTGGCGGTGCCACTATGTCGATCGCGGGATCGTGGGTAGAGTGGCTTTGGTTCGTCGCGGATCTAGCCATCGCGGCGGCTTTGCCTCTCGTGCTCATGCTTCCAACCATGGTTGTTTGGAAGGCTTCGGTGGATTGGAAAATAGGAGGAACGGATTCCTTGAGCACGCGTTGAGTATACCTCGTGCTCTCAATGAAAGCACCAATTTGTTTGTGCAAATAATCTCACGGGAGAATATTCGCCCAAGATTCCTTCGTCTTCTTCGCCTCTCTTTCTCCCTGCAAAACAGATCGGAGTAAAAGACCACACCCGGGGGGTGTTGGCCAAAGACCCTCCGATGCCTAAGTTAGTTCAATCGATCTTTAGAGAAACGATAGCTAAAATAAGGTACGGGATGTGTTTATAATATAAATCGGGCGGCCGGAGCCTTATGTAAAAGAGAGAAAGAGAAGAGGTGGCTAGGGTTTGAGAGGAATTTTCTGTAGAGATTTTAGTAGTAATTCTGACGTACCTCAACCCTTGTGTATGGCTATGCTTTTATAGTAGTCTAGGAGGCTAGGGTTTCTGAGGAATAATTCCGTAGATGGAAGGGAATTATTCCTCCCCTTTTTGGGATTGATTTGATTAATTTGGGATTTGATTTATTAGGGTAAATCAAATCCCTAATTGTGGTAGGTATCAAATCAAATCCCGATTCAATTAGGTAAGTTCTCATTTAATTGGGGATCGTGGTAATTAACCAAATCAAATCTCAACCTAATTAGGTAACGTTCAATTTAATTGGATAATTCCCAATTAAATTGAGTAACTCCTAATTAGGTTGATTGACTCCCAATTTGGTCAAATAATCCCCAAATGGTAGGAATTATTTGACCTAGGGTTTGATTTAATTAGGTTCCCACATATTCTGCTTGGGTCCTATCATGTCCTGCTTATTGAGGGAAAACCTGATCATGCAGTCCGCGTTGGTTTTTTTTTTTTTTTTTGGGCATTCCTCCTTGTGGGGACTTTTTCGTTCCGGCAGTTACTGCGGGCATAGACTGCTGTAAAGAGCCAAATGTGTGAAAATTGCCCATGGGTCTGAGTTCAATAATCAAACCCCAAGAATGCTTCGAAAGGGTTGCTGAGCCTTAGGAAGCACATTGGTTACCTTCACCAGCAAAACTAACAGTTGTTTACAGGTAGATTCTTAGCTTGGTATGAGAAACTTGTGGCATGGAAGTAAAGTAGTCATGAGTTTAGCATTAAAGAGAGAGAGAACTGTGAGTTCCTATAAGAAACAGGGGTTCTAAGGATAAGGGGAAGGGATTCTAAGCAGGTTTGTTAAAGAGAGAGAGAGAGAGAGAGAGAGAGAGATGGGGGAATAATGGGTGTGTTGAGTAGTTTCCGGTAGCTTGACGGTGGCTATGTCAAGCTCTGGAACAGTTTACCAGAAAAGAAAATGGAAGAGATGAAGGAATTGGGGCTCGAAATTGCAGAGGTTTCTGGGATGAGAGATGAAACTTGCTTTCTGGATATGTGTTGTAGCTAGTGGTGAAGTAGTGGGTGTGGTTGTTGGGCAGGAGGTGCTTCATTTATAGCCGCTGGAAGCTCATCATTTCCAAGAAACCCTAATAGTTTCTATCCAATTTGGCCAAGTCTTTCCTTTCATTTCTCTTCTCTTCCTTTGACTCATCCTATTTGGTGAAATTCTCTCTACCCAATCGCACAAAAACAAGGTTTTGGGAGCTCTAAGCTTTTCCCGCAGTTGTTTTAGTAGAGGACTCCTATTTTCAACCATCTCATTTCCTTCTTTTCTTCCATTTTTCATGGCTAGATCTAGTGGGGAAAGAAATGGGTATGTATGTTTGTTTACACCATAATGAACCGAGCAGACCCAGCACCAAAGTGACTAGCACCAAGGCAGCCACGCCTTCTCCTGTGCCGAAGGAAGACACACTTCCGAGGTGCCAGACACCTACCGAAGCTCCCAGCTGCCAAACCTAATCTCCAGGACACGTGTCGCCACCACAACGGCTTGCACAAAGTCCCACATTGGAACTTTGTGCAAAACTCCTACTTTCACCTCCCTATAAATAGGGAACAGTACCCAGGTACAAAGGACAACTATTCTCCCACTTTTACTGTTGCTCTGCCAGAATTACTACTTGTAACTGACTTAGGCATCGGAGAGCCTTCGGCCGGCACCACACCGGTGTCCGAAGCTTAACGATTGCTTCTCCCACTTTGTCTTCTGCAGGTTTCCCATCAACCTATATTTCACCAAGGGCCTCAGCCCTCTTCCCTGCTGAAGACCCAGCACATCTAATCACTAAGTTGGACTCAATATTGGCCGGGCCATTTTGAGCATCAACAATGTTGGTTTGAAGGGTGCCTCCCCTCCTAGCGGTCTGCGCGCACCAATACCCCCAGGTTCTTTGAATGCTCTTGCTTGAAATTCGTTCCCCCCCATGTGTTGGAGCCTCCCAACAACCTTGCATACGTGGATATCTTGTAACCCTTGTTCTCCAGCCAAATGCTGGGGCTTTTGCAGATTCTCATTTTAATTGCCTGGGCTTTCTAGGTCAATAAGTTGGTTTATTAAGTAAATGGGCTAACTTCATCAAGTGTTGGGCTATTTTGGTTCAGGTGATGGGCTAATTTTTCTAGGGTATTGGGCTACTTTCTCTCTTTCTTTTATGCTCACCCATATATTTGGGCTCAAGAAATAGACTTGAGTCTTGAGGCTCCCAAGCAGCCCAAGACTTCCATTTCTCGGCCCATCAATGGGCCTCATGACAACTTGTTACCATCCATATCACAACCCACTCAAGTAAGCCCCGGACATTTTGTGTGGCTTGGGCCCACTTAAGCTTGTAGTGTGGCTAGGTGTAATAATAATAATTTTTCGCTTGGCATTGCATGTCGCTTGGCGTGCTTGAATTTTGTCACTTTGAAGAGGGATATGACGCTTGACGGGATAATTAGCTTGGGATCATAAAGCCAGTGCTTATTTCAACTCTTAACATGACAGATTGCATATTTATTTGGCATGGCACGTGGATCATGACTCGTGAGAGTGTGAATGACGAACTTTCGTGTGCTCCAAATCAGGTTTTTTTCTTAATAAGGCATTGCGTTGGGCCAGGAATTTATTTGGGCCAAACCCTGGATTTTTGGGCCTCAACACTCCTCAATCTCAATTTTTTTCCAAATCAACCCTACATATTTCAGAACAGAGAATAAGATTGTGAATTTCTCGGGAGTATTCTATTTGTATATGTATACTTGAATTTTCATTAATTGAACTAAGGTTGGGGCCAATGGGTCTAGCGAGTGGAAAATGATCTTGCTTGCAAATCAGTGTTCACATGTTCGAACTCTCATGACCCATTAGTTGTGTGTGTTTGAGAAAACCCCCTTCTCCTTCCTAAATTTGGCCAAAAAAAAAATGTTGAATATTTCCAGTTTAGCATTGCTGTGCTGTGAAAATAATCACTGTCAAATTTGTTGTGAGAGAAAGCAGTTTGGCGTTTGGTAAAATTTTTGTTAAAAGTATTGTTGGTATTAATTTTACACATAATTAGAAAATGATTACAGCATAATCATTAATCCCAGAGCCCCTTCGAAACTGATTCCTGCGTAATCAGAAAATGAAAGCACCTCATTAGCTGCTTTCCCTCATAGCTTTCTCTCACAACAATTTTTAACAATAAGTGATTGTCTCATAGTTACTATGAATATATGATTCATGACACTAAGGATTGGATTTGGGAGGATAGCAGATTTAAACGTTGTTACTCTTTCAACCACTAATAAAGAGCTTTCTCGTAGTGCTTAATCTATGAAACAATTTTTCAGTGCTTTTTGGAGAGGCACCTAGTGCCATCCCCAATTGGGGCCTCAAAACTGAGGTTCTATCCACTGCATTAGCCTCCTTTTGAAGCCCAATAGGAATCTTTGGGACTTTAAAGGAATAGTTGCTCCAATAGGATGCTTTACACCACGTTCTTTTTAATTTTTTCTTTGTAAACATTTCAACCCAAAACAAAACATTGTGATTCAATTTTGAACAGAATCTTTGATGAAGTTGCAGTTATTGCAACATATTTTTAATATTTTTAAGTCGCAACATTGGTTAAATTTTTTTTTGTTGGTAAAATAGGGGGCAAAGCCCAAACCAAAAAGAATACACAGGAACAAATTTAGGCCTCAAGAGACCATTCTTATCATCATCTAAAATAGGCTGCAACTGAACAGGAGGAGAAGAGAGCTCATGATAACCCAAATCCTTATGATGACCCATCTTAGCTAGAAAATCAGCAGCAAAATTGGTCTCCCTATAGACATGAATAATGCTGCAATTCCACTGGTTTTTCAAAAGCTTTCTGCACTTGGTAAGTAACACATACATAGGATGAGAGTCCACCCAATCTCCATTAATCATATCAACAACAAGGGCAGAATCAGAATTAACAGCTATCTGATGCAAACCCAGCTGCCAAGCAAGTTTAAGACCATAGTATAAAGCCCAGGCTTCAGCCACAAAGACTTCAACATGACCAAGATTAGCAGAAAAACCTGCTATCCAGACACCATATGAATTCCTAATTATACCTCCTGCAGCAATGCACCCAGAGTCACTCACACTCTAGAGCCATCAATATTAAGCTTAAAGAAGACACAAGGAGGAGGCTGCCAAGCAAGAAACATCTGGGTAGAGAGGTAGCCTTCTTTAAAAGGTTATTAGCCTTATCTCATTCCAGGAGATACTCAACAATAATCTGATTAGGACGACAAGGCATTTGGAAATGAGGCTCAAAGATAGAACGACACCTCCACTTCCAAATGAACCAGCAAGCAACAGCAAAAATACTAGACCACTTCAAATTCCTTATATGCCCAGCATTGTAACACAAATTTTCCTTCAAACCAACTATCAAAATCAGAGGAAAAGAAGTTGATCAATCCTTCAGGTAAATAAAAGGATCTCCAAAGCGCAAGAACACGAGGACAGAAAATAAAGAGATGCTGCAAAGACTCCTCATGGTAATGACAGAGAGGACAAGAAGGGCCTCTAGAAAGATGCCTTCTTACTCTCTGCACATTAGTTAAGATCTTTTTTTGAGTGAGAAGCCAAGTGAACATTTTAACACGAGGAGGGATCTTCAAATTCCAAATGAACTTCCAAGGAGAACCAGGGACTTCATTAAACCTGGCAGATAACTCATAAGCATGAGTTAATTTTCAAGAAGGCAAAGAAAGACATATCTCAAATTCCATGGAGATTATGTAGTTTGTGTTTGCCAATATAAATAAAAGGAAGTGATTAAGAGCAAGTACTCATGCATCCGAGATCTTGGGTTTGATCCACCAATATCGCTTCGTATCAAGAAGAAAAAAGGGCAACTACAATTTTTGTCACTTTGTCTTCATTCGAAATCACCTTTCAATTTTGTCAATTTTGTTAATGCGTCTTGTTTCAGTTCACATCATTCTTCTCCAATCCACACTAAAAGCGGGTTATTTAAACCTTTCTTCTTTCGTTATCCATAACTCTTTCAAGTATATGGCCACTTAAGGATGCGAAGATTGTAATTTGCTTCTGCTTCAAGTTCTTGTGACGAACACTATTTTTCTATTTTTTTGTGAGAAATAGAACTGAGGGAAGAGAAAACATCAAATGTATAAAACTAACACCTTATTCTTGTAAGCAGTGATGAGCAAAAGCACAAAGAAATGGTAAGGAATATTCTTCTTTTTTTATTTTTTTTTATTTTTCTCACAAGCAAAAGCACTTATAACAAGAAATAGATTACACATAACGCAACATCTAAGAAAGAATTAGAAGAACTTGATGACACAGAGTGAAAACATTATAGGAAAGAGGCACGTTTCAGGTAGCAAAGCCATTGAGAGCAAGCAATTCACCCCATGTTATCATATGCAATGGTTCCAACAAAAGAGACCTCTCAGTTGAGAGGCGTTGAGAAACTTGCTTCATTGTTGGACGAGATTGCGGACTGGGATTCAAACATGCAAACGCTATCTTTACAAGAGAGACCACTTCCCCTGCTTCTTGATTTGTTGGAGGGGAAATGCGTTGGTCTACAACATCCACAATTGGCATTTGATGGGCAGGTAATCCAGATGACGACGAAGAAGACGATCGTGATGACAAAGAGGAGAAAAAATTTCCCGGATGCCTACCCATGATTATTTCCAGTGTTACTACTCCGAAGCTATAAACATTGCATTGCGCGTTCACTTCCATTTTATAAGCAAGTTCTGCTAAGATAAAAGCTCATAGAAGCAGCACTATTGGCATATTTATAACTATTCAAATGGAGTTTACAGAATTGTATCATGCATAAATTTTTTTGAAAGCTAGAGTCTCTAATACCTGACAAAAAAAAAAGTCTCCGACGCAATTCTGTAAAAATTTACTTTCCAAGTTCCAATTCAAAGAGTTAAGTTATAAATCAAAATCAGTTACCATGTACAGACAACAATATATAGTAGGAAACAAGTCGCAGAAATAAACTTGTTATGAAAGTTTACAAAAACTGGATCTTGGAAAGAAAGAGAATCACTTGCCTGCGCGTAAAATCTGTTTAAGTATATAGAACCAAAAAAAAAGAAAGTAAAAGAAGCAAAAACATTACCTAGCCCCACGTAGCCATATGTGTCTGCAACAGCAGTCCAATTAGCTGAGTCCGGGTTTAAAAACTTGGCAGTGCCAAAGTCAGAAACACAGGCCTCATATTCAGAATCCAGCAAAATGTTGTTGCTTGATATGTCACGATGCACAATTGGCGGCAAGCAATCGTGGTGCATGTACAACAAGGCATGAGCTACACCTTTCACAATATTCACGCTTTTGCTCCACCCAACTCTTTAGCTTCATCATCCTTGCCCAACATTGAGGCCAAGCTTCCCCTTTCAAGATACTTGTGGGAGCAAATTTCCGTCCCACGAGAATATTCGCCAAAGATTCCTTCGTCTTCTCTGCTTCTCTCTCTCTCCCTGCAAAACAGATCGGAGTAAAAGGACCACACCCGGGAGGTGTTGGCCAAAGGTCCTCCGATGTCTAAGTTAGGTAGGGTGTTTCAAGGAAAACCGGGTGGTCGGAGCTGTGTGTGGTGGCCGGAGCCTTGTGTGAGAGAGAGAAAGAGAGGAGGTGGCTAGGGTTTTTGAGAAATAATTTATGCAGAGTTTCAGTAGGAAATTAGACGTACCTTAACCTTTGTGTGTGGCCATCCTTTTATAGTGGTCTCAGAGGCTAGGGTTTCAGAGGAATAATTCCGTAGATGGAAAGGAATTATTCCTCCCTGATTTGGAATTGATTTGATTAATTAGGGATTTGATTCATTAGGGTAAATCAAATCCCTAATTGGGGTAGGTATCAAATCAATTCCTAACTTAAATAGGTAACTCCTCATTTAATTGGGAATTGGGGTAGGAATAAAATGAATTCTCAACCCAATTAGGTAATATTCTATTTAATTGGGTAATCCCCAATTAAATTGAATAATTCCCAATTAGGTCGAATAATCTCCAAATGGAAGGAATTATTTGACCGAGGGTTTTGATTTAATTAGGTTCCCACAAATGCCCCCTAGCTTCTGCGTGGCGTGTGGCGGCATGTAGGAGATGTGGATTAACCCTTGGGCCATCCAATTGCAACTGGGCTTCCTTCTTTGGTTTAGGCTCCTGCGTGGAGGAGGCTTTCTACTTGCTAATTTTCTGAAATTAGAGTCCTAGTTGGAATGGGCTTGAGATTCCTTGTAGGTAAAGGAACCCCAATCGCTTTAAATATGAGGCTCTCCCTTGCTTGTCTTCAAACCGCAAGAAACACTTCCCCTATTCCATAGAGAGGTTCTTTGAAAATCGTCTGCTTGCTAAGGGAGAGAGTGCATCTTTAGGTAAGATATATATATGTACATATATATAAGTATATATATATTTTGTCTTCTTGGCTGCGGGTCCAGCATGGGGAGCTTTGGCAGCAAGGTGAAGTGGTCTGCTAAGGGAGGCATGCAAGCTTGGTGTGCGCTGTGAGCCAAGATGGCAGCAAGAGGTGCTGTCGCAAGCTTGGGTTCAACTTGAAGCGTGCCTGCTGCTGGCGAGCTTGGTGGCCAAGGGTAGGCATGGCTAGAACAAGTGCGCAAGGGCTAGCGTTGCATGGACTGAGGCTACACTCTTGGGCTCGAGCTGGAGGAAGCAAAGCAGGCCTCGGTTGGAGTTGGATGACCGCTGGGCTAGTGGCGTGAGCTGTGCGCTAATTGGGCTGCAGAACTAGAGCGAACAGGAGTAGCCCGTGCTGGAATGGGATGCGAGCTGGGCTGAAGGCGTGAGCTGGGCTGCTGCGTCGATGGGCCTCGTGTGCTGTGCGCCAAGTGGGCTCGAGCTAGCAGGCGCTGGGCTCCTCTGCAGATTGGGCTGCAGCTTGCTGGACCCCTTTTTTGTTGTTTTTTGTTGTGTTTTTTTTTTCACGAACTAGGAATTTTACGCCATTCTCTTCGCTATTTTTTTGCAGCTGCTCAATGACCATGTCTTCTGAAAGAAAGAGCCGACCACCAAGCTCACAAGTGCCCTTGTACTGTGGGGCGGTTCTCAAGTTCCCAAAGAGAAGTTTGTGGCCAATTTGCACCGTGTCACCACCGAAGCCCAGTTCAAAACGTGGCGTGCCCTTTTCAACTTCGCTATACCCAAGGATGTGCATGTCAAGTTGGCAGAGCCCTCGTCTGACAGTATACCTCGTGTGGATCCGAACAATCCAGGTGCCAGGATTATCACGTTCCGCCCCTTCTATTTCTCGCTGGGTTTCACGTTTCTGCTGTCGAAATTTTTCAGGGAGGTGTTCTGCGCCATGGAATGTGCCCCGAGCCAGTGTACTCCGAATGTTTATCGGGCGGTCATCTGCTTTGAAAATTTGAGCCGCTTCTTCAAGCTGGATTTGACCGTGCGGGAGTTCTTCTACTTCTTCGAGGTGAGACGCTTCGAGAAATATGCCCAACTTCGAGCACGCGAACCCATGTTGTTTGATAGTCTGAGTCAGGGCAATCATGTGTGGAGCAAGGATGTGCTAGAGGTCAGCGGCAGATGGGAAGGGGAGGTTGGCGACGGTCCGCTCGTTCCTCTCACCTACTGCGATGGTAAGTTGCATCCCTCTGATCTGCTACTGTTGCATGGAATTCTTTGCTGTGTCTGACTAACTTTGTCTTATGCTTGTAGATGATGCCATCCGAAAGAAGCTCGTTCTCGACCCGGACATGACGAAGGTTCGACAAGCTTTGAGCATCCCCGCCAAGTTTTGTGAATGGCGCTGGCTGCTGAGCGAACCTCCGAAGAAAGTTGATGGCCTGCCCCCTGCTGAAGATATTGAAAGGTGGAGGTCACCCTGCTTGGAGCTAAGTGACTTGCCAGTTGAGCGGGAGAAGTCATCGACTGAGTCCCCTGAGGGTGGGAAAACGTGCAGTAGCTCTGCTCGAGATGAAGCTGCAGTTTCACGATCAGTGGATACGTCTCCACAGCGAAGGCAGCCGAGATCTTCTCTTGCCACGAACAAGTCTTCTACAAGGGAGGTCTCGCCTGCTCAGAAGGCTCATACGGGAGTTGCTCCTGCCTCGTCTGCCGGATCAAATGCCTCATCAGCGCGAACAGCAAGAAGGCCAACGGCATGCAGGAGGTTCGGGAAATTCTGCTCAAGTTTTTGCCCATACTGCCTAAGACCCGTGATCTGCCATGTAAGGAAGCCGCTGGGAAGCAAGGTTTGGGTCGTCCGTGCCGATCTGGGAATCAAGCTGAGAGGACTGTACCTCCGCCTAGCAATCATGACTCATCTGCGGGGCCACGAACAGTCAAGCGCGGGGCTGACTCAATGTTGCAAGTTGCAGCCAAAAGAGCTAAAAAGTCGTCTGCTCGAGCGAAGAGTCCTCCAATTGCACGAACTGCCGGTCCGGGAATTTGTGATAGCTCTGCTGGGGGCAAGTCCATGTCTGATCTGTTGAAAACAGGCTTTCTGCCAAGTCCCTCTGCTTGCGCTAAGCTAGTTGATCACGTGTATCGAGCTGGTGACCTTTGTGCTTTCTCGAGCCTTCCCTTGGATAAGCAAGAAGAAGCTGCCATGTATCACCTTCAAAAAGGAATGGTTTTTGCTGTTGGGACCATGCGAAACTCTCGTGATGTTGCCCCCTCTTCTGCCCTGCTTGACGAGCTGGTGAAGAAGAATGCCGACCTGACTGACAAGCTCTCGAACGAGCGGATTCGCCATGACGCGAGGATTTCTGAGATGAAGGAGAGTATGTCCGTGCTCAAGAGTTCTGTTGGCCAAAAGGATGGTGAACTCAAGTCTCTTATGGCTACCCTGCTCGAACGCAAGGAAGCCTACTTCTGCCTCGAACGTAAGCATGCTGCTTTGGCCCAGGATCGTGACAAACTGCTGGTCAAGTTTGATACCCATGTAGAAGCCACAGAGGCATCCAAGCAAGAGATGGCTGCTAATGCGTACAAGCTGGGATACCTGGATTGCCAGAATGGTGCTTCTCCTTGTTGCCCTCTCGAAGATGATGCCGGTGAGCAGTCTGGTCTTGACCTGCCCCCCGCTCAGAGTAAGCAGGTGGATGTTATGGATGCAGAAGCAGTTGAAGAGCAGATAGCAGATGAAGCTGCAATTGAGGAAGACAAACGCCAAGGTGGGTCAGTTGATGAGGCTAAGGCGGATGCGAAGGAGCAAGCAGCCGAGGCGGTTGAGCAAGTTGTGTCAGTTGGGCAGAATGAGGCTGTTGCCAGTGCAGTTGAGGATATGATTGGCTAAGGGTCACCTGCTGAAGTTCCCTTGTAATTGTAGTTCATTTTTGCTATTTTTAAACTTTGTTATTTTCTTTCAATAAGTGGTCTTTGGTTGACCATCTTACTTCTTGTTGAACTTGGCTGATTGGCCGCTTTGTTATGGAATTTTCAGTTGTCTTTCAAACTTCAATTCTCATTGTATACTGTAAGTGGGTGTCCGGAGACATAGCACTTGGAAGACATAGCGCTTGAAAGAGACCCCATTGATTTTGTACTTGTGAAGTAGCTTGTTTGCAATGGAGATAAGGCTCGTCGCCTGTGTGTGTATGTCGGGGACATAACGCTTGAAAAAGACTCCATTGAGTTTATGCTCCGAGGAGCAGCTTGTCTGCAATGGAGGTAAGGCTTGTCGCCTGTGTGCGTATGTCAGGGACATATCGCTTGAAAAAGACTCCATTGAGTTTGTGCTCCGAGGAGCAGCTTGTCTGCAATGGAGGTAAGGCTTGTCGCCTGTGTCAGGGACATAGCGCTTGAAAAAGACTCCATTTAGTTTGTGCTCCGAGGAGCAGCTTGTCTGCAATGGAGGTAAGGGTTGCCGCATGTGTGCGTATGTCGGGGACATAGCGCTTGAAAAAGACTCCATTGAGTTTGTGCTCCAAGGAGCAGCTTGTCTACAATGGAGGTAAGGCTTGTCGCCTGTGTGCGTATGTCGGGGACATAGTGCTTAAAAAAGGACTTCATTAAGTTTGTGCTCCGAGGAGCAGCTTGTCTACAATGGAGTTAAGGCTTGTTGCCTGCATGTATATGTTTGTGGGGACATAATGCTCGAAAAAGTACTTCATTGAAAAGCTTGCTATTGTATTGATGTTGGTGTGAATACATCGCTTTATTGAATAAAGGAAATTAACAACATAGGTAACATCAAAAGCAGTTTGTCTTCAATGGAAGTACGGGAGGCTCGTTGTCTACTAGGAGTAGAGCTGGTAAGCGAAGAGCTTCACGGATAGTATCTCCGAAGATGGTGGGCATTCCATTGTCTTGGAATTTCCTTCCCTTCTAGAGTATCGAGGGTGTAACTTCCTCTCCCCCAGATCGGCTGATCATGTAGGGGACTTCCCAGTTTGGCTTCATCTTCTTTGACCCTTGCCTCGGTGATGTGATGAAAGTTTTTCTGAGCAAGCGACCTGCCTCCAGCGTGATTTCCACATTCGCCATCGTGTATTTTGCAGAGAACCTCGAGTGTTTGCGAGTACTTGATGCAAGTGAGATAAGGCCCGTAGTATGATCTGCGGATAAGCGTGTCGCCATTCATGTAATATCTTGCAGCCTTCTACTTGATTTTCCTGGCCTAGGACTTGTCCTGGGGCAAGTTTTCATTCACTAGGTAGTCAATGATGGGTTCTTGCCAGCTAGGATCCTCGTCGATCTGCATCAGGTCCAGTTGTTCTGCCTCTTCTATGCTAGGCTGGTCAAGGTGCTCGATTGGGATGGAGCGTCTGAACTGGGTATCCAGTGCTGATCCTAAGCTTGCCAGTGCATCTGCGTGCGTGGTCTCTGCTCGGGGCACCTGCTGGATGGTGAAGGTTGGAAACGCCTTCAACAGCTCTTGGACTTTGTCAAGGTACAAGATCATCCTTGGGTGCTTCGCCATGTACTCTCTTGAGGCTTGACTTGTGATCAGCTGGGAATCCGAGTAGATGGCTAGCTTCCTGATTGATAGCTCCTTTGCCAAGCGCAAGCCAGCAAGCAATGCCTCGTACTCTGCCTCGTTATTTGAAGCCGGGAAGCCAAGTGTGATAGCTTGCTCTAACAGGGTTCCATCCGGGGTGATGATGACGACGCCTGCTCCAGCTCCTTTCTGGTTCGATGCTCCATCTACGCGTAACTGCCACATGTCTCTAGGTTGGTCAGCTTCGGCGGAGGTCTTGTCTGCTCTCGAATTTTCCTTCTTTTTGCTGACCAGCTTCTTTTCTTCGGCTGATGGTGTGAATTCTGCAACAAAGTCTGCTAAGGCCTGAGCTTTTATTGCAGTCTTTGGCCGGTAGAGGAGGTTGTATTGGCTTAGCTCTATTGCCCATTTCATGAGTCGCTGAGAAGGATCAGGGCTTTGGAGGATTGATCTCAAAGGAAAGTCAGTCATAACGATGACTCGGTGTGCTTGGTAATAAGGTTGCAGCTTTCTCGCAGAAACGACAAGGGCCAAAATGAGCTTATCCAATTTTGGGTAGCTAGTCTCTGCATCGAGGAGAGCTTTTGACGTATAGAATATCGGATGTTGGGCCCCAAGTTCTTCTCGAATGAGAGCTGAGCTGACGGCCGAGTTAGACACTGCCAGGTACACGAACAAGTCTTCACCAGGAACTGGCTTCGAGAGCAGGGGAGGTGAAGTAAGGTAGGTCTTTAGACTCTGGAAAGCTACTTCCCACTCCTCGTCCCACTTGTCTTTTTGCCCATTCTTCAAAGCTTTAAAGAATGGTCTGCACTTGTCGGTAGACTTCGAGAGGAATCGGTTAAGGGCTGCTGCTCTGCCCGTCAGACTTTGTATTTCCTTCATTGTGGAAGGTGACTTCATGTCGAGAATGGCTTTAATTTGGCGTGGGTGTGCCTCTATACCTCGTTGTGTGACTAAGTACCCCAGGAATCGGCCTGATGATACACCGAACGTGCATTTACTTGGATTCAGCTTCATGCGGTATTGGCGGAGCAGGCTGAATGCCTCGGCGAGGTTTTTGAGGTGGTCTCCACGCTTAGGGGCTTTGACCAGCATATCATCCACGTAGACTTCCATTGTTCTGCCGATCTGCTCCTTGAAAATCTTATTCACGAGCCTTTGACAGGTTGCTCCAGTGTTCTTCAACCCAAAGGGCATGACCTTGTAGCAATAGGTCCTTCTCTCGATGATGAAAGAGGTCTTCGCCTTGTCATCGTCGTACATCATAATTTGATTATAGCCGGAGTAGGCATTCATGAAGCTGAGCAGCTGGTTGCCGGAAGTTGAATCCACTAGTTGGTCGATCCTCGGCAATGGAAAGTTGTCTTTAGGGCATGCTTTGTTGAGGTCGGTGTAATCGATGCACACTCTCCATTTGCCCTTTTCTTGTTTTGCCACCAGAACAACGTTGGCCAACCATTCTGAGTAGGAGACCTCTTCAATAAATCCGGCGACTAGAAGCTTGTCGATCTCGGCTTCAATGATCGCGACTCGTTCGAGAGCGAAGTTGCGTCTCTTCCGCACCACGGGCTTGCTGGCAGGGTTGACATGGAGGCGGTGGCAGATGATGTTTGGGTCGATGCCGGGCATGTCAGATGGTGATCACGTGAACATGTCTTTGTTGTTTTGGAGGAAGGTGGTAAGCTCCACCTTCTCGTCTGGGCTTAGGCGAGAGCCGATCCGCACTTTCTTGTCTGTTGGTTAGGATCGAGGGGTACTAACTCAACGTTTTCCTCAGGCTTCCAACCTTCTTCAAGGGAGCCTTCCTGGCAGATTCCCTCATCTCGATCCTTCTTGTTTGGATTCTGGTACGAGCCGATCTGCGCTTCTTTGTCTGGCTGGCCAAGATCAAGGGGTACTAACTCAACGTCATCCTCAGGCTTCCAACCCTTTTCAGGGGAGTCTTCCGGGCGGATTCCCTCGCCTTGATCCTGGCTCATTAATTGCTATTGTAGGGTAGTAGCTCCCTTCTCGTTCGAGCTTGCTTGTTTGCTGGGAGCGCTTCGTGCCTCGTTGGCAGCTTGCATTACTGGTGTGAACTGCAACTGCTTGCTCTTCTTGAGTCCTTGAGCTGTGCATCTTCTTGCCATGGCTTGGTCACTATTGATCTGCCCGATTCCGCCTCCAGGGATGGTTTAGCGAATCTTCTAGTGTAGAGTAGATGTGATGGCCTCGATCTTATTGATCCACGGTCGGCCCAAGATTCCATTGTATAGGGAGATCTTGTCGATGACCATGAAGGTTTGCGAGCAGACCACTGGGGGTGAGTGGACATCAAGGTTGATCATTCCAACAGTGATTGATGTGGCCCCATTGAAGCCAGTGAGCGACCTGGCAAGTTTGCTAATCTTGGGCTCCAATCCCATCTGTTGGATGACAGATAGTTGCAGGATGTTGGCTGCGCTGCCTTCATCCACATGAACTCACTCGATCACAGCTTGTTCAATCTGAATGCAGATGACTAGGGCGTCATTATGCGGCAGGTCAAGCCTGATCAAGTCTTTCTTCTGGAAACCAATGATAGGTGTATCCACGATGACTGGTACTCCTGTTGTGACTTGGGAGACATAAGTCACCTGCTCGATCTTCCTCTTGCGCTCCTTGGTGGTCAGCCCGGACTCTTGGGAGTCAGCTAGAATGGTGTTGATTCGAATGACCTTTTGGGGAGGTTCCTTGGCAGCCGCATCACGATCCTTGATCTGTTGGATGGCTTTCTTTGTGATGAATTCTGTGCAATGATCTTCTCTGACCAGCTCCTCAAGATGCCTTTTCCAAGCATTGCAATTGTTGGTGTAATGACCGTGCTCCCCGTGGAATCCGCAGTATTTACTGGTGTCCCTCTTAGAGGGGTCACCCTTCATGGGTGGCGGTCTCCTCACCCACGGCTTGTCCTTCACTTGAGCAAGGATCTGATGAATTGGGATAGCGAACTCAATGAAGGTCCCTATTTCTGAGCTTCCCTCTCAGGACCGCGATCTGCGCTTATCTCGGGCTTTTTGCTCGAACTGGTTGCTCTTTTGGCTTGCCTGCTTCGTCGGGTGATCAACTTGCTTTCTGGCTTTCTTTGCGGTGATTCGATCATCGTCCCAAAGTGCGTAGCGTTCTGCCATCGCGAACACTTCTGCCAAGGTTTGACTTGGTGTTATGGCCAGCTCCTGGTATAGCTCGTGCTCGGTTGGCAAGTCTTTCTTGAAAGCTGAGGATATAACTTGGTCATTGCATCGTATGATGTTAGCCTTTTCAGCCTTAAACCGTCTCAGGTAGTCTCGTAGAGACTCGTCTGGCTTCTTGCGCAGGTTGAACACATGGTCTGCATGCTTTCTGACCGTCTTGTAGGAGGTGTACTTTTTTGTGAAGATGAGGGCCAACTCCTTGAAGTTTCCTATCAACGCAGACGGTAGAGTGTGGAACCAGTCTTGAGCTGCTCCTCGCAGGGTCATCGCATCAGGGCATCGTCTGCCTTGTACAGGATCATGGCGCCCTTGAAGTGCCTCAAATGGCTCTTAGGGTCAGAGTCCCCCTTGAATGGAGTGATGGATGACGTTGTGAACTGCTTTGGTGGAAGAGCTCGTTCCACTTGTCGGTAAAGGGCGAGCAGTCGGCTCGATCAATTTCCTTGTGCAAGGCCTCCTCCGTGCTTCCTTTAAGTTGGAGAGCTTGGAGTCGGTCATTTACTAGCTTCTCGACATCCTCTGCTCACAGGGCTAGAGTCTCGGGCCAGCTTCTTCGGTGCCTCGAGCGCGACTGGCTAACTTCTTCCTCGGTTCCCAAGAGTCGATCCCCTTGGGTATTCTGCCCGTGGGGCAAATTAGGAGATTGAGCTTGTGAAGATTCCTCTACATCTTGTCGCCGCGTGTTGGTCCTCGAGCGAGTTGGTGGGCGTCGATCATCATCTTCTACCCGCAAGGAGGGTCGCTCAGGTCGACGTCTTTGGTATCTCGAGCGCGACTGGCTAACTTCTTCCTCAGTTCCCAAGGGTCGATCCCCTTGGGTGCCCTGCCTATGGGGCGGATTAGGAGATTGAGCTTGTGAGTATTCCTCTACAGCTTGCCGCCGCGTGTTGGCTCCCGAGCGGGCTAGTGGGCGTCGGTCGTTGCGCTCGTTATGCGACTGCTCACGAACTCGAGCTCCTTGTGGGCCCAAGAGGGCGTGGACATTAGACTATGGGCCTAGCCTCTCTAGCACATTGGTCCTTGGTCCTAGCCTCGAACGGCTTAGAGTACGGCTTGCGGCTGTCTGCGTCTCATCTGCTCGATCTCACTCTCTCCCCTACCGGTTTGCCTTTGTCTGACCAGCCTGGGACCTCTCGAACTGCTTGCCGGCACACTTGTGTGCCCTCCTCTCCTCGTCACGGGGTCCAAGGTTAGGGCCTTGATTCAAGTTGATCTGCCTGAGTAGCTGGCCAATCAGGTTGTTCTGATCATCGACCTTCTGTGTGAGTTGATCGACCCGTGAGTTAAGGTCCACCTAACTGCGCGGGTCAAGTAGAATGTCGTGCATCGGGCCCAACGACATATGGGCTTGGGCTCCATTAGACGCGTACACAGGTGCATATGTCAAGTGTGATCGCAGAGGAGGGAGAGAATGGATCTGCACCAAGACTGGGACGACGTTGAAGTAGCCATGGGGCTGCGCAGCAAATCCGGTAGTTGAGTGGTGTGGCTGCTGCTGTGCTCCAGCGGCAGGACAGCAAGGCAGAGCAGCTCCAGTAATCGGCACTGGCAACTGCAAGGCTGTGGAGGTCCCAGGGTCATGTGGCGGCTGTTCTGCAATTCCAGCAGCTGAAGGCGGCTGCAAAGCACTAGAGGACAACTGCAAGGCGTTGGCAGCCACGATTCCGTGCTGTTGCATTGAGGTTTCCACCACGAAACCATGAGATGGGCCCATCGTGGTGGCGTTACTCTTCGTACGTCTTGTATCAACCATGGTTGTTTGAAAAAATGTGTGAAAGATGAATTTGGAGCACGCTTTGAATATATCTCGCGCTCTCAATGAAAGCACCAATTTGTGGGAGCAAATTTCCGTCCCACCAGAATATTCGCCAAAGATTCCTTCGTCTTCTCTGCTTCTCTCTCTCTCCCTGCAAAACATATCGGAGTAAAAGGACCACACCCTGGGGGTGTTGGCCAAAGGCCCTCCGATGCCTAAGTCAGGTAGGGTGTTTCAAGGAAAACCAGGTGGCCGGAGCCTTGTGTAGTGGCCGGAGCCTTGTGTGAGAGAGAGAAAGAGAGGAGGTGGCTAGGGTTTTTGAGAAATAATTTATGCAGAGTTTCAGTAGGAAATTAGACGTACCTTAACCTTTGTGTGTGGCCATCCTTTTATAGTGGTCTCAGAGGCTAGGGTTTCAGAGGAATAATTCCGTAGATGGAAAGGAATTATTCCTCCCCGATTTGGAATTGATTTGATTAATTAGGGATTTGATTCATTAGGGTAAATCAAATCCCTAATTGGGGTAGGTATCAAATCAATTCCTAACTTAAATAGGTAACTCCTCATTTAATTGGAAATTGGGGTAGGAATAAAATGAATTCTCAACCCGATTAGGTAATATTCTATTTAATTGGGTAATCCCCAATTAAATTGAATAATTCCCAATTAGGTCGAATAATCCCCAAATGGAAGGAATTATTTGACCTATGGTTTTGATTTAATTAGGTTCCCACAATACTCATACACAACCATGAAGCTTCACAATATTTCGGTGTCTTATCTCAGACAGTGCCCTTATTTCATTTAAGAATTCCTTTGGAAGATTCTTCTGGTCATTCTATAACATATGGAGTTTCTTCACAGCCACTACATTGGCAGATGACAAATTTTCTCTGTAGATGCTTCCATGTCCCCCACAATGTGTTGAATCAAAATCTTCTGTTGCCCTTATGATTTCCCATCAAAATTTAGAACTGAAAAGGAAATTTCTTCATGCTTGTGGTTTTCATCTTTATCCTTATGCTTCTTCCTTCTTTGCACTATAAAGACAATTGAAAAAAAAAAAAAAAAAGGAGATAGAGGTACACGTATTGCTAGAAGGGAGACTGTGATTCCATATACCAGTTTTAGGTGCTTTTTTGAGCCATGTTCATTGCAGGGTGGCAGCAGAGCTCTAACTTTGCCACACAATCCATTGTTCCCTTTTAATGCTTCTGGTGGAGCTTCTCGAAATGCGATGTTGTTGGGAAGGGGACCTTCCAAGTGATTGTAGGATATGTCAACATACGACAAGCCGCGCATGGCTCGGAAAGATTGTTGTGGGAAAGATTCAGCGTCACCAAACTCTCCATGTTGCTCATTTCTAAAGGTATCCTACCTTCAATGAGTTATGACTTAAATCCAGGTCGGTCAATTGAACTAACTTCGTCAACTCCAATGGAATTGCTTGAGCCAACTTCTACTCAAATTCAAGTAGTGTAATTTGAACAAGTCTCCTACAATGCTTGGAATTGACTCATTAAATTTGTTTGTTGACAAGTCAATATATTCAAGATCAGACAATGATCCGAATTCCGAGGGTATATGACCCGAAAGTTGATTTCCATTCAACATCAGCTTCACCAGAGAAGTCACTCCCCGAATTCCTTTGGAATCATCCCAACTAAATTATTTGAAGAAAGATCCAGCTCATGAATTTGGGTTACATTTCTGATCTCAGCCGGTATGGTCCCAGTAAGGTTGTTTCCAGCAAGTCGCAGGGTTTTTAGTTGTGCCTATTGTCCCTAGTTGTTTGAGACTTCTCCATACAAGTTATTGTGGCTTACATCTATAAAATCAAGATTCAGATAGATACCAGAGTCTTCAGATATATTCCAGTCTATTGGTTACCTTGAAGACATAAATAAACTCGTGCATGTTTTCAAGCTTTTGGGGATTGGACCAGTTAAATGGTTGGTGCTTGCTGAAAAGTTTGTGAGTTTTCCACCTTGGCAAATATTTTGGGGGAAATAACTAGAAAATTGGTTTCTATCCAATTGAAGATCAATCAACTTCTTGAGATTCTCTATCTCTTGGGGGATGGGGCCGGAAAGTTGGTTATCCCGTAAGTATAAGATTTCCAAGTTGCTCAGGTTACCAAATGAAACAAGAATTGAACCATGGAGTTGATTCTTGCTCAACTTTAGATCTACAAGAGACTCCAGGTTACCGATCTCTTTTGGAATAATGCTAGAAAGTATATTAACAGCCAGACAAAGATGGGTAAGGCTTGTTAGATCACCTAGTGATCTTGGAATTGAACCATTGAGTTTATTCTTTTCAAAAATAGCTCCGCAAGATATTTCAAATTTATTATCTGTTTGAGAATATAACAAGAAAGTTGATTGTCATCCAAGTACAAACTTTATAACTTTTTTAAGTTAACAATATTTGGAGGGATTGAACCACTTAGAGCAACTCCACCCATTTTCCCTTAGTCATGGCAAGGGGGGAGCTAGGGCAGCCACTATTCATGTGAATAGTGGTTGCCCTTGCAAATAGTATTTTGTGTTTCCACCCATTGCCATGGCTAAGGGCAATTACTATTCATTTTTTTGTTTTTTTCACAAATTTTTTTACCTCAATAATTAATTTGGATAATATTTTCAGATAAGATTTCCGGGTTACTACGTGTCAAGACTATTCATAATTGGATAAAATTTTCAGATGAATTTCAAAATTCAAATTTCAGATAAATTTTTGGGTTCAAATTTAGGATGAATTTCAAATTTCAAAATTCAAAAAATTCAAATTTCGGATGAATTTCAAAATTCAAATTTCATACAAATTTGGGTTCAAATTTCAGATAAGATTTTCATCCAATCAAATCAAGCCACGTGGCATGTCTATCTTGCCAAAATTTTCTATAAAACTAGAGGCTCAGCTCATACCTCTCACACCATATCTTTATATATTTTCATTTCTCAGAGTTTAGAATTCATACTCCATTCATTCTCAATGGAAGATTTTAGGAGGAGAGGCAAGAGCGAGAAACAAATGAGAGAAACCGTAGAGCAGATGAAATCAATGAGTTGCAGAGACAAGTCGATGAACAAGTTGTCATAGCAGTGGCTTTGCAAGATGAAGAGAACTAAGGTCGCCGCCGTGGTTCACAAGTTGGCCGCCGCCGGAATGTGGACAGACATAGGCATTCTTGGGGTAAGAATCTTTTGGAAGATTATTTTATCCCAACTTCTTTGTACTCTGATGTTGATTTTCGAAGGCAATTTAGAATGCAACCCCATTTGTTCAATAAAGTCATGCATGATATTTGCAATTATGATGCATACTTTGTTCAAAAGTGTGATGCTGCTTTGGTTTTGGGGCTTCTTCCGGAGCAAAAGCTTACAACTGTTATACGAATGTTGGGTATTGTGCATCTGCTGACTAGGTGGATGAGATTGCCCGGATGGGGAAGTCCACTACGTTGGAGCCTTTGGTAAGATTTTGTCAAGCAGTTGAAACTCTGTACACTAGGGACTACCTGCGTAGACCTACTCCCAGGGAGCTCTAACGGCTTCTACAAAAAGCCGAAGCTCGAGGATTTCCAGGAATGATTGGTAGCATCGATTGCATGCACTGGAAGAATTGCCCAACTGCCTTGCAAGGTGATTACGAAAATAGAAAAGGCCAAAAAAGTATCATCCTGGAATCAGTTACTGGCTTCAACACATGGGTTTGGCATGTCTTCTTTGGAGTTGCCGGATCCCAAAATGACCTCAACGTGTTGGGTCAATCCCGGTCTTCAACGATGTATTGAGAGGCCAAGGCCCCAATATCACCTATCAAGTCAACAATACAGTCTACCAGACTGGGTATTATCTAGCTGATGGCATCTACCCAAGGTGGACCACTTTTGTCAAATCCATTCCGAATCCCCGATCCCAGAAGCAAAAATTATTTGCTACCTATCAAGAAGGATACAGGAAAGATGTCGAAAGGTGTTTTGGCATCCTTCAAGCTCGGTGGTTGATTATTCGAGGTGCTCCCCGTATGTTTGATGAGGAGATCCTCAGAAGCATTATGATGACTTGCATCATCCTCCATAATATGATTGTGGAGGATGAGTACGATTATGATGCTTTAGAGGTCTACGAACCGGATCCAATGAACACGGCCTTGACACAGATTTATGAAAGGCCCATGGGGCCAAGTGGAGAACAGTTTAAGCCGGAACCGTTGGTGAGGGATGGTCGTTTCATGACCCGGATGATAGATCGATATACAGAGATGCAATCTTCGTATATTCATGAAATATGTCAAGTTGACTTGATGGAGCATCTATGGGCGGTGAAAGGCAATGAAGATGAATGATGGAGCATAGATGCTTTGGTTATGTTTTATTTAGTTATGGTTTGGTTGTATTGTTTTATTTATTTATTATGGTTTGGTTGTGGTTTGCTATTATTATTGTGCTTTGTTTGTAGTTATTTTTATTTTTATTTTGTTTTGTTTGATGTATGGAATATGTTGAATAAAAAGGTATTTTATTCAATGCTTTGTTTATTAAATAAAGAAATCCAATACAAGTCATTAAGAATTACTACTACTAAAATAAAATACATGAATTACAACCACTTTAATAGAAAACATGAAAAATACAAATACATAAAAGGTATGCCAACTAATTTAATGGTTTCCATCATTTAACCAATCCGTGTTGCTAGGCCCATCATCCCGGAAAAGTCTTCTTCTCATAACATCCCTTCGTTCTAGCTTCCAAAATTGTTTTGTTTCAGGGGACATGCTTGTATCCATCGCCATGGTTTCCCGATCCGTCTTGTCCATATCTTTTTTGCGCAAATACTCCCTTTGTCGTGCATACTCGGCTTGAATTGCCATCTCGTTATCTTGGCGTTTCTGCTCCATTTCAATTCTTATGCCGTTCTGCCTTACAATTTCCTCCAAAAACTTTGAATTATTATTGCTTGAATTACCCGCTTTCTTTGCCTTCGCAGCCTTTCGGCCAATGGGCCTTGGCTCCTTTTCGATGGGTGAGTCTTGACTCATAGGGGAATCGAGAGGTGAATCTGATGTCATTGAATCACGGAGTGGCGTCTCGTTTAACACAACGGCGGGACCCATCGGAATAATTATGAAGCGTTTGCAATATTTCACCACCTCCCAACATTCATGATGGTTGAAACCTTTTTTGCCACCCTCGGTTGCACCGAACCACATTTGTGCTTGAATCATCTATTTAACAAAAAAATGGAAATGCAAGAAATATTTAAAATATATTGGATATGCAAGTAACAAAAAAAAAATTTAATGGAAATGCAATTAACCTTACAAATAAATTGCAAGTGCAAGAAATATTAAGAAATAATTGAAAATACAAGAAATATTAACAACATATTGAAAATGCAAGAAATATTAACAACATATTGAAAATGCAAGAAATATTAACAAAATATTGAAAATGTAATAAATGTTAACAAAATATATATATTAGGAGATTAAACTTAATAAAATGAAAATTACAAAATACTTACCTCGTTAGTACGATTTTCTCCACTTCTATAGTTGTTCATCGCTTTTGCCATGGCATCTCTTCATTTTCCCAACTCTTTATTGAGAATTTTCCACCTACTAGACAATGTCATCTCCGTATGAGTTGACTCTGGAATTTTTTCACAAAATTCGGCATGAATTTTTTTCCTCATATGAAAAAATTTCATCTCATTGCCTGACACGGGACAATGACAAACTTGGAGCCAAGCCTCACACAAGGAAACATCTTCCATGGTGCTCCACGCCCCTCTGGTTTCGATAGAAGAAGCCATAAAATTAAGAAATAAAAATACAAGGTGAAAGAGAGGAAAATGTTGAGTAAAGAGTGAATAATAGTAGAAGTATAATAAAATGTATGAGGATTGGTGTTGAAAGTGAAGGGTATTGATAGGTATTTATAGAAAAAAAAATCAGAATTTTTTAGAATTTGTTTAAAAAATTTTCGATTTTTTTTCATAATTTTATTGCCCAAAAAATGCCAGCTGTTGGATTGGATTCGAAGAAGTAGATCGGAGTGCTGGGGGCGTGACACTTGGCTTTTGCCCGTTGGAGGTTGCGTCGCGCTGGTTTAAATTTTTTTTTACCGTTGGCGCGTGCATTGCAGCGAGACGTCGCGCATGACGTCACAAAACGTGGGCTCGACTTCAGGCTGAACTGGCCTTCGGGCCAGCCCGACTTTGTGGGACCCACTCCCAGCCCGGGCTTGGGCTCACCGCTGGAACGTAATTTTATTTTTTTTTCCCCCACAGCCTTGGGCTAAGCTCATTGGTGGAGTTGCCCTTAAAGTGTTGAAGCCCAACTTTAGATATACAAGAGACTTTAAGTTACCAATCTCATTGGGAATAGCGCCAGAAAGTTGATTACCATAGAGATAAATATGGGTAAGGCTTTTTAGATCACCTAGTGATCTTGAAATAGAACCAGAAAATTGGTTTCCTTCCAAGTGCAAAATGTTTAGCTTCTTTAAGTTACCAATATTTGGAGGGATGAGACCACTTAAAGCGTTAGAGGACAACTCTAATTTTACGATGGACTTCACATTAACTATCTCATTAGGAATAGTTCCATAAAGTTTATTATCAAAGAGAGAAAGATAGGTAAGGCTTGTTAGATCAGCTAGAGATCTTGGAATAGAACCTTTGAGTTGATTCTTGCTTAAGCATAGCTCCACAAGATATTTCAAGTTCCCTATCTCTTTCGGAATAGAACCAAAAAGTTGGTTGTCATCCAAGTACAAAGAGTTTAATTTTTTTAAGTTACCCAGATTTGGAGTGATGGGACCACTTAAATTGTTGGAAGACAACTCGATATCTACAAGAGATTTTAGGTTACCTATCTCGTTGGGAAACGTTTATCATGCTGACATTTAGGGGTGGATCCACAGAGGAGCAAGGGTGGTCAATTGACCCTTGCAACCTCTAAAATCCACCATTAGAGGAGCAAAACTTGACCCTCACAAGCTGTTCGATGAAATGCCCCAAAGGGGCAACTAGTCTGAGCGTGCTGCTTGGCACAGCACGCACGCCCTTCTTCTTTTTTTGTTTCACTCGACGTCAAAACGACATCGTTGCACTTAAGTTTTTATTTTTTATTTTTAAAACCGGGCCAGAACGACGTTGTTTGGCACAATTTAAAAAAAACAAAAAAACTGGCAGTAATTGCTGTTGCTACCCAACAATACCTCTCTCCTCCTTCCCTTTCTTTCTTTTCCTTCTCTCTCTTTTTAATTTTTTTTCTTTTCTTTTCTCTCTCTTCTCTCTTCTCTCTCTCTCTCTTTCTCCTCTTTTTTGATGAAAAAGCCTTTGTTATAATATTATCTTTCTTTTCCTTATTTTATAATTAATACTCACAAATCCCGGGTGACAACTTCGTCTATAAAATGAAACAAGAGGAAAACACAAAATCACAACTCAGGGAAAAAAAAAAACCTCAACAAAAAAATCCGCCAATTTTCTTACAGGACTTCCATCAATCTGAAAACAAAATCAAAATGGAATTCCTTTCGATTCCTAAAAGCTCATCAGATTTGAATTTATCTCTTGCTCCTCCTTTAACCCAAGAAACATCACATGAAAATGTTGTGTTTCCATACTCCAATTTCCATACCGGTTCTACTTTTGTGCAAGCAGTAAGCATGCATAATGAAATTCTATCAAGTATGCACTTGCATAATGAAATGGCAAGGAGGTTTGACAAAACTGCAGTGGAAGAGACCCACTTTCTCAATGCTCGCAGTGCTGCTTTGGTGGCAAATTTAAGATTGCGTCTGCTAGCAAGGAACCAAGAATGTGCTTCATTGAAGGCTGAAGTTGCAGAATTGCAGAAGCTCCTCAAACAATCAAACTGAAAAAATCAAGACTTTGCTGAACTGGTGCAAGTTTTACAAACACGTGTAAAGACTTGTAGATTATAATTTTATTGATGAATTTATTGCTTTTAAAGACTCGTAGGGTACCACATATTTTTGTCCTAGAGCTGCAACATTTATAAATTTAAAGTTGCTTACTCTAGGCGTTGAATCTTTGTAAGATTGGTTAATAATAATATGGTCTTAAATTTTTATAGATTGGTTAATAATAATATGGTGGATTCTAGATTTGTATAAAAAAAAATTGTGAACTTTTATACATTGACTCCCGAAGAGGAAATTCCTAGATCCGCCACTGACACTTCTAGAGCATGAAATACCAGTCCAAGTGCATGGGGTTGTTTTTGGTATTGGATTGCTGGAAGAATTGGTGGCGTTATTATGACTGGGCTGGGAGGGTACCAGATGAGAATATTGAGGGCTTTATTTTGAAATAAGCTGGCTTTCCATTTGAGAAGAGCCTTTGCTTCAGTATCAGAAGTAGAAGTAGCAGAAGCGAAAGCAACCCAATTTGGTGATGAAACATATAACAAGATAAGGCAATAAGCTAGAAAGCATACTTTAGCAGAAGTCGAAGACCTCATGGTTATTGTTTGTGTACTAAACGTATGGGCAGTACCTTACATATTGTTGATGTGAGTCTCCTAATTAATCAGGGAGATTTACTTCCTTAATTAATTAAGGGATTTACTTTCCTATTTTTATATAGTTGATAAATCATTGTATAATTAGGAGATACTTTCCTAATTCTTTACTATATCTAATTCCTTGTATAGCACCCTGTAAACTCTTATATATACCTCCTTATGGAGAAGAATAAAAATAACCTAATACATTCAAACCATATTCATATTTTAGCATGGTATCAGAGCAATCGATCCTTGGTTGTCTCTAAATTCTCATATCAAATTTTCTTCAAACACAAACCCTAAATCCTCATATCATATTTCTTCAAACACAAACCCTAAATCCTCATATCAAATTTCTTTACACCCAAACCCTAAATCAAATTCCTCATATTCACAGCTTCAAATTCAGATCTTCATACCCGAATCCTCATATCTTCTTATCACAAAACCTAAACACAAATTCTTTGTTTTTGTTCTCTTATTCTTAAATCCTTCCGCTACCATGAATATCGTCTCATCTTCCCAAACCACTGCCTTCACTTCCCCATCCTCAAAAATTGCCACAACAGGTTCCCACGGTTATTTTTTGCATAGTTCTTCAAAGAAACACTTCTGGGTCATTGACACGGGAGCCATTTATCACATGACCTTTGATCCTAAACAACTTACCTCTCATACACCGTCTTCTCAATCAGTGGTGTCTAATGCCAATGGTACCCCTTCCCTAGTAATTGGGGAGGGTTCCCTCTCTCTCTATGACTCCCTCACTTTGGATTCTGTGTTGATTGTTCCATCCTTACATCATAATCTTTTGTCTGTTGCCCAAATTACTACGGCTTTGAATTGCACTGTAACCTTTTGGCCTACTCATTGTGTTTTTCAGGACATCCTCAGCAGCAAGACGATTGGTTGTGGTACTAGGAGGGGCAAACTCTACTATCTGGACTTGGCCTCTGACAGTGAAGCCAGCCTCAGTCAAGCTTACAAAATTGGGGGTACGAGTGTTCAGAAGTAAACTTCCGAAGTATGGTTATGGCATCGACGTCTTGGACATGCGTTGTTTGGATATTTACAAAAGCTATTTCCTTCCTTATTTTCCCAGTTAGATATCTCCAGTTTTACGTGTGACATCTATGAACTAGCGAAGAGCCATCGTGTTCCTTTTTCCTTAAGTTCACATAAAAGTTTGGTTCCCTTTTCTCTTGTTCATTCTGATATTTGGGGCCCGACTAAAATTACCACTCTAGGGGAAGCTAGATGGTTTGTCACGTTTATCGATGATTGCACACGTATGAACTGGGTTTCCCTTCTCCAAACAAAAGGGGAAGTCAGTTCCAAGTTTCAACAGTTCTATCAACAGTTCCAAGTCAGTCCCTGTCATTGGTGTACGGAAGGATATAATGCCTCGTTAGTGTAGACTTGAAATCCTTCCATTTCTTGGCAGCAGAAGCTAACACAGAGCTCTTGCCCCCTTGACCTACCACAAAAGCAATGTCAACTGCTTCCCAAATCTGCTCCTTTATATCCTTGGGGATTTGAGCCCATTTCATGTCCACAAGTGGAACTCTGGAGCGTGCCAACACACCAATGTAGGACTGCATCTCACTATGTGCTTGGCCAATTCCTTTCCCCCTTTTATTGTACTCAACAATTGGCCTCAGTTTCTGAAGTTTTCTCTTCACAACACGAGGCATTGTGCTCATACCTCGACCAGACTTTGAATCATCAGAGATTGTTGTCGTGCTGGTTGGTTCTGTCTCAGCAGATGATGAAGCAAACTTCATCTTCTTCGAAGGCTTCACTTGAGGAGGTACCATTCCAAGCTCCTTATCTCCATTTTTCTTGGAGCCAGAATCCTTACTTTGGTCTTGGTGAGAAACCATTTTTACAGACAAAACTGCAAGTGAAATTATTTCAGGAAAAGATTAAGAACACAAACGACGGTTATTAATAAAATACGACGTATGATATGATTTTAAACGACGCAATGAAATAATCTCAGACGTAATAAATGTTTAAAACCAAGGTAATTAAACAACGATGAAATAATTAACTATAAACGACGTGATAATTAACTATAAACGACGAAATATTTATATAACGTCGTGGTATTGATGTTCACACAACGTCAGTAGTAATATACCGTCGTCTATATAAGGATCCAAAACCCTTCTTTCTTTCTCTGTGAATGTTTGATTGCAGATTTGATTTTTCTGAACCATGGTTTTTGTTTTCTAATTTGATAAAATACAAGGCCAAGAAAGAAAGTTTTGGAATCTTATATAGACGACGGTATTTTAATATGACGTCGTGGTATTAACATTCACATGACGTAAAACAATAAGATACTGTCGTCTATATTAGATACCAACCCTACTTTCTTTTTCTTTATATTTTATCAAATTAGGAAAAAACAAAAACTATTGTTCAGAGAAATCAAACCTGCAATTAAACAAGCAAATAAAAAAAAGACTATAATTTTAAAAACAACTTTGTCAATTTTCAGACGACGCTAGAACGACTGACGAACCGTCGTGGTCTACATATTTAACCACGTAAATAAGAAGCTACCGTCGTCTTATTTAGTTGAGGTAGTTGTCTTCGAAGTTGGAAACTTTCCCTCTTTGTCTGTATATTTTATCGAACTTGGAAAGAAGTAAAATGATTTTGGCCAGAAAAAAGGTAAAAAGATTTTTCAAACAAAAAACGTATGAGCATGCAAAATAGCAACCAAAATAGTGAAAATGAAAGCTTACCTTTTGCGTGCAATGAAAGCAAGAGGAAGATTATGTTTAAGTTCAGAGACGACGAAGAAGACGAGAGGAAGACGATGAGATACTCTGACAGTGCTCTGACAAGGAAAAAAGTCTAAAAGTTTTCTCTGGGAGATTGAAATTTTTAATCGGGTTTGGAAACAGCGCATGTGTATGTCAGGTAGACGAAAAGTTGCTTACATATAAAACCATTTCAAAAAAATAATACGGCGGTTACATATAACTACGATGTATAAATTAAAAAATACGACGGTACATTTAACTTCGGACGTGGTAAATAAATACGACAGTAGTGTTGTAGGTACCGTCGTAGTAAACTCAAAAATTAAAGTACATAAGTAATAACTCGCGTCATGGTAGATTATTTAACACGTCGTTTTTATTAATGTACCGACGTGGATTTCTGTAATATACGTCGGTCATACCGACGTTGATTTTACAATTTAAACGGCGGTTTTTTTGTAAGGACCGCCGTTGGTTTTAAAAATTTATTCTATAAATTTGTCGCTTTCATTCATTTTCGGTTTACATTCAAGTTCTTCCTCTCTCAGTCTCTCACGTCTCAAAGACAATAATTTGGATGTCTTTCTCAAAGAGAAATTGAGCTTACTCGCATCAAATATATGTCCACAAGAAGAAGCTTGTCAACTAGCCTTCTCACTTCCTTGATCAAGCCTGATAGGACACTTAGTGCTTCTGAATACTCCTTGCTTTCCATCAAAAGAGATGCAAGCCTGGCCTCCACTCGCTGTCGAAGGAAAGTTGGCTTCTCAGGGAAATCTGCTTGATTTTCTTGGCTAAGAAGTTCCGTCAGATTTGTGATAGCCTCTTCCTTTATCCGTAGAGCTTCAGAAGAAGAAGATGGGTTTCAAGAATGCGATAAAGAATAGAAATGGCTTCAGATGGCCTCTAAAGCATGAGCAATCGAATCAGTAGTTGCTGGGAGATATGATGAAGACATTGTCAATGCTTTGAACTATACAAGTCCTGCAGAAAGATAAAGGACCAAACTGTTAAAAAACTGAAACAACGGCGGTTTTCTGTTCTACCTTCGTCTTTTCTCGTCGTCTATATTAAGGTAAGATGGCGGTAGATTTATAATTACCGACGTAGATTATTTTGTTAAACGTCGTTAAGTGTACTACAACCGACGTGGATTTTATTTTTAAATTATAAATAGAGTTTTTTTTCCCGAATTCTTTCAGTTTTAGTTTTCAATTACAAAGCGTGATAAATAGATTTTTTCTTTCCCGAGGAAATTTAAAATGAGGGAAATTAATGTTCTAGAATTTGTAAACTAACACTACGCAATATTACTAACCCGAGGAAATTATAAATAGATTTTGCTTTCCCGAATAAATTTTAAATTAATTCAGTTTGAAACAACGACGGTTTTTTGTTATGCCGTCGTTTTTAACTAACACGACGCAATATTTGTTTTGCGACGTGGAATCTTTTCATTTAACGTCGTTATGTTTAATATAACCGACGTGGATTTGAATTTTTAAATTATGAATAGAGTTTTTTTTCCCGTGACCTTTCAGTTTATTTTTCAATTACAGTGCGTTATAAATAGATTTTTTTTTTCCGGAGGAAATTTAAAATGAAGGAAATTAATGTTCTGGATTATGTAAAGTTTCTTTTTTGGAGGACAGATTTAAATAAAATAAGAATATAAAAACAACGACTGTTTTTTATTACTGTCGTCGTTTTTCGTCGTCTTAAGTAAAACTAAGACGACGTAATATATTTGTTTAGCGACGTTGATTTGTTTTTTAAACGTCGTTAGGTATAATATAACCGTCGTTGAAAATTGTCTCTCTGATTGCAAATTTGCAACGACGTTAGGTATAATATTTGTAGATACACAAACGCACACACATCATCAACTTCCAAAAAAGTGTCTCTCTGATTGCAAATCTGTGTCATCTGTTAAGATTATGATGTGGAACAGAGTTCCATCTGGTAAGATTTCGTAACCCTTGGGATCTCAGACAAATCTGATTATGTCGGCGGTTTTCTATATAAATCGTCGTGGTTATTTCAATTCTTGTCATTAAGTAGATCTACCGACGTAGGATAAGAAAATCAAAGAAAAAAATTGTTAACAAAAATTCTTATTAAGACGACGGTTAAAATTAAATGTACGACGTATAAAATGAATAAATACGACGTTAAATTTTATTGTACGATTTAAAGATAACGTCGTAGAACTATACGAGAATGACGTCCATATATTTATATTTTTCGTCGTTGTACATTAATTTAATACGGCGATATTTTGTATTTTAAAGCCGTGGATTTTTTTGTAATTATACGGCGTCTTATACGAAAACCTCGTCGTGTTATTTTATGAGTAAAAACGGCGGTTTTTATTGAAATCGTTGTCTTTACTTTCTACGTCGGTCGATTCATAACTTCTGCCGTTCTTTGTTGGCATTGATTTTACACTGCGGAAATCTGTTTCAAATAGACGTCGGTTGTTTAATTATGTACGTCGTTGTTTTTGAACAGCCATTTGAATCTCCATTTTTTAGTTGTCTAAGGTTGTATTACACGACGGTGTTTTTAGAACCGTCGTCTTTTTAAAAACCACGACGGTTTTCACTTAGACCGTCGTTGTTTTCTGGTCATCTTTTTCACTTTTTGTAGTAGTGACATAAGACCAGATATTGCATATGTTGTGAGTGTGGTTAGTCAGTTTATGCACTCATCCAGTGTGTCCCATAGGAATGCAGTTGATCAGATCTTAAGATACTAAGAGTCAGCACCTGGGAAAGGGTTAACGTTCTCCAAAAATAGAGATCTCGAAGTTGTTGGATATACATATGCTGATTGGGCTGGCTCGGTTGCTGACAGGCATTCTACTTTAGGCTACTTCACTTTTGTGGGAGGTAACCTAGTCACTTGACAGAGTAAGAAACAAAATGTAGTTTCTCGATCTAGTGCTGAAGCAGAGTATCGAGGAATGGCTCAAGGAGTTTGTGAATTACCATGGATTAGAAGACTATTGATAGAATTGGGGTTCAAGCTAGAAAAGCCAATGGAGTTACATTGTGATAACAAGTCAACCATCGATATTGCTCATAATCCAGTTCAACATGATCGAACTAAACATGTTGAGGTGGATAGACATTTTATCAAAGAAAAACTTGAGAAGAAGATCATCCGCCTATCATTCGTAAAATCAGAAGATCAGTTGGCAGATATCTTAACCAAAGCTGTTTGTGGAAGAGTATTTTATGACTCACTTACCAGTTGGGCATTGGTGACATATATGCACCAACTTGAGGAGTGTTGACGTGAGTCTCCTAATTAATAAAGGAGATTTACTTCCTTGATTAATTAAGGGATTTATTTTCCTATTTTTATATAGTTGATAAATCATTGTATAATTAGGAGATACTTTCCTAATTCTTTACTGTATCTAATTCCTTGTATAACACCTTGTAAACTCTTATATATACCTCCTTATGAAGAAGAATAAAAATAACCTAATACATTCAAACCATATTCATATTTTAGCACATATTAGGGTAGTGCCTTACTTATAGAGCAGTGCAATAGCTATAATATTTCATACACAGTTGACTTGAGTGGGAGTCTTTGTCCCTTATCTTTATAGTTGGAAGTGCGCTAGCAGGACACAGGAAATGGTAGTCCTATCACGAACAGTTGTCTCCAACAAATCTGAAAAAGAATAACTCGTCAGTGTAATTTCATCCGCGCATTTCTATCCTTTTTTCTTTCTTTCTATTATCTCTTACCTAAATCATTATGAACGTGAAGAATTGAAGTTTCAAAGTAATGATAGTTATATACATTTTAGTCCAATTTCCTATTCTATATTTTGATTTAACATTTGTCACATTCTTTATGCATGTTTGAGTTTTTTTAGTAGACTTTTACTGTTGCATTTGCTTCAACTTATTCTTTTTTTATATATAATTGGCATTGGCTTTCTATTAATGAAACTTAATTCCAAGAAGAAAAAAAAAATGCAGAGGAGGGGAGGGGTTTCTCACACACACGCACACAATTGATGTCATGAGGGTTCGAACATGAGACCTTTGATGTGCAAGTCAAAGCCTTTTTCACTGGTGCAGGTTTTTAAGCTTTTGGGAATTGGACCAACAAAATGGTTGTTGTTTGCTGTAAATTCTGTGAGTGATCCACCTTGGCAAATATTTTGGGGCAAATAACCAGAAAACTGGTTAGTATCTAAATACAACAGAGTCAACTTCACTAGATTTTCTATCTCTCGGGGGATTGAGCCAGAGAGTTGGTTGTCATGGAGGGATAAGACTTCTAAGTTTCTCAAGCCACCAAATGAAGTGGGAATTGAACCGTTGAGTTGATTCTGGCTCAAGTCTAGATCCACCATAGATTTCAAGTTCCCTACCTCTTTAGGAATAGCACCGGAAAGTGTATTTCCAAACAGATTGATATGTGTAAGATTTCTCATATCACCAATCCATGCAAGCGTTCGTGGCCTACTCTCTTTCCAAAATCTTATTTTCATAATTAGAAGACGGTTTGGGAAGACTCTTGGGGTTTTCACAGAGTTGAGTCAAAGTCTTTGTCTGTTAACTTTGAAGAAGTTGAAGTAATTGCATTTTGCATTTTGTGTCTTGAGTCAAAACTCCCACTGACTTTCTTCCTTCACTGTGGCAAGAACCGAACACACACACACATACAAAACGTTAAACCGTGTCATTTTACGAGGAAATTATTGTTTCATTTTTTCTTTCCCTCTCACAAGGAAAAACCTTTGTTAAAGTATGAGCCAAGACACACAAGTGGGCATAAGATAAAGTACCATATTAAGGCAACACATTTAAAAATAATTTGAATAACGCAGGCAGACATAAACTGAAATCTAGAAAACAAGCTTATTCTCTTATCAGGTCGTTGAACCATCCAGAGCAAGCAAAAGCAAATCATTTTAGTACACGAAAATGTTCTTGCTTGATATGTCCCGGTATACATTTTAGTCCAATTTCCTATTCCATTTCTTTGGCTGCTTATCTCCAAGTCAAAAGCAAATCATGAGCCTTCCACCAAAAAAGCAGAACCTATTGCAAGTCAAAATTTTATTTTTCTATGTTATTTTGAGTTTGGACCATCAAGGGGGAAAAAAAAAAGGAAATACACCATTATATATATCGATTAGCCATCCAAACATTAACCGACGTTTTTGTTTTGAAACTAAATTTGATTCAAAGGGAAACGCACACAATGTCACTTGAATGTTGTGTCGTGTCTCAATGTGTCCCTCCAACATAATATTGATTCATCACATTAATTGTCCTCTAACAGGGGCGGAGCCACACTGGGACCAGTGTGGTCCCGAGCCGTCACTCAAGTTTTTTTTTATATTTTAAAAGTAATATACTGTTATGTATTTTTATATGTATATTATTTCAAATACTTTACGTTTTGATATGTACCCACATGTGTTGTAGCGGACCTATTAAGGCACAAGGAGGTAGTTCAAATTGCACCTTTCCTCAGCTGGTGGCGGTGCACTCCAAGTGTACAAATTACCTTATTTCCATTTTCAACATTTAAGTAAATGTCTTTGTCCTTTTACTTTAATTTATTTTTATATTACTCCATTTTCTTAAGTTTACAATGTAAATAAGGAAGTACCCCCTATTTGGATTCAAATAAAAATACTAGAAAATCAAATTCCTACCAAATCAAAATATGAAAAATTGATTTTAGTATAAAATACGATTTAGGCTAAAAATGATGGCTCATTAAGTCAATATATACTTCATACTAAAATCTCATAAAATCAAGTTTTCTTATTTGATGTGTAAGGAATTAAAGCCGCCAAAAATTATCCTGAGAAAATGATTATTCTGAAAAACCATTTTTCATACTTAGTCAATATTTTTTCATGTATGATATGAATGCATGAAGGGGCCTAAGATTTTTTTTTTATTTGGGAAATTTTGATTGTTTTTTCTTTCTATTGGGTTTAATGGGGGAAAAAGCTTTAAAGATATTTGCTAAATCGCCACTCTTTGTCTATCTCTTGTAATTTTTCTTGCTTAGAATGTATTTGTCTATCCCTTTGTCGAGAACAATTATAATTGCAACCAATAAGCAATATAATTCTTGACATATGTGATATATATATACACTATTTTTTATGTGTATTGTGAATTCGAATTTTTTATTTTTTATAATTTATAGGAGGCCCCCACACACATGAAATCCTGGCTTCGCCACTGTCCTCTAAGTTATGATTTTGTTGAAGTTTGGGTGGCAATCATTAATATATTCATAGTACTTTAGGTGGCAACCTGAGACATACAGTTCATAAGGAAAAACATTTCGAAATACCAAACATTTAAGAAGAATTAAATAAAGGCAGACACGAATGAAGTGAAATATAGAAAAGCAGCACATCTCCTCATCAGGAAGTCAAACTATCAAGAGCAAGCAATTCACCACATGTTGTCATATGCAATGGCTTTGACAAATGCAGCCTCTGAGTTGATGAGAGGAGCTGAGAAACTTTCTTCATTGTTGGACGACACTGCGGACTGGGATTCAAGGATGCAAATGCTATCTTCGCAAGAGACACCACCTCCCCTGCTTCTTGATTTGAGGGTGGCGAGATGCGCTGGTCCAGAACATCCGAAATTGGCATTTCAGGGGCAGGTGATGCAGATGACGATGACGATGACGCCCGAGATGATAAAGATGAGAAAACATCTCCTGGATGTCTTCCCATAATTACTTCTAGTGTGACAACTCCAAAGCTAAAAACATCGCACTTTTCGTTCACTTCCATTGTATATGCAAGCTCTGCTTAGAAAAATACTCAGAGAAGAAATTTTATATGCAAGCTCTGCTTAGAAAAATACTCAGAGAAGAAATTGTATCATGCACCAATTGTACACATGTACAAGAGATTGAGATTTAAGTGTTCAAAGAAAAAGGACAGTGAGGAAGTGACAATTTCCCAATCAAACTAATAATTCATTGAAACACACAACCTACAATTTCGAAGAAATTTATCCTATTTGAAAACCAAATAAAATAGCTTACGCAAATCGAATTTAATAAAACCTGGCTAATGAAAAAAATAAATAAATAAAGAAGAGAAGTTTGGATCACCATTCATCATAAAAATATCTAATAGTTATATATTCGAAATCAAAGAAGTGCAATTTGTTAATGTTAATCATTGGTCTAAAAATAAACGCTTAAATATTTTAAACACAAAGAACAGAGAATGACAATACTAATTACCTGGTGCCATGTAGCCAAATGTGCCTGCAACGGTAGTCCAATTAGTTGAGTCTGGATTTAAAAACCTAGCAGTGCCAAAGTCTGAAACACAGGCCTCATATTCAGGATCCAACAAAATGTTCTTGCTTGAGATGTCACGATGTACAATCAGTGGCAAGCAATCGTGGTGCATGTAAGACAAGGCATGAGCTACACCTTTTACGATATTCACCCTTTTGCTCCACCCTAACTCTTTAGCCTCTTCCTCTTTGCTCAAGATTGTGGCCAAGCTACCTCTTTCAAGATACTCGTATACCAAAAACGAGTGTCGTTTATGTGCGCAGAAACCATAGAGCTTCACAATATTCCGATGTCTTATCTCAGTTAGTGCCCTTACTTCATTTAAGAACTCCTTCTGAAATTCTATCTCACCATCCCACACGAGATGGAGTTTCTTCACGGCCACTATGTTGGCACTGGCAGATGACAAATTCACTCTGTAGACACTTCCATGTCCTCCCTTCCCAATGCAATATATGGAATCAAAATCTTCTGTTGCTCTTATGATTTCCTCATACATTGATTTTCCATCAAAATTTAGAACTGAAAAGGAAATCTCTTCATGCATGTTGTTTTGTTCTTTATCCTGATGCTTCTTCTTCCTTTGCACTACAAAGACAATTGTAAACAAAACAGATAGAAGTACAAATACTGCTAGAAGGGAGAATGTTATTCCAAAAACCCGTTTTCGATTAGTTTTTGTCCCATGTTCATTGCAGGGTGGCAGTGCTCCAACTTTGCCACACAATCCTTTGTTCCCTTTTAATGCTTCTGGCGGAGCTTCTCGAAATGTGCGAGTGTTGGGAAGGGGACCTTCCAAATGATTATAGGATATGTCAACATACGACAAGCCATGCATGTCTTCAAAACTCGTTGGTATGAAACCCGAAAGATTGTTGTGGGAAAGATTAAGTGTCACCAAACTCTGGATGTTGCTCATTTCTGATGGTATCTTACCTTCAAGTGAGTTGTGACTTAAATCTAGGTCATTTAATTGTACTAACTTCCCCAAATTCAATGGAATTGCTTGAGACAAATCGTTTTTGCTCAAATTCAAGTAGTGCAATCTGAACAAGTGACCTAGAATGCTCGGAATTGACTCATTGAATTTGTTTGCTGACAAGTCAAGATATTCAAGATCACTCAATGATCCGAATTCTGAGGGTATAGAACCCGAAAGTTTATTTCCATTCAACATCAACTTCTCCAAATATGTCAGTCTCCCAAAAGCCTTTGGAATCACCCCAACTAAGTGATTTAAAGAAAGGTCGAGCACATGAATTTGGGTTGTGTTGCCTATCTCAGGTGGGATGCTGCCAGTAAGGTTGTTTCCTGCCATTTGTAGGGTTGTCAACTTTGGGCATTGTCCCCAGGTGTGTGAGATTTCTCCATACAAGTTGTTGTGACTTATAGTCATAAAATCAAGATTCGGATAAACACCAAAGTCTTCAGATATGTTGCCTGTCAATTGGTTCCGGTCAAGACGGACTCTGAATAAGCTCGTGCAGTTTTTCAAGCTTTTGGGGATTGGACCGGTCAAATAGTTTGCGCTTACTGAAAAGTTTATGAGTTTTCCGCCTTGGCAGATATTTGGAGGGATGAGACCACTTAAATTGTTGTAGGACAACTGTAGAACTACAAGAGATTTCAAGTTCCCTATCTCCTTGGGAATCAAACCAGAAAGTTGATTGGATGTCAAGAACAAAATGTTTAGCTTTATTAAGTTACCAATATTTGGAGGGATGAAACCACTTAAATTGTTGTAGGACAAATCTAGATCTACAAGAGATTTCAAGTTCCCTATCTCCTTGGGAATCAAACCAGAAAGTTGATTGTTATTCAAGTACAAATAGTTTAGGTTTATTAAGTTACCAATATTTGGAGGGATGAGACCACTTAAATTGTTATAGGAAAACTCTAGATCTACAAGAGATTTCAAGTTCGCTATCTCCTTGGGAATCAAACCAGAAAGTTGATTGGAATGCAAGTACAAGGTGTTTAGGCTTATTAAGTTACCAATATTTGGAGGGATGAGACCACTTAAATTGTTGTAGGACAAATCTAGATCTACAAGAGATTTCAAGTTCCCTATCTCCTTGGGAATCAAACCAGAAAGTTGATTGTCATCCAAGTACAAAATGTTTAGCTTTATTAAGTTACCAATATTTGAAGGGATGAGACCACTTAAATTGTTGTTGGATAACTCTAGATCTACAAGAGATTTCAAGTTCCCTATCTCCTTAGGAATCAAACCAGAAAGTTGATTGTCATGCAAGTACAAAGTGTTTAGCTTTATTAAGTTACCAATATTTGAAGGGATGAGACCACTTAAATTGTTGTAGGACAACTCTAGATCTACAAGAGATTTCAAGTTCCCAATCTCCTTGGGAATGAAACCAGAAAGTTGATTGGAATGCAAGTACAAAGTATTTAGCTTTATTAAGTTACCAATACTTGGAGGGATGAGACCACTTAAATTGTTGTGGGACAACTCTAGATTTACAAGAGATTTCAAGTTCCCTATCTCCTTGGGAATCAAACCAGAAAGTTTATTACGATAGGGATAGAGAAGGGTAAGGCTTGTTAGATTGCCTAGTGATCTTGGAATTGAACCATCGAGTTGATTCTGACACAAATATAGTTCCACAAGAGATTTTAGGTTGCCGATTTCTGGTGGGATTCTCCCAGAGAACTGATTTTGGGAGAGATCAAGATAGTGGAGTTTGGAGAGGTAGCTAATTTGAGGTGGGATGGCATCAAAGAGTTTGTTGAAGCTGAGGTCAAGATATTCAAGATTAGGGAAGGACAAGAATGAAAACTCATGTAGCGTACCTTGAATACCACTAGTGGAAAGGTTTAGCTTGCTGACACTTCCAGCTGCGTTGCATGAAACACCAGTCCAAGTGCATGGGCTTGTTCTTGGTTTTGGATTGGTGCTGGAAGAATTGGTGGCATTAATATTATAAGTGGGAGGGTACCAGGTGAGATGATTGAGGGCTTTATTTGGAAATAAGCTGGCTTTCCATTTGAGAAGAGCCTTTGCTTCAGTATGAGAAGTAGAAGTAGCAGAAAGAAAAACAACCCAATTTGGTGATGAAACATACAAGAAGATGACAAGGCAATAAGGCAGGAAGCATAATTTAGCGGAAATTAAAGATGTCATGGTTATTGTTTGTGTATGGGAGGTGCCTTACTACTTATATATAGTGTGGGTTAGTCTTTAGGGTTCAGTTGAGCATTGAAAAGTCTTTCGGATCTCATCTCTATAATCAATTTTCTTTTAAATAAAGGTCTCAGTCTTTCATTCTCTAAATTTAAATGCCAATTTTGTATTTTCTGGATAAAATAATGAAATGAAATTGATGGAGATGAGAAATAACTATATGCATGACATAGGGGTTTAGAAATGAAACTGATCTGTTTTCAATTTTGCATTTTCTGGACTGCATAATGAAATGAAATGGATGGAAGTGAGAGCTCATCACTGGCATTTTCTGGACTACATTATTATTTATTATTTTTTCTTGGTGCATGGCTATCCTCAACGAAAATTGCCTTAGGCGACTCAAAAGATCAAACTCACGTGCCTTACACGTGGCTTTACTCCTTAGCAGCATTAATGGCCCATTTTCAACTTCTTCTTTTTTTTCTCTTTAATCTCTCACCAAACATGACCAGAGCTATTTATATAAAATAAAAATAAATAAAACAAGTCTTTCGAATCTCATCTATAAATTGAAGAGTCGTTTACTGTACATAGCAATTGGCATGAGTAATTGATGGTTTGTTTTGTCGTTTATTGGATAAATTCATTTGATTATTGTGCTCCTCCGATGTCACTACCGATAATTAATAGTCAACTTAATTTTTTAATTTATCAACACAAAATACATCGGTTATTTATTAGCTTGCTTGCTTTGTAGTTGAATGAAAGCTATTTCTTCAGATTTTTTATATTAAAAAATCGGTTATTTGGTGTGTAAAAAGAAATTTCGGTTCTGTCATATTTATAGATGTTCTAATTAAACCCTGTAAATATTCAAGTTCACCCAACAATATTTTTTTTTTAAAAAAAAACATTTAAATTCAAGTTTAACCCTATTAATAAAATTTCCCTAATGTTTTAAATTTAGAAGAAGAAGTGAATACGTGCATTACTACTTACCAAACATAAAATCTAGGTCATCAACCAGTAAACTTTTTCTGGGCACACATACATATAGCTCTTCTTTGATCGCTTATGGTTGCCACATTGGCTTATACCTTAATCAACTCAAAGGGGACCCCGACATCAGACACAAAAACATACTTTTTGTCTTTCACTTTTCTATCCCTAGACTAAATTTTTTTTTTCCAAGCAAGTAGACTAGATCGGTTCTTCACTTTCGTTAGTGTAACTTTAATTTCTTGCATTTTTCATTACGTTGTTTTAAGATTCAAGTTTATTGCTTTACTTTTTGTAATAGAACTTACTTTAAGTTTAATTTGATTTCAGATTTATTTATCTCTTTTATCGTTCATATCGTTCTTGTTTCATTCTTACTTAAAGTTACGTTTATTGTTGCTTCGATCTTATTTTTACATTTACTTTCTTGTTATTTAGTTTAATCCCCTTTTAATTTAATTTGCATCATTATCATTAAATCCCAAAAAATAATAAAAATACTCATACGAGACCTAATCATCCTCGACCCCTGAGGAAGTGAAAGAACCTAGGCCAAGAGGAGGTTCATTTCTTGATAGAAATCAAAAGTGCGAACACAACAATCCAACTTTTTCCATTCAAGCCAACTAGTGGCTTGGTGGTGGCACACCTACGCAAGCTAAGAGAAGAATGACCAAAAGTTCCTTTCGTCGCCACCTCGGTCGAAAAGAGAGAAACAATATTATTATGGAGATAGAGAATGGTGAGGTCTGTCAAAATCACCTAGTGATGTTGGTGATGGAAGAAGCTGAATATACAAGAGAAGGCAATAAGCTAGAGAGCATACTTAATAACAAGTCAAAGATTTCATTGTTATATTATAAGATATTGTTTGTGTAGAACTGCTAGAGAGCTTAATGATATGTCATAAAATCCAAGTCTCATGATTTTATTATGTGGCCTATTCTCTTTTCCACAATAAAATCCAAGACTTGGAAAGGTCTTTCCATTTTTTTTTTTTTTCATTTTCTTAATTGGAAGACGGTTTGGGAAGACTTTTGGGGATTTCACACCCTTGAGTCAGAGTCAGAGTCTCTTTGGAAACTTTGCAATTTGTGTTGGAACTGAATGGAATGAAATTGATAAGGATGTTATTGATGGATCGTCGCATGCGCTTTACTGTACTGATGGCCAAAGAGACCTGAGAGTGACTGTCACTTCACCTGGGTAGTTGTGGCCCTATATATTTCAAAACAAAATAATTAGTTTTACAGAAAGTGGGTTGGATATTTATGCGATTTTACAAGGAGTAACGAGTAAAGAACAGTGAAGAGTCTTTGGCAAAACATAAAAAACAGATCAGTGAAAAGTTATTGATGAACCCAAACTCACAAACTTGCACAACTCTCTCACAAAGCCAAAGAAAACTCCCACTGACTTACTTCCTCCACTGTGGCTAGAACCGAATACACATTATACATACAAAACGTTAACCCATGGCATTGGACAATGAAATTATTGTTTCTAAGTAACAACGGTTTGGGGTTTCCGCACTGAAAGTCTTTGTCCCTTTTCTTTGAAGTTGGAATTGCAACTTTTGCATTTTCTCAAAGCATGATTAACACTGAAAGTGCGGTAGCCAGACAGAGGAAATGGTATAGTCCTGTCACGACTAGAACAATTCAAACAAAGCATGCTTCTTGCTTTGCAGGAAAAATTCATCCACTCCACTATCCCCAACAAATCTGAAGAGGATCCACGCCATTCATGCCATTCATTTCCATCCTTTTTTTCTTCTTCTTTCTTTATGATCTAAATCATCACGTGAAGAATAAGTTTCAAAGTAATGATAGTTGTATACATTTTAGTCTCATTTCCTAAATTTTGATGGGTGCATTTTTGATAATATTTGTGACATTCTAAATTTTTATTCAAGCGCTTTGACTTTCACGCACTGTTTGTGTCATAATCTACACTTTTATCCAAATTTAGTCCCTGATGAATTTATTATGAGCTAACTTGTGGCTTATATGACCTGATTTCATGAGCATTCCACAAGTGATTAGCCTCAAATCTTGAATGTGTTTTAAACCCTAAACCCTTCAAAAGTAATGATAGTTGTGTACATTTTACTCCAATTTCCTATTCGAAATTTTGATTTAACATTTGTGACATTCTAAGGGCCCGTTTGACACTAGTAAAAAAAACCCCTTGCGCGACCAAATTTTGCGCGACGAAAAATTATTCGTCGCTCAAAGTCACTTTGCGCGACGAAACTTGAAACTTCGTCGCTCAAAGTCTTGCGCGACCAAATTTTGCGCGACGAAAAATAATTCATCGCGCAAAGTCACTTCGCGAGACAAACTTTTGCGCGACGACAATACATCGTCGCTCAAAGTCTTGCGCGACCAATTTTGCGCGACGAAAAATAATTCGTCGCTCAAAGTGACTTTGTGCGACGAAAAGTAAACTTCGTCGCGCAAAGTCCTTACAAAAATAAATAAAATAAAAAAAGTATTTTTTAAAATCTTTGCATGACGTAATCCAAACATTTTGTCACCTAAACCAATTTATTTTTGTTTTTTATTTTGTATGCATAACACTTAAGAAATTAAACGGTATATATATTTATTAAGTAGCTTTAAATTTATTATTTTAGATCGGATCGGATTTTTATTAGAAAAATATATTATTGTTGTTCGGATTGGGTTTTTGTTAGAAAATATATATTTTAAATTGACGATCGAATTAGTTCATTGTATTCATATCGGGTCAAGAAGTGTAGCAGTAAAAAATCATCAAAATCGGAGTTAAAATAACCATTAAATCGTGATTTCTCATTACAACCATCGAAAAGTTTTGTCCCCTTACTTGATCTCTAAATGTTTATTTTTTCCGATTTTTGGCGTATATGATCTCGAAGTATAAACAAACAAGTTTGACGGTTGGATCGTTGAAACTAGTTTTTTTTTGTTCACTAACAATATATTCACTAACAATTAGGAGTTTATTTATACTTTCGTTAAGTATAACATAAGATTTTGTGGTATCCACTAGTGTAAATATTTTAAATTGAAGATCAAATTCAGTCATTGTATTCATATAGGGTTAAGGAGTGTAGCTATAAAAAATTATCAAAATCGGAGTTAAAATAACCATTAAATCATGATTTTTCATTTATAACCGTCAAAAAATTTTGTCCCGTTACTTGATCAATGAATGTTTATTTTTTCCAATTTTTGGCATATATGATCAACAAATAAGTTTGACGGTTGGATCGTTGAAACTAGTTTCGTAGAATGCATATGCCATCAAAACAATATGTTCACTAACAATTAAGAGTTTATTTATATTTTCGTTAAATATAACATAAGATTTTGTGGTATCCACTAGTGTAAATATTTTAAATTGAAGATCAAATTCAGTCATTGTATTCATATAGGGTCAAGGAGTGTAGCTGTAAAAAATTATCAAAATCGGAGTTAAAATAACCGTTAAATCGTAATTTTTCATTTATAACTATCGAAAAGTTTTGTCCTGTTACTAGATCTCTGAATGTTTGTTTTTTGTGATTTTTGGGGTATACGATCTTGCACTATATACAAACAAGTCTTATGGTTGGATCGTTGAATGGTGTGTGTATATATATATATTTATATACATACATTTATTAAGTAGCTTTAAATTTATTTATTTTGTACGTATAACACTTAAGAAATTGAATAGTATATACATTTATTAAGTAGCTTTCACCTTAATTATATTTTAAATCATAAAATAATTTATTTTTTTTTTATTATTCATAACAATTATTTTTATAAATATTGTGCTACGAACCAATTTTTCGTCTCTCAAAAGTTTGCGCGACCAACAGTTCATCGTGCAAAACTCAAAAAATTTGGGCGAGTACCAAAAATGGGACGCGGGTTTTTAAAATTAAAAAAAAAAACTTTAGACTTTGTGCGACCAATATTTTTTGTCGCTCAAAACTTTGCGCGACCAATATATATTTTTCGTCGCGCAAAAATTTTGGGCGGGTATCAAAAATGGGACGCGGGAATTTTTTTATATAATTGTTTTAGACTTTGCGCGACCAATATGTATTTTTCGTCGGGCAAAAATTTAAAAATTTTGGCGGGTACCAAATATGGGATGCGGGAATTTTTTTTAGACTTTGCGCGACCAATACTCCTATATTCGTCACGCAAAAGTTTGCGAGACCAATATGTTTCGTCGCGCAAAACTTTGAGCGACCAATATATATTTTTCGTCGCGCAAAAATTTGGGCGGGTACCAAAAATGGGACGCGGGAATTGTTTTGTATATAATTGTTTTAGACTTTGCGCGACCAATAAGTATTTTTCGTCGCGCAAAAATTTAAAAATTTTGGCGGGTACCAAAAATGGGATGCGGGAATTTTTTTTTTTAAAAATAATTTTTTTAGACTTTGCGCGACCAATATTCCTCTATTCGTCGCGCAAAACTTTGCGAGACCAATATGTTTCGTCGCGCAAAACTTTGCGCGACCAACAATATTTTCGTCGCGCAAAGTGATACGATTTTTAAAACTGAAATAACTCCTCCACCATTTTCTCAATTTCTTTCTCTACTCTTACCTCTCCTCTCTCTTTCCCTTTCCCCAAATCCCACCCTTTCTCTCACACTAACTCCTCTCACTTAATCTCTCATCTCTATCTTCACTATCTCTCACTCTCACTCACTCTCTCATCTATCTTTTCACTATCTCTCACTCTCTCATCTCTCTATCACTATCTTTTCTAATTCTCTCACACTCACTTCTCCCTCTCATTCTCACTCACTCTCAATGTTGCCAAAAGGTATATTCTCTCCAAATTTTAAATTTTTTTTCATTAATATGTGTTTTTGGAGTTAGTTTTGAGTTTGTGTGGGGTTTGGGGTTGAGTAAAGGGGAGAGATTGGAGTTTGGGTTGGATTTGTGGTATAACAATTTTAGGGGAGATTGTGCATTCTTTTTGTTGTTGTTGTTGTTATTTGACTATATTTGTTTTTTTGTAGGGAATCATCGAGACTTTGACGGCTAAAGTTGAGGATTAGGAAGCTATCAAAACATATCCTCCGCCACTACCACCACAATACGCTTGTATTAGGATTTTATTATTGTACTTTGTTAATTTATAAGTACATTTTGAATATTATATATATATATTTATTGGATAATTTGATCACTATTTTGAATATGTCAATTTAAATTAAAGTAATTAAGAAAAATCTTACAATTAAATTAAATTTAAAAAGTAAAAATTTGAAAAAAATTAATATCAATTTAAATTAAAGTAATTTTAAAAAGAAATCATACAATTAAATTAAATTTAAAAAGTAAAAATTTGAAAAAATTCATATAAATAAATTCATACTAAAGAAAAAATATTTCGTAGCGCAAACTATTAAATTAGTTTATTTCAAATTAAAAAAATTTAAAACAAAAAATATTTCGTCGCGCAAATATTTGCGCGACGTTACTATTTGTCGCGTAAAACTCTAAAAATTTGGGCGGGTACCAAAAATTGGAAGCGGGAATTTTTTTAAGACTTTGCGCGACCAATGTGTTTCGTCGCGGAAACCTTTGCGCGACCAATGTATTTCGTCGCGCAAAACTTTGCGCTACCAATATTTTTCGTCGCGCAAAGTCACTTTGCGCTACCAATATTTTTTGTCGCGCAAAGTCACTTTGCGCGACCAATATTTTTTCGTCGCGCAAAGTCACTTTGCGCGACCAATGAAAAAACTTCGTCGCGCAAAGTTTTTCTTCACGATCTTTGCGCGACGGATTCTGCGCGACGAAGTTTTTGTGGCGCTGAAATTTGTGCGACCACAATTTATTTTGCGCGACGAAATTATCTTCGTCGCGCAAAGTGTAAAATGTAGTAGTGTGATAACCATTTTAGCTTTCAATTTTTATTTGTAAATAAATTAAAAATATGAAACTCATATGGTAATTGTTTTCAATTTTCAAATAAAAAATGAATTGAAAATTGTTTATAAGTTGTTTGATAAATGTTTTCAGTTTTCAGTTTTATGTAAAACTTGAAAATGAAATATTCTTGGAGTCAAATTGTGAATTTGAGGTTATAACATGAAAATGCATATAATACAAAAACTCCATAGCATTTTTCGCTGAATTTTTTGGAGTTTGTGATGATTTTTTAATGAATTTCGAGGCTCGGACCAGATCGGCGCTGAATGCAAGAGTCGGTTGGCCCATTCAGAGCATAGATCAGTTGCTCAAGTGTGATGTTAGGACCTAATCCTATGAATTATCTGCTACTAAAAATGCATGACACTATAAAAGCAAAGAAAAAAAAAAAACGACAGTGTGGATTGGAACCTAATGCTGCAAAACCTGCTACATATCCTTATTTTATTTTTCATTCTTCACTTTCATAAATCTCACTTAGGTTCAAACAAAAATGGCTTTCAAAAGAGGAGAGTTATATGCTAACCTTGATGAAGTCGAGGATAACTGCTGCATCGGAACTCAACTTCATTTCCACTAACTCATTTGCTACAAGGATACATCCTTTGTCTACATCATCACCACCTAATTCTTAGATTCATAATGTAGAAAGGAAAAAAAAACGTAGACTCCCTATTTGTGACCATTATACATTTGGTCACTATTCACCTTTCTTCTTGTAGTCAACATTTACAAGTACAAACATCTAAGAAGCATTAGAACAAGGCAGACACAAATGAAGTGAAATACAGAGAAAGCAGCACATATACTAATCAGGTAGTGAAACTAGGGGTGGGCACTTAAACCGACAAACCAAAAATTCGAATCGAACCGCACAGAACCAAACCGAAAAAAACCGAGTTGATCAAAAAGTCAACAACCGGTCAAAAACCAAACTGACCGATTTTGGATCCAGTTCCATGTCTTCAAAAATCAGACCGGGCCGAACCGAACCGGTCAAATTGAAAAATATATATTTATATTTAATGCTATATTTTTAATTTCACCAAAAAAAAAAACTAATATTTTTTCAAGTTCAATTTCAAAATATCTCTCTCTTATAACTTTAATATTTACTTTTATATCAAATTGAATAATTGATTAATTTTCAAGTAATAATAATAATATTTCAGTTGAGAATTGTATTAAAAATTAATTTTTATAATTCGGTTCAAAATCGAACCAAACCGGAACCGGTTCAACTCGAATCGGATAGTTTTTGAATTTTTTTTAAAATCGAACCGAACCAAACCGGATGAATAGTACCAGATCGATTCTAATTTGGGGCAAAACCGGTCCAACCCGAACCGTGCCCACCCCTAAGTGAAACCATCAAGAGCAAGCAATTCAACAAATGTTGTCATATGCAATGCTTTGACAAATGCAGCCTCTGAGTTGATGAGAGGAGCTGAGAAAATTTCTTCAACGTTGGACGACACTGCTGATTGGGATTCAAGGATGTAAATGCTATCTTCACTAGAGACACCACCTCCTCTACTTCTTGTTTTGTGGGTGGTGATCGGTTCACAATTGTATATCATTTTGTACCCTTCTACCTTATGATTTAGTTATGTTTTTGAGTTAAACTTGTGTTTTTAACCTCTTTTGTGTTTGTCATTCAGTTCATTGAGCTCTAGGTACCACTTGAGGCATTTGAAGTAAAATGGTGAAAACAATGTGTAAAAACTGAAGACTGAGTTAGAAATTCATTTCGGACTTATCTTTTTCATTCGAGCTTGGATTGGGCCAAATCACATGTGGTTGGAAAGAAGACATTTTGAACTTCAAGATGGATAGCTGAAAGTCATCAATTGATCAAGCCCAATTCGTGAGCCCATGAAATTACACATCATGCTGAGCTAAAGATGAGCTCATTGTTGCTTGGTCATGCTGAGCTAAGGATGAGCTGATTGTTGCTTGGTCATGTTGACCTGAGGATGACCTAATTGTTGCTTGGTCATGATGAGCTATGCATGAGCTATGGTGGTGGGATTTGTTTGGGGAAGTGCAGCAGCCATACAAGAAAAGAAACTAATTTTCAATTGCAAGTGTTGTAGGCATTAGCCATATTCAATTCAGATTTCTCACTTCCCTTTCCCTATAACTACCACTTCCATTCCACATTTAAGGTGTGCAAATCTTGGGATTCACAATCCCACAAAACCCACTCCATCCATCCTCAAACACTCCCATCAACCCCAAACACTCTAGAAATCTTCCCAACACTCTAAACAGCCTCAAATCACCACAACAGCTCCAACAAGCCTTCCTTCCATTTTCCTACAAATTTCCTCTTGCTCTACCATCACAACTCACCCAAAACTCATCCCAAATCACCTCCTTAGCTATCATACATCCTTCTAGATGTGGGAAAGCTCTTGGAGAAGCATTTAGAAGTGGAGAAGCACTTGGAGAAGCCTTAGACACCACAAGAACTTCAGAAAAGCGGTTTTTCTACTCTTATTGTATTCATTATGTTTTCTCATTTCTGTCTAAGTTTCTTTCCTTTTCTGAGCAGCTAAATCCATAACTAGGGCTTCGATGTAACCTAACAAGACAGTTTCATGTTTTCAAGTTAATGTTACTCTTGTTGATTACTTCTAATTTTCTGGTCTCATTCACTTGTTCTTAGTTGAATCTTTATGCGTGTTTAAATAACTGGCCACTATTAACATGGATGTTGGTTATCTAGTTCAAGTTTACATAAACACCATATGACTCTTGAACTGATTAGTGAATGAGTAGGTAATGCATTTAGGACAAACACCAATGTTTACTTGGTTCCTTAGTGTTCTTCTTAAGCTTAATGGATTCATATTCATAGCTTAGACTAAACACCATAGCTAACTTGTGTTTTCTGAGTACTTGATTAAAACCAAACACCATATGGATAATCATACATGAGAAAGAACGAACTCTAGAAGTTGAATTAATCAACTTAGGTGATTGTTAACTTGTAGCTTGAAATTGAATTGTTATGGTGAATCCAATGCCCTAGTCTCCAAATCTATTTTCCAACCCTTAAGACCACTCTTTGTTACACTTGCTTACCCTGCTTTTGTTTGCAATTTCATTTTCCTTCATTTGTTTCCAAACCCACTCTTACTTCAAATTCTATTTTAGACTTAACTCCCTACTTTCTTGAATTCGGTAATCTAAGTACATAACTAAGTTTCACTTCTCAGTCCTCGTGGGTACGACCTTGTACTTGTCTTGCTACACTACTAATTGGCTCGTACAATTGTGAGTTAACATATTAACAACAAATTTTGGCGCTGTTGCCGGGGACTGAACGAAAGTTCTTCCCTGATTATGTGCCCAAGGTTACCCTATTCTTTTAGTACTACTAATTATTTCAAATTTTCTGTTTCAGGTAGTTCATGGCTAGAAGGGCATTCCTTGAACAAGTGAGGTCTTCGTTCCAACATTCCACATCTTTGAACACAGGCCCATCTAATTGCCTCGTGCAATTGCGAGTTATTATATTAACAATAGGTGGCGAGATGCGTTGGTCCAGAACGTCCAAAATTGGCATTTTCGGAGTAGGTGATGCATATGAGGATGACGATGACGCCCCGGATGATAAAGATGAGAAAACATCTCCTGGATATCTTCCCATAATTATTTCTAGTGTGACAATTCCAAAGCAATAAACATCGCACTTCTCGGTCACTTTCATTGTATATGCAAGCTTTGTTCAAAAACAACTCACACAAGAAATTGTATCATGCATAAATCGTACACACCAAGTATAAAAGACTGAGATTTTAGTGGTCAAAACATTACCTGGATTTAAAAACTTGGCAGTGCCAAAATCTGAAACACAGGCCTCATATTCAGAATCCAACAAAACATTCTTACTTGACATGTCACGATGTACAATCGGTGGCAAGCAATCATGGTGCATGTAGGACAAGTAATTAGCTAAACCTTTATATTCACCCTTTTACTCCACCCCAGTTCTTTAGCTTCATGATCATTGCTTAGCGTTGTGGCTATGGGAGCGATTTTCGTCCCACTAGAATATTCGCCTAAGATTCTTTCATCTTCTCCGCTTCTTTTTCTCCCTACAAAACAGATCGGAGTAAAAGGACCACACTCGGGGGGTGTTGGCCAAAGGCCCCCGGATGCCTAAGTTAGGTAGGGTGTTTCAAGGAAAACCGGATGCCCAGAGTCGTGTGTGGTGGCCAGAGCCTTGTGTGAGAGAAAGAAAGAATATGGTGGCTAGAGTTTGTGAGGGATAACTTATGTAGAGTTTCAGTAGGAATTCAGACGTACCTCAATCCTTGTGCGTAGCCAAGTATGTATAAAGGGCTTCGGCGAGGTTGGTAAGGTTGGTGTATTTAGGGATTAGGGATTAGGGATTTAACCAAATCCCTAATTAAGGTGAGGATCAAATACATCCAATTTGAATTAGGTAACCTCCCAATTAATTCAAGTAACTCCCAATTAGTTTAGGTAATTCCCAATTAGGCTAGGTAACTCCCAATTAGGTCAAATAATTCCCAAATTGATTGGCCAAATTATTTGACCTAGGGTGAGATATTTTGCTTCCACAAATGCCCCCCAACTTCTGCATGGCACGTGGTGACATGTAGGAGGTGTGGATAAATTGTTGGGTTGTCCACCTGTAACTTGGCTTCTTTCTGTGACTTGGGCTCCTGAATGGAGGAGGCTTTTGACTTGTCAATTGGTCTCTAACTTGGGCAGTCCAGCTGTAACTGGGCTGGAGGCGAGGAGGCCTGCTGCTTTTGCAGGTGGCAGTTCGAGCCGGCTTAATTGCAGTTAGTCCAAATTGCTTCAATTCCTTCTTCTTCTTTTTGGTGCCATGAACTAGGAGCAGTATGAGCCAAGGCGATCATGTGTGGCCTATATATGTACTGGAAGTCAGCAACAGACGGGAAGAGGAGGTTGCCGATGGTCTGCTGTTCTTCTCACCTACTATGATGGTAAGTTGCATCCCCTTGATCTGCTGCAGTTACCATGGAATTCTTTGTTGTGTGTCTGACTGACTTCTGTCTCCTGCTTGTAGAAAATGACATCTACAAGAAGCTCGATCTCGACTCGAGCATGACCAATGTTCATCAAGCTTTGAACATCCTTGCCAGGTTCTGTGGATTGCACTGGTTGCTGAGTGAACATCAGAAGGAGGCTGGTGCTCTACCCCCAGCTGAAGATGTTGAAAGATGGGAGCTGCATGGCTCTGACCTAGATGATCTGCCAGCTGAGCGGGAGAAGTCCTCGACCAAGCTTCCTCATTCTGCCACGAGCAAGTCTTCCGTAAAGGGGTCTCGTCTGCTGAGAATATCCTTATGGGAGTTTCTTCTTATTCATCTGCCAGGATCAAGCGCCTCGTCAGTGTGAATGGTAAGAATATCAATGGCATGCAGGAGGTCCGAGATATTCTGCTCAGGTCTCTGCTCGAACTGCCCAAAACCCATGATCTACCCTATAAGGAGGCTGTTGAGAAGCAGGGTTTTGGTTGCTTGTGCTGATCCTGGGATTAAACTGAGAGGACTGTACATCTGTCTAGAATTTATGACTCGTCTACGAAGCCACGAACATTCAAGCGCGGAGCTGACTCAATGTTGTAAGTTACAGCCAAGAGAGCTAAAGAGTCGTCTGCTCGAGCAAAGAGTCCTTGAGTTGCGCGAACTGCCGATCCGGAAGTTGGTGATAGCTCCGTTGGTCAAGTTCGACACTCATGTTGACGCCATGGAGGCATCCAAGCATGAGATTGCTGCTAATGCATACAAGCTGGGATACTTGGACTACAAGAATAGTGCTTTTCCTTGTTGCCCTCTCGTACATGAAGATTGTGAGCAGCTCTATCTTGGCATGCTCCCTGCTAGATGTAGAAGCAGTTGAAGAGCAGGTAGCAGATGAAACTCAAATGGAGAAAGACAACCCCCAAGGTGGCGTAGTTGATGAGGCTAGAGCAGATGAGAAGGAGCAGGCAGCTGAGGCCGCTTAGCAGATAGTGCTGGTTGAGCAGAGTGAGGCTGTTGCCAGTGCAGTTGAGGATGTGATTGACTAAGGGTCATCTGCTGAAGTCCTCTAGTAGATGTAGTTCATTTTTGCTATTTCTGAACTTTGTAATTTTCTTTCAATAAGTGGTCTTTGGTTGATCACCTTATTTCTTGTTGAACTTGGCTGGTTGGCCGCTTTGTTATGGAATTTTCAGTTGTCTTTCAAATTTCAATTCTCGTTATATCTTGTAAGTGTATGTCCGGAGACATAGCACTTGAAAGAGACTCCATTGAGTTTGTACTCGTGAAGTAGCTTGCTTACAATTGAGGTAAGGCTTGTCGCCTTTGTGCATATATCGGGGACATAACGCTTGAAAAGACTTCACGAAGTTTGTACTCGAGGAGTAGCTTGCTAGGAGTCGAGCTGGTAAGCGAAGAGCTTCATGGATAGTACCTCCGAAGGTGGTGGGCATTCCATTATCTTGGAATTTCTTTCCCTTCTAGAGTGTCAAGGGTGTAACTTCCTCTGGCCCCAGATCGGCTGATCACGTAGATGCCTTCCCAGTTTGGCTTCATCTTCTTTGACCTTTGCCTCGGTGCTGTGATGAAAGTTTTTCTAAGCACAAGGTCTCCAGGCTGAAACCGTCTAATCTTGGCCTTTCTATTGTAGTAGGACGTCAACTACTGCTGGTAGGCTGCAACTCGAACAATGGCCTTTTCTCGTTCTTCTTCGAGCAGATCAAGATTGACTTTCATTTGCTTGCAGTTTTGGTCAAGACTGCCTACCTCAATGCTAATGGAAGGGACTGTGATGTATGGGGGCATGATTGCTTTTGTCCCATAGGCTAGGGAAAATGGTGTCTCTCCGGTCGATCTCCTTTTGGTTATGCGATAAGCCCATAGGACTCCTGGCAACTCGTCGGCCTATTTTCCTTCTGCGCTTTCCAGTCTTTTCTTTAGGCAGTCCAGCACTATCTTGTTGGATGCCTCTGCTTGGCCATTGCCTTGCGGGTATCTGAGAGTTGACAGGTGCTGTTTAATGCCATACTTCACAAGGAATGCAGTGATCTGCCTGCCCACGAACTGTGTACTATTGTCAGTGACTATCGATTGCGGGCAACCGAATATGCAAATGATGTTCTTCCAGATGAACCGTTCAACATCAGCTTCCTTGGTAGAAGATAAAGCCTCAACGTCGATCCATTTGGTGAAGTAATCAGTGGGAACGATCATCATCTCCTTATTAGCAGGTGTCATCGACATAGGTCTCGCCAAGTCAATGGCCCACTGCATGCATGGCCATGGACTGTTCTACGGATGGTATTCCTCAGCTGGCAGGCCAGGGACCGGCTTGTAGCATTGGCATCGATCACATCTTCGAGTAGACTCTGTGGAGTCTTGGCGCATGGTAGGCTAGAAATAGTCGATGTTGAGAGCCTTCTAAGCAAGCGATCTGCCTCTTGTGTGATTTCCACATTCGCCATCGTGTATTTTGTAGAGTATCTCGAGCGTTTGGCGGTACTTGATGCAAGTGAGATGAGGCCGGGAGTATGATATGAGGATAAGCGTGTCGCCTTTCATGTAGTTTGTTGCAGCCTTCTACTTGATTTTTCTGGCCTCTGACTTGTCCTCAAGCAAGGTTTCGTTCACTAGGTAGTCAAAGATGGGGTCTTGCCAGCTAGGATCCTGGTCGATCTGCATCAGGTCCGGTTGCTCTACCTCTTCTATGCTAGTCTGGTCAAGGTGCTCAACTGAGATGGAGCGTCTAAACTAGGTATCCAGAGTTGATCCTAAACTTGCCAGTGCATCTACGTGCGCGTTCTTTGCCTAGGGCACCTGCTGGATAGTGAAGATGGGAAACGCCTTCAACAGCTCTTGGACTTTGTCAAGGTACAAGATCATTCTTGGGTGCTTCACCATGTATTCTCTTGAGGCTTGACTTGTGATCAGCTGGGAATCTTAGTAGATGGCCAGCTTCTTGATTGATAGCTCCTTTGCCAAGCGCAAGCCAGCGAGCAATACCTTGTACTTTGCCTCATTGTTTGAAGCCGGGAAGCCAAGCGTGATAGCTTACTCTAATAGGGCTCCATCCAGGGTGACGATGACGACGCCTGCTCCAGCTCCTTTCTGGTTCGACGCTCCATCTACGCATAACTACCACATGTCTCTGGGTTGGTCAGGTTCAGAAGGGGTCTTGTTTGCTCTCGAACTTTCTTTCTTTTGCTGACCAGCTTCTCTTCTTCGTCTGATGGTGTGAATTCTGCAACATAGTCAGCTAAGGCTTGGGCTTTTATTGTAGTCCTCGATCGGTAGAGGAGATCGTATTGGCTTAGCTCTATAGCCCACTTCATGAGTCACTGAGAAGCATCAGGGCTATGAAGGATTGATCTCAAAGGAAAGTCGGTCATGACGATGACTCGGTGAGCTTGGTAATAAGGTCGCAGCTTTCTCGCAGAAACTACAAGGGCCAAAATGAGCTTTTCTAATTTCAGGTAGCGAGTCTTTGCATCAAGGAGAGCTTTTGACGTGTAGAATATTGGATGTTGGGCCCTACGTTCTTCTTAGATGAGAGCTGAGCTGACGGCCGAGTTGGACACTGCCAGGTACAAGAACAAGTCTTCACCATGAACTGGCTTTGAGAGTAAGGGAGGTGAAGTGAGGTAGGTCTTTAGACTCTGGAAAGCTATTTCGCACTCCTCGTCCCACTTGTCTTTTTGTCCCTTCTTCAAAGCTTTGAAGAATGGTTTGCACTTGTCAGTAGATTTTGAGAGGGATCCGTTGAGGGCCGCTGGTCTGCCCATCAAGCTTTGTATTTCCTTCACTGTGGAAGGCAACTTCATCTCGAGAATGGCTTTGATTTGGTGTGGGTGTGCCGCAATACCTCGTTATGTGCCTAAGTACCCCAGCAATCGGCCGAACGATACACTGAACGTGCATTAACTTGGATTCAGCCTCATGCGACACTAGCGGAGCAGGCTAAATGCCTCGACGAGGTTTTTTAGGTGCTCTACACGCTTGGGGGCTTTGACCATTATATCATCTATGTAGACTTCCATGGTTTTGCGGCTAACTTCTTCCTCGATTCCCAAGGGTCGATCCCCTTGGGTGCCCTGCCCGTGGGGCAGATTAGAAGATTGAGCTTGTGACGATTCCTCTACAGCTTGCCGTCGCGTTTTGGTCCTGGAGCGGGATGAGAAGGTTGTGCTTGCAAGGATTCCTCTACAGCTTGTCGCCGCATGTTGGTCCTTGAGTGAGCTGGTGGGCGTCGACCGTTGCGCTCGTCACACTACTGCTCACAAACTCGAGCTCCTTGTGGGCCCAAGCGAGCGTGGACATTGGAATGTGGGCCTAGCCTCTCGGGCACATTGGTCCTTGGACCTAGCCTCAAATGGCTCAGAGTACGGCTTGCAGCTGTTTGTGTCTCGTTTGCACGATCTCGTCCTCTTCCCTGCTTGTTTGCTCCTATCTGACCAGCATCCTCCTCTCCTTGTCACGGGGTCCAAGGTTCGGGCCTTGATTCAAGTTGTTCAAGTTGATCTACTTGAGTAGCTAGCCAATCATGTTGTTTTGATCGTCGACCCTTTATGTGAGTTGATCAACCCATGAGTTAAGGTCCACCTAACTGTGCGGGTCAACTAGAGTAGTGTGTATCGGGCCCAACGACATATGGGCTAGGGATCCATTGGACGCGTACACATGTGCATACGTCAAGTGTGCTTACAGAGGAGGGAGAGAATAGATCTGCTCCAAGACTGGGCCGACATCGAAGTAGCCATGTGGCTGTGCAGCAATTCCGGCAGCTGAGTGGTGTGGTTGCTGTTATGCTTCGACGGCATGATAGCGAGGTAGAGCAGCTTCGACAGGATGGCGCGGCAGAGCAGCTCTGGCAATTGGCACTTGCGGCTGTTCTACAATTCTAGCAGCTAGGTGGCTGCAAAGCACTAGAAGATGGCTGCAAGGTGTTGGTAGCCACGATTCCGTGCTGTTGCATTTGGGTTTCCACCACGAAACCATGAGACGGGCTCGTCGTGGTGGCGTTACTCTTCGTACGTATTGTATCAACTATGGTGGTTTGAAAAAAAAAGTGTTGTAAATGGATTTGGAGCACGCTTTGAGTATTATTTCGCGCTCTCAATGAAAGCACCAATTTGTGGGAGTGATTTTCGTCCCACTAGAATATTCACCTAAGATTCTTTTGTCTTCTTCGCTTCTCTTTCTCCTTGCAAAATAGATCGGAGTAAAAGGACCACACCCGGGGGGTGTTCGCTAAAGGCCCTCCGATGCCTAAGTTAGGTAGGGTGTTTCAAGGAAAACCAGGTGGCCGGAGCCGTGTGTAGTGGCCGAAGCCTTGTGTGAGAGTTTGTGAGTGATAACTTATGTAGAGTTTCGGTAGGAATTCAGACGTACCTTAATCCTTGTGCATAGCCAAGTATTTATAGGGGGCCTCGACGAGGTTGGTGGGGTTGGTGTAGTTGGTGAGGCTGGTGTATTTAGGGATTAGGGATTTAACCAAATCCCTAATTAAGATGAGGATCAAATACATCCAATTTGAATTATGTAACCTCCCAATTAATTCAAGTAACTCCTAATTAGGTTAGGTAATTCCCAATTAGGTTAGGTAACTCCCAATTAGGTCAAATAATTTCCAAATTTATTGGCCTAATTATTTGACCTAGGGTGAGATATTTTGCTTCCACAGTGGCCAAGCTACATCTTTCGAGATACTCATACACCAAAAACTAGTGTTGTTTATGTGCACAGAAACCATAAAGCTTCATTGTAATAACCTGATCATGAATTAATATTTAATTATTAAAGTATTTAAATAAAAGACAATTTTACCCTGGGAATATTTTAATGGGTTTAAAATTTGACTTTTTGTTCGGGAATGAATTTAGGGATTTCTGTTCATCCGACCTATTTTTGGGTCGAAACCACCACTTCCGACCACCAAACGCGACGAGGTTGGTACCAAAAGAACAAGCACGTTGTCCTCTTCCTACCCCACCCCTCAGCTGCCGCCATTACAGTTGCATTTAGCCTAAAAATACCAAAAAGTCGCCGGTTTTTACCCAAAGTTTCCATCGCTAATTCTGGCGATTCCTGCCACCAATTTCTTCGATCTGGATATTCTTTTTCATCCTCTCAATATGTTCTAGCCGATAGTTGAGTTGTTTAGAATTGATTTTTACATTTTGAAACTCAAATTATTGTTTAAAGTTTTGGTTGTTTTGGCTTGTAATTTCGACTATCTCTGACGACTTTTTGGCCATGGCCCAAGAACAAAAGTTTCTCCACTCAATGTCCTGATAGGGTTTAGGGTTTAGTTCATCATTATTCTTAGATTTTTCAACTTCTTTTGGTGAAGGTGTGTTATCAATTATTTTGCCACTTCTAAGAGTAATGATAGGCTTAGCATGTTCAATTTTGGTTTCACACGAATTAACATTCTTTGGATTTGGTTGAGTTTGAGAAGGAAATTTTCCTTTTTCAATTTATTGCAAAAGAATTTGTCAAATTAGAAATTTAGCTTTTAATTTCATTATTTTCTTGAACCAATTGACCAAACAAGGTATCATACCTTTGATTTTGCTTCTATTGTTCCTGCATAAATGCTTGAAGAGTATCGCTCGAAGAAGGTCTAGCATTAAATGTATTAGTTGCAAGAAAATGATGATTGAAAGAATTTCTATCACTTACTTGAGGTTGTGGCTCATTGCTCCAACGAAAATTTGGATGATTCCTTGTTGCTGGATTGTAAGTGTGGGAAACAGGATAATATTGTTGTTTAAAGTTTCCAACGCTCCTCATAATCTCCTTTCATTTCCTGAAAAATTGGGCAATTTTTAACAGTATGACCAATCTCATAACAAGAATCACATACTTGATAAACAGGTTGATGCAAATTTGATTTTTCCATTTTCAAAGCAGCTATCTCTTTAGTCAAAACCTTAAATTTTAATTTCCAATCATCTTCTTCTTTTAATTGAATTCCTTTATTAGTAGAAGATGTGGCAATTCTTGACCGATTAGTGGTCTCAACTGGACTGGGGATAGTCCATTGATGAGCTTTTTCAGCAATTTCATCCAAAAATTCTAGGGCATCATTAGGGTCTTTTTGCATAAAATTTTCATTACACATAGACTCAATAAATTGGCGATTACGAAGGAGAAGTCCCTCATCGATATTGTTTGTGCAAATAATCTCACGGGAGAATATTCGCCCAAGATTCCTTCGTCTTCTCCGCCTCTCTTTCTCCCTGCAAAACTGATCGGAGTAAAAAGACCACACCCGGGGGGTGTTGGCCAAAGGCCCTCCGATGCCTAAGTTAGGTAGGGTTTTCAAGGAAAACCGGGTGGCCGGAGCCGTGTGTGGTGGCCGGAGCCTTGTGTGAGAGAGAGAAAGAGAGGAGGTGGCTAGGGTTTTTGAGAAATAATTTATGCAGAGTTTCAGTAGGAATTCTGATGTACCTTAACCTTTGTGTGTGGCCATCCTTTTATAGTGGTCTCAGAGGTTAGGGTTTCAGAGGAATAATTCCGTAGATGGAAAGGAATTATTCCTCCCCGATTTGGAATTGATTTGATTAATTAGGGATTTGATTCATTAGGGTAAATCAAATCCCTAATTGGGGTAGGTATCAAATCAATTCCTAACTTAAATAGGTAACTTCTCATTTAATTGGGAATTGGGGTAGGAATAAAATTAATTCTCGACCCGATTAGGTAATATTCAATTTAATTGGGTAATCCCCAATTAAATTGAATAATTCCCAATTAGATCAAATAATCCCCAAATGGAAGGAATTATTTGACCTAGGGTTTTGATTTAATTAGGTTCCCACAAATGCCCCCCAGCTTCTGCGTGGCGTGTGGCGGCATGTAGGAGATGTGGATTAACCGTTGGGCCATCCAATTGCAACTGGGCTTCCTTCTTTGAATTGGGCTCCTGCGTGGAGGAGGCTTTTTACTCGGGCTGTCCAGCTGTAACTGGGTTGGAGGTGCGTGATCTGCTGCTGGAGCAGGTGGCAGTTTGGGTCATCTTTTTTGTGGCTGATCCAAATTGCTTCAATTCCTTCTTCTTTTTGTACCACGAACTAGGATCGGTATGAGTCAAGGCGATCATGTGTGGAGCAAGGATGTGCTGGAGGTCAGCGGCAAATGGGAAGGGGAGGTTGGCGACGGTCCGCTCGTTCCTCTCACCTACTGCGATGGTAAGTCGCATCCCTCTAATCTGCTACTGTTGCCATGGAATTCTTTGCTGTGTCTGACTAACTTTTGTCTCATGCTTGCAGATGATGCCATCTGAAAGAAGCTAGTTCTCGACCCGGACATGACGAAGGTTCAACAAGCTTTGAGCATCCCCGCCAAGTTTCGTGAATGGCGCTGGCTGCTGAGCGAACATCGGAAGGAAGTCGATGGCCTGCCCCCTGCTGAAGATATTGAAAGGTGGAAGTCGCGCTACTTGGAGCTAAGTGACTTGCCAGTTAAGCGGGAGGAGTCATCGACTGAGTCCCCCGAGGGTGGGAAAGCATGCAGTAGCTCTGCTCGAGATGAAGCTACAGTTTCATGATCAGTGGATACATCTCCACAACGAAGGCAGTCGAGATCTTCTTTTGCCACGAACAAGTCTTCTACAAGGGAGGTCTCGCCTGCTCAGAAGGCCCATATGGGAGTTGCTCCTGCCTCGTCTGCGGGATCAAACGCCTCGTCAGCGCGAACAGCAAGAATGCCAACGGCATGCAGGAGGTTCGGGAAATTCTGCTCAAGTCTTTGCCCGTACTGCCTAAGACCCGTGATCTGCCATGCAAGGAAGCCGCTGGGAAGCAAGGTTTGGGTCGTCTGTGCCGATCTGGGAATTAAGCTGAGAGGACCGTACCTCTGTCTAGCAACCACGACTCATTTGCGGGGCCACGAACAGTCAAGCGCAGGGCTGACTCAATGTTGCAAGTTGCAGCCAAAAGAGCTAAAGAGTCGTCTGCTCGAGCGAAGAGTCCTCCAATTGCACGAACTGCCGGTCCGAGAACTGGTGATAGCTCTGCTGGGGGCGAGCCAGTGTCTGATCTGCTGAAAACGGGCTTTCTGTCAAGTCCATCTGCTTGCGCTAAGCTAGCTGATCACGTGTATCGAGCTGGTGACCTTTGTGCTTTCTCGAGCCTTCCCTTGGATAAGCAAGAAGAAGCTGCCATGTATCACCTTCAAAAGGGAATGGTTTTTGCTGTTGGGGCCATGCGGAACTTGCGTAATGTTGCCCCCTCTTCTGCCCTGCTCGACGAACTGGTGAAGAAGAATTCCGACCTGACTGACAAGCTCTCGAACGAGTGGATTCGCCATGATGCGAAGATTTCCGAGATAAAGGAGAGTATGTCCGTGCTCAAGAGTTCAGTTGGCCAAAAGGATGGTGAACTCAAGTCTCTTATGGCTACCCTGCTCGAACGTAAGGAAGCCTTCTTCTGCCTCGAACGTAAGCATGCCGCTTTGGCCCAGGATCATGACAAACTGCTGGTCAAGTTTGATACCCATGTGAAAGCCACGGAGGCATCCAAGCACGAGATGGCTGCTAATGCGTACAAGCTGGGGTACCTGGATTGCCAGAATGGTGCTTCTCCTTGCTGCCCCCTCGAAGATGATGACGGTGAGTAGTCTGGTCTTGACCTGCCCCCTGCTCAGAGTGGGCAGGTGGATGCTATGGATGCAGAAACAGTTGAAGAGCAGATAGCAGATGAAGCCGCAATTGAGGAAGACAAACGCCAAGGTGGGTCAGCTGATGAGGCTAAAGCGGATGCGAAGGAGCAAGCAGCCGAGGCAGTTGAGCAAGTTGTGCTGGCTGGGCAGAATGAGGCTGTTGCCAGTGCAGTTGAGGATGTGACCTGCTAAGGGTCACCTGCTGAAGTTCCCTAGTAGTTGTAGTTCATTTTTGCTATTTTTGAACTTTGTTATTTTCTTTCAATAAGTGGTCTCTTGTTTGACCATCTTACTTCTTGTTGAACTTGGCTGATTGGCCGCTTTGTTATGGAATTTTCAGTTGTTTTTCGAACTTCAATTCTCATTGTATCTTGTAAGTGTGTGTCCGGAGACATAGCACTTGGAAGACATAGCGCTTGAAAAAGACTCCATTGAGTTTGTGCTCCGGGGAGCAGCTTGTCTGCAATGGAGCTAAGGCTTGTCGCCTGTGTGCGTATGTCGGGGACATAGCGCTTGAAAAAGACTCCATTGAGTTTGTGCTCCGGGGAGCAGCTTGTCTGCAATGGAGCTAAGGCTTGTCGCCTGTATGCGTATGTCGGGGACATAGCGCTTGAAAAAGACTCCATTGAGTTTGTGCTCCGGGGAGCAGCTTGTCTGCAATGGAGGTAAGGCTTGTCGCCTGTGTCCGTATGTCAGGGACATAGCGCTTGAAAAAGACTCCGTTGAGTTTGTGCTCCGGGGAGCAGCTTGTCTGCAATGGAGGTAAGGCTTGTCGCCTGTGTGCGTATGTCGAGGACATAGTGCTTGAAAAAGACTCCATTGAGTTTGTGCTCCAGGGAGCAGCTTGTCTGCAATGGAGCTAAGGCTTGTCGCCTGTGTGCGTATGTCGGGGATATAGCGCTTGAAAAAGACTCCATTGAGTTTGTGCTCCGGAGAGCAGCTTGTCTGCAATGGAGGTAAGGCTTGTTGCCTGCATGTATATGTTTGTGGGGCATAATGCTCGAAAAAGTACTTCATTGAAAAGCTTGCTCTTGTATTGATGTTGGTGTGAATACATCGCTTTATTGAATAAAGTAAATTAACAACATAGGCAACATCGAAAGCAGTTTGTCTTCAATTGAAGTACGGGAGGCTCGTCGTCTGCTAGGAGTCGAGTTGGTAAGCGAAGAGCTTCACGGATAGTATTTCCGAAGGTGGTGGGCATTCCATTGTCTTGGAATTTCCTTCCCTTCTAGAGTGTCTAGGGTGTAACTTCCTCTGCCCCCAGATCGGCTGATCATGTAAGGGTCTTCCCAATTTGGCTTGATCTTCTTTGACCCTTGCCTCGGTGATGTGATGAAAGTTTTTCTGAGCACAAGGTCTCCAGGGCGAAACTGTCTGATCTTGGCCTTCTTATTGTAGTAAGATGTCAACTGCTGCTGGTAGGCGGCAACTCGAACAATGGCCTTTTCTCGTTCTTCTTCGAGCAGGTCAAGGTTGATTCTCATCTGCCTGCAGTTTCGGTCGAGACTGCCCACCTCAATGCTCATAGAAGGGACTGTGATGTGTGGGGGAATGATTGCCTCCGTCCCATAGGCCAAGGAGAACGGTGTCTCTCCGGTCGATCTCCTTTTGGTTGTTCGATAAGCCCATAGAACTCCTGGCAGCTCGTCGACCCATTTTCCTTCTGCGCCTTCCAGTCTTTTCTTTAGGCAGTCCAACACGATCTTGTTGGATGCCTCTGCTTGGCCATTGCCTTGCGGGTATCTGGGGGTTGACAGGTGTTGCTTGATGCCATACTTCGCAAGGAATGCAGTGATCTGCCTGCCCACGAACTGTGTGCCATTGTTGGTAACTATCGATTGCGGGCAACCGAATCTGCAAATGATGTTCTTCCAGATGAATCGTTCAACGTCAGCTTCCTTGGTAGAAGATAAGGCCTCGGTCTCGATCCATTTGGTGAAGTAATCAGTGGCAACGATCATCACCTCCTTATTTGCAGGTGCTGTCGGCATAGGTCCCACCAAGTCAATGGCCCACTGCATGAACGACCATGGACTGTTCTGCGGATGGTATTCCTCAGCTGGCAAGCTAGGGATCGGCTTGTATCGTTGGCATCGATCACATCTTCGAGCATACTCCGTAGAATCTTTGCGCATGGTAGGCCAAAAATAGCCGATGCTAAGAGCCTTCTGAGCAAGCGACCTGCCTCTAGCGTGATTCCCACACTCGCCGTCGTGTATTTTGCAGAGAACCTCGAGCGTTTGCGGGTACTTGATGCAAGTGAGATGAGGCCCGTAGTATGATCTGCGGATAAGCGTGTCGCCTTTCATGTAATATCTTGCAGCCTTCTGCTTGATTTTCCTGGCCTCGGACTTGTCATCGGGCAAGTTTTCATTCACTAGGTAGTCAATGATGGGTTCTTGCCAGCTAGGATCCTCGTCGATCTGCATTAGGTCCGGTCGTTCTGCCTCTTCTATGCTAGGCTGGTCAAGGTGCTCGACTGGGATGGAGTGTCTGAACTGGGTATCCAGTGCTGATCCTAAGCTTGCCAGTGCATCTGCGTGCGCGTTCTCTGCTCGAGGCACCTGCTGGATGGTGAAGGTGGGAAACGCCTTCAATAGCTCTTGGACTTTGTCAAGGTACAAGATCATCCTTGGGTGTTTTGCCATGTACTCTCCTGAGGCTTGACTTGTAATCAGCTGGGAATCCGAGTAGATGACCAGCTTCTTGATTGATAGCTCCTTTGCCAAGCGCAAGCCAGCGAGCAATGCCTCGTGCTCTGCCTCATTATTTGAAGCCGGGAAGCCGAGTGTGATAGCTTGCTCTAACAGGGTTCCATCAGGGGTGATGATGACGACGCCTGCTCCAGCTCCTTTCTGGTTTGATGCTCCATCTACGCGTAGCTGCCACATGTCTCTGGGTTGGTCAGGTTCCGCCGAGGTCTTGTTTGCTCTCAAACTTTCCTTCCTTTTGCTGACTAGCTTCTCTTCTTCGGCTGATCGTGTGAACTCTGCAACAAAGTCTGCTAAAGCTTGGGCTTTTATCGCAGTCTTTGGCCGGTAGAGGAGGTCATATTGGCTTAGCTCTATTGCCCACTTCATGAGTCGCTGAGAAGCATCAGGGCTGTGGAGGATTGATCTCAAAGGAAATTCAGTCATAACGACGATTCGGTGAGCCTGGTAATAAGGTCGCAGCTTTCTCGCAGAAATGACAAGGGCCAAAATGAGCTTCTCCAATTTTGGGTAGCGAGTCTCTGCATCGAGGAGAGCTTTTGACGTATAGAATATCAGATGTTGGGCCCCAAGTTCTTCTCGGATGAGAGCTGAGCTGACGGCCGAGTTAGACACTGCCAGGTACACGAACAAGTCTTCATCAGGAACTGGCTTCGAGAGCAGGGGAGGTGAAGTAAGATAGGTCTTTAGACTCTGGAAAGCTACTTCGTACTCCTCGTCCCACTTGTCTTTTTGCCCATTCTTCAAAGCTTTGAAGAATGGTCTGCACTTGTTGGTAGACTTCGAGAGGAATCGGTTGAGGGCTGCTGCTCTGCCCGTTAGACTTTGTATTTCCTTCACTGTGGAAGGTGACTTCATCTCGAGAATAGCTTTAATTTGGCGTGGGTGTGCCTCTATACCTCGTTGTGTGACTAAGTACCCCAGGAATCGGCCGGATGATACACCGAATGTGCATTTACTTGGATTCAGCTTCATGCGGTATTGGCGGAGCAGGCTGAATGCCTCGGCGAGGTTTTTGAGGTGGTCTCCACGCTTGGGGGCTTTGACCAGCATATCATCCACGTAGACTTCCATGGTTCTACTGATCTGCTCCTTGAAAATCTTATTCACGAGCCTTTGATAGGTTGCTCTAGTGTTCTTCAACCCAAAGGGCATGACCTTGTAGCAGTAGGTCCCTCTCTCAATGATGAAAGAGGTCTTTGCCTTGTCATCGTCGTACATCATAATTTGATTATATCCGGAGTAGGCATCCATGAAGCTGAGCAGCTGGTTGCCAGAAGTTGAATCCACGAGCTGGTCGATCCTTGGCAATGGGAAGTTGTCTTTAGGGCATGCTTTGTTGAGGTCGGTGTAATCGACGCACACCCTCCATTTGCCCCTTTCTTGTTTTGCTACCAGAACAACGTTGGCCAGCCATTCTGAGTAGGAGATCTCTTCAATAAATCCAGCGGCTAGAAGCTTGTCGATCTCGGCTTCAATGATCGCGACTCGCTCGGGAGCGAAGTTGCGTCTCTTCTGCACCACGGGCTTGCTGGCAGGGTTGACATGGAGGCGGTGGCAGATGATGTTTGGGTCGATGCCGGGCATGTCAGATGGTGACCACGCGAACATGTCTTTGTTGTTTTGGAGGAAGGTGGTAAGCTCCACCTTCTCGTCTAGGCTTAGGCGCGAGCCGATCCGCGCTTTCTTGTCTGGCTGGTTAGGATCGGGGGGTACTAACTCAACGTCTTCCTCAGGCTTCCAACCTTCTTCAAGGGAGCTTTCCGGGCGGATTCCCTCCTCTCGATCCTTCTTGTTTGGATTCTGGCGCGAGCCGATCTGCGCTTCTTTGTCTGGCTGGCCAAGATCAGGGGGTACTAACTCAACGTCATCCTCAGACTTCCAACACTTTTCAGGGGAGTCTTCCGGGCGGATTCCCTCGCCTTGATCCTGGCTCATTAATTGCTATTGTTAGGTAACAGCTCCCTTCTCGTTCGAGCTTGCTTGTCTGCTGGGAGCGCTTCGTTCCTCGTTGGCAGCTTGCATTACTGGTGTGAACTGCATCTGCTTGCTCTTCTTGAGTCCGTGAGCTGTGCATCTTCTTACCATGGCTTGGTCACTATTGATCTGCCCGATTCCGCCTCCAGGGATGGGGTAGCGAATCTTCTGGTGTAGAGCAGATGTGATAGCCTCGATCTTGCTGATCCACGGTCGGCCCAGGATTCCGTTGTACGGGGAGATCTCGTCGATGACCATGAAGGTTTGTGAGCAGACTACTGGGGGCGAGTGGACGTCAAGGTCGATCTGTCCAACAGTGATTGATGTGGCCCCATTGAAGCCAGTCAGCGACCTTGCAAGTTTGCTTATCTTAGGCTCCAATCCCATCTGTTGGATGACAGATAGTTGCAGGATGTTGGCTGCGCTGCCCTCATCCACATGAACTCGCTCGATCATAGCTTGTTCAATCTGAATGCAGATGGCTAGGGAGTCATTATGCTGCAGGTCAAGCCCGATCAAGTCTTTCTTCTGGAAACCAATGATGGGTGTATCCACGATAACTGGTACTCCCGTTGTGACTTGGGAGACATAAGTCGCCTGCGCGATCTTCCTCTTGCGCTCCTTGGTGGACAGCCCGGACTCCTGAGAGTCAGCTAGAATGGTGTTGATTCGAATGACCTTTTGGAGAGGTTCCTTGGCAGCCGCATCACGATCCTCGATCTGTTGGAAGGCCTTGTTTGCGACGAATTCTGTGCAATGACCTTCTCTGACCAACTCCTCCAGATGCCTTTTCCAGGCATTGCAATTGTTGGTGTAATGACCGTGCTCCCCGTGGAATGCGCAGTATTTACTGGTGTCCCTCTTAGAGGGGTCTCCTTTCATGGGTGGCGGTCTCCTCACCCACGGCTTGTCCTTCACTTGAGCCAGGATCTGATGAATTGGGATAGCGAACTCAGTGAAGGTCCCAATTTCTGAGCTTCCTTCTCGGGGCCGCGATCTGCGCTTATCTCGGGCTTTTTGCTCGAACTGGTTGCTCTTTTGGCTTGCCTGCTTCGTCGGGTGATCAACTTGCTTGCTAGCTTTCTTTGCGGCGATTCGATCATCGTCCCAAAGTGCGTAGCGTTCTGCCGTCGCGAACACTTCTGCCAAGGTTTGACTTGGTGTTATGGCCAATTCCCGATATAGCTCGTGCTCGGTTGGCAAGCCCTTCTTGAAAGCTGAGGATGCAACTTGGTCATTGCATCCTATGATGTTAGCCTTTTCAGCCTTAAACCGTCTCAGGTAGTCTCGTAGAGACTCGTCTGGCTTCTTGCGCAGGTTGAACAGATGGTCTGCATGCTTTCTGACCATCTTGTAGGAGGTGTACTCCTTTGCGAAGATGAAGGCCAACTCCTTGAAGTTTCCTATCGACGCGGACGGTAGAGTGTGGAACCAGTCTTGAGCTGCTCCTCGCAGGGTCATCGCGAACACTTTGCACATCAGGGCATCATCTGCCTTGTACAGGATCATGGCGCTCTTGAAGTGCCTCAAATGGCTCTCAGGGTCAGAGTCCCCCTTGAATGGAGTGATGGATGTCGTTGTGAACCGCTTTGGTGGAGGAGCTCGTTCCACTTTGTCGGTAAAGGGCGAGCAGTCAACTCGATCAATTTCCTTATGCAGGGCCTCCTCCGCGCTTCCTTTAAGTTGGAGAGCTTGGAGTCGGTCATTTACTAGCTTCTCGACGTCCTCTGCTCGCAGGACTGGAGTCTCGGGCCGGCGTCTTCGGTGCCTCGAGCGCGACCGGCTAACTTCTTCCTCGGTTCCCAAGGGTCGATCCCCTTGTGTGTTCTGCCCATGGGGCATATTAGAAGATTGAGCTTGTGAGGATTCCTCTACATCTTGTCGCCGCGTGTTGGTCCTCGAGCCGGTTGGTGAGCGTCGATCATCATCTTCTACCCACAAGGAGGGTCGCTCAGGTCGACGTCTTTGGTGTCTCGAGCGTGACTGGCTAACTCCTTCCTCGGTTCCCAAGGGTCGATCCCCTTGGGTGCCTTGCCCGTGGGGCAGATTTGGAGATTGAGCTTGGAAGGATCCCTCTACAGCTTGCCGTCGCGTGTTGGCCCTCGAGCGGGTTGGTGGGCGTCGGTCGTGGCGCTCGTCACGCGACTGCTCACGAACTCGAGCTCCTTGTGGGCCCAAACGGGCGTGGACATTAGATTGTGGGCCTAAGCGGGCGTGGACATTAGTCTGTGGGCCTAGCCTCTCGAGCACATTGGTCCTTGGTTCTAGCCCCGAACGGCTCAGAGTACGGCTCGCGCCTGTCTGCGTCTCATCTACTCGATCTCGATCTCTCCTCTGCCGGTTTGCCCTTGTCTGACCAGCTTGGGACCTCTCGAACTGCTCGCCGACATGCTGGTGTGCCCTCATCTCCTCGTCACGGGGTCCAAGGCTAGGGCCTTGATTCAAGTTGATCTGCCTGAGTAGCTGGCCAATTAGGTTGTTCTGATCATCGACCTTCTGTGTGAGTTGATCGACCCGTGAGTTAAGGTCCACCTGACTGCGCGGGTCAAGTAGAGTGCTGTGCATCGAGCCCAACGACAAATGGGCTATGGCTCCATTAGACGCGTACACAGGTGCATATGTCGAGTGTGATCGCAGAGGAGGGAGAGAATGGATCTGCTCCAAGACTGGGATGACGTCGGAGTAGCCATGGGGCTGAGCAGCAAATCCGGTAGTTGAGTGGTGTGGCTGCTGCTGTGATCCGACGGCAGGACAGCGAGGCAGAGTAGCTCCGGTAATCGGCGCTGGCAACTGCAAGGCTATGGAGGTCCCAGCGTCTTGTGGCGGCTGTTCTGCAATTCCAGCAGCTGAAGGCGGCTGCAAAGCACTAGAGGACGACTGCAAGGTGTTGGCAGCCACGATTCCGTGCGGTTGCATTGAGGTTTCCACCACGAAACCATGAGATGGGCCCATCGTGGTGGCGTTACTCTTCGTACGTCATGTATCAACTATGGTTGTTTGAAAAAATGTGTGAAAGATGGATTTGGAGCACGCTTTGAATATATCTCGTGCTCTCAATGAAAGCACCAATTTGTTTGTGCAAATAATCTCACGGGAGAATATTCGCCCAAGATTCCTTCGTCTTCTCCGCCTCTCTTTCTCCCTGCAAAACTGATCGGAGTAAAAAGACCACACCCGGGGGGGTTGGCCAAAGGCCCTCCGATGCCTAAGTTAGGTAGGGTATTTCAAGGAAAACCGGGTGGCCGGAGCCGTGTGTGGTGGCCGGAGCCTTGTGTGAGAGAGAGAAAGAGAGGAGGTGGCTAGGGTTTTTGAGAAATAATTTATGCAGAGTTTCAGTAGGAATTCTGACGTACCTTAACCTTTGTGTGTGGCCATCCTTTTATAGTGGTCTCAGAGGTTAGGGTTTCAGAGGAATAATTCCGTAGATGGAAAGGAATTATTCCTCCCCGATTTGGAATTGATTTGATTAATTAGGGATTTGATTCATTAGGGTAAATCAAATCCCTAATTGGGGTAGGTATCAAATCAATTCCTAACTTAAATAGGTAACTCCTCATTTAATTGGGAATTGGGGTAGGAATAAAATTAATTCTCGACCCGATTAGGTAATATTCAATTTAATTGGGTAATCCCCAATTAAATTGAATAATTCCCAATTAGATCAAATAATCCCCAAATGAAAGGAATTATTTGACCTAGAGTTTTGATTTAATTAAGTTCCCACATATATGACTAGCAAGACGCCAGTTTTCAAGGCCATGGTGTGGGCACAAATTCAGAAGCTCTTTAAAATTATCCCAAGTTTGATATAAAGTTTTGTTTTCCTTCTGAGAAAAATTAGAGATTCTTTTCTTAAGAGCAATTGTCTTGTAATTAGAAAAATATTTGTTAAAAAATGCTTGAGTCATCTCCGCCCAAGAACCTATAGACCTAGCCCTTAATGAATATAGCCAACTTCTCGCTTTTTCTATTAAAGAAAATGGAAAAAAATTTAACCTTATGAAATTAATCCTATCAAGTTGACCATTGTAAAAAGTGCCAATAGCCTCTTCAAACTACCTAAAATGCACGTAAGGATTTTCACTTTCCATACCATGAAAAATTAGTAGCAATTGAATCATTCCAGGTTTGAAATCATAATTTGGCATGTTAGGTGGAAACATGATGCATGAAGGATTTGGTGCACGAATAGGATGCAATAATGTCTCTAAAATTCTAGGTGCAACTACTTCTTTTCTTATGAGAATTTCATTATTCACAATCTAAGCATTAACCTCGTTCATTATTCACATTTTCTTGTTCATTATTCACAATTTCTGCCATGCTTTCAGATTTGTCAGATGTTTCAGTTGAAGAAGTTAAAGCAGAATGTTCTAAATTAACAGTTTCAATCTTTTTAACAAATCTTCCTAAATGAGCTCTAAGTCATATAAAGTAAATTAACAATGAGATGAGTTTGGAAACAGTGTACTAGATGTGAAAATTTTCACATAACCATCAAATCTTCGACCAAGGGGATCTCTGTATTCTCTGACAAGCAGCTCCTCGGCAATGGCGCCAATTGATTTGTACCACTTTGTAAAATCCAAACGAAGGTGTTGTATAGTAGTGTAGCTAGGAAGTCCGAGTGTTGTATCCACAGAGAACAGTGTCAAGAAAATAATAGGGTTGAGACAGAACAATGCAAAATTCTAATCCCTTTCAATGCAAAATCGTAGCCCATCTCCTCATTGTTTCTTATTTTCTTCAATTTATGCCCCACTTCCAGCTTTTGTTACTCAAATTCATTGCTTTTTACATTGCTTTCTTGCTCCCATCTTGCCACTAAGCAAATTACCATCAAGTGCTTTCATTGTTTAGTTTGCTGCTGCTCCCCATACTTCTTTTCTTTTTTTTGGCATGGGTGTGGCACTTCATGCATTCTTTTCACTTCTTTTCTTCTTCTGCTCATTGCACTTCTTCTTTCATCATCATTGCTGCATGGATATGTTGAAGTTCTTTAATTGGCCACTAGCATATTATCTTTGGGTGGCACACTTCTTGGCATGCAAATTGAGTTGGTTTTCACAGCATACAAGCCTATATACGAAGTCATTAGTCAAAGTTAATAAAACATCATTAAACCAATTTGTGCAAGTAAAAATATAAATGCATAAATGTTAAGGGAAATAAACATGTATTGTTGTAATATTATCACACCCAAACCCCCTCCCCCCAGGGAAATAAACATGTATTATTGTAATATTATCACATCCAACTCAAAAAATAAATATAAAAATAAACAAAACAACTAAGCCGCTTTTGTAGGGATTTCGATTGTATTTAACGTATGCAACAAGCCTTTAAACCCCTAGATAGCCCTAATGGACAAGTTATAGTCTCGTGAGGCTTTTCAGATATGATACCCCCAAACATCTTAAATTTAAAGTAACTCTCCTGCCAAATCATCATCAAGAATGTTGTGGGAACCTAATTAAATCAAACCCTAGGTCAAATAATTCCTACCATTTGGGGATTATTTGACCCAATTGGGAATTAATCAACCTAATTGGGAGTTACTCAATTTAATTGGGAATTACCCAATTAAATTGAACGTTACCTAATTAGGTTGAGAATTGATTTGGTTAATTACCACGATCCCCAATTAAATAAGGAGTTGCCTAATTGAATCAGGATTTGATTTGATACCTACCACAATTAGGAATTTGATTTACCCTAATTAATCAAATCCCTAATTAATCAAATCAATTCCAAAAAGGGAAGGAATAATTCCCTTCCATCTACGGAATTATTCTTCTGAAACCCTAGCCTCTGAGACTACTATAAAAGCATAGCCACACACAATGGTTGAGGTACGCCTAAATTCTTACTAAAGCTCTGCAAAAATTATTTCTCAAAAACCCTAGCCACCTCCTCTCTATCTTTCTCTCACACAAGGCTTCAGCCACCACACACGGCTCCGGCCACCCGGTTTTCCTTGAATTACCCTACCTAACTTAGGCATCAGAGGGCCTTTGGCCAACACCCCTCGGGTGTGGTCTTTTACTCCGATCTATTTTGCATGGAGAAAGAGAGGCGGAGAAGACGAAGGAATCTTGGGTGAATATTCTCGTGGGGAAATTTGTTCCCTCAAATTGGTGCTTTCATTGAGAGCACGAGGTATACTGACCGCGTGCTCAAGGAATCCGTTCCTCCTATTTTTCAATCCACTGAAGCCTTCCAAACAACCATGGTTGGAAGCATGAACACGAGAGGCAAAGCCGCCGCGATGGCTAGATCCGCGACGACCCAAAGCCACTCCACCCACGATCCCGTGATCGACATGGTGGCACAGCTAGCTCTGAGAATGGACGACCAAAGCAATCTAATGAGGCAGCTCCTCAACCAAATAGGCTTTGCTCAAAACCTTGGCCTTGGACAACCGGGCGAGGAGAGAAGGATGGACGAACGAGCCAGCAGACGACTCAACGTCCGTGCCGGCTTGGGCCCGCAGGGAGATGTACATCAAAGGCGAGGCCCCCAAGGAGGTCAGCCAAACAACCATCGCAACGAGGATCACGAAGAAAGGCGCTCAGCTGTCAACTCACAGAGAAGCGCTTTCGAAAGGCTAGGCCCCCAGGGAGGCCAGTTGGACAACCCTCACAATGAGGACCATGAGGAAAGATGCTCCATTACTCACTCTCGGAGAACCAATTCTCGTCGACAAGCTACAGAGAATCTTTTGCAGGCGCAGTCCACCAACACTTCAACTAGGCAGCCCAGGCAAGAAGGTCGACCCTCGGAGGACAATGAGGAAGTCAGTCAATATCGTGGAGGTTGCCAACGTAACCGATCAGCAATGTGCGCAGAAGACGTTGAGAAGCTCGTGAATGACCGACTTCGAGACTTGAAGACCGGAGGAAACTTCGAGGATTCACTACGTAAGGAGATGGACCAGGTGAGCTCTACGCCTTTGACCCTCGATATCGAGCAGGCCGCTCACCTGAAGCGATTCTTGACACCTTCGTTCATACACTTCAAAGGGAATTCCGATCCCTAGAGCCACTTAAAACACTTCAAAAGTGTTATGATCCTCCACCAGGCTGACGACGCGCTAATGTGCAAGGTATTTACGAAAACCTTGCGAGGAGCAGCCTAAAACTGGTTCCACACCCTACCATCTAGGTCGATCAGCAGCTTCAAGGAGCTAGCTTACGTCTTCACCAAAGAATACACCTCTTATCGGACAATCAAGAAGCACCCTGACCACTTGTACAACCTGCGCAAGAAGTCTGACAAATCCCTTCGAGATTACATCAAGAGATTCAAGGCAGAAAAGGCGAACATTGTAGGATGTGACGACCGAATCGCGTCCTCCGCTTTCAAGAAAGGCCTTCCAGCTAAGCACGACTTGTACCGCGAGCTGACTATCACTCCCAGCCAGACGCTAGCAGAGGTCTACGCGACTGCGGAACGCTACGCACTCTGGGATGACGATCGAATCGCCGCAAAGAAGTCTACAAAGCAGGAAAATCAGCCAACTAAGCGGGCAGGCCAAAGAGGCGACAGATTTAACAACCGAAACAAAGACAAGCGCAGGTCGCACCCACAAGGGGAGGCTACGGTAGGAGAGAACTACACCAAGTTCACCATCCCCATACATCAAATCTTGGCCCAAGTGAAGAACAAACCTTGGGTAAGAAGACCACCACCCTTGAAGGGAGATCCGGACAAGAGAGACACTAGCAAATACTGTGCCTTTCATGGAACGCACGGACACACTACGAACAACTGCTTCGCTTGGAAAGCGCATCTTGAAGAACTCGTGAGAGAAGGCCACTGCATTAAATTCGTTGCGAAGCAGGCCATCCAACGGATTGAAGATCGAGACACCGCCAAGGAGCCGCTTCAGAAGGTCATAAGGATTAACACAATCCTAGCCGACTCCGAGGAGTCTGGGCTGACCAGCAAGGAAAAGAAGAGGAAGATCAAACAGGCCACTGTGATCTCCCAAGTCTCGACCGACCCTCCACCAGCAGAAGACGATCTTGTGATCGGCTTCCAAAAGAAAGATCTGATCGGCCTCAACATGCCACATAACAACGCCCTTGTCATCAGCATTCAAATCGCTCTGGCCATGGTCGACCGAATCCATGCAGATGAGCAGCGTAGCCAATATCCTACAACTGGCGGTCATCCAAAAAATGGGCTTGAAGACAAAGATCAACAAGTTAGCCAGATCGCTCACTGGCTTTAATGGTGCAACAACGGTTACCGTGGGCACGATAGACCTCGAAGTCTACTCCCCAACTGTGATTAGCCTGCAAACATTCATGGTCATTAATGAGGTCTCACCCTACAACGGCATCCTGGGCAGACCATGGATTGGCAAGATCAATGCCATCACCTCCGCCACACATCAGAAAATTCAGTACCCAATCCCTGGGGGTGGTATCGGCCAAATCAACAGTGATCAAGCAATGGCGAGGAAATGCTCCGCCCAAGGGCTGAAGAAAGGCAAACAAGCTCAGTTTCTCCCTGTGAGCCAGGCAGATCTGGAGGAGGTTGAGCAACCGAATCTTTCTATCTTATAGCAATCAAAGCGTCAGGACCAAGCCGAGGAAATCCATCCAGAGGTCTTTCCGGAAGAAGGATGGAAACCCGAGGAAGACGTCGAGTTAGTACCCTTGGATCCTGACCAGCCAGACAGGAAAGGGCGGATCGGCTCGCGCTTAAGCCCAGAAGAGAAGGTGGAGCTTACCACATTCCTCCAGAGCAACAAAGACATGTTCGCATGGTCGCCATCAGACATGCCTGGCATCGACCCGAACATCATCTGTCATCGACTCCACGTCAACCCCGCATGCAAGCCAGTGGCGCAAAAGAAACGCAACTTCGCACCCGAGCGAGTCACTATCATCGAAGCCGAGATTGACAAACTCCTAGCTGCCGGCTTCATCGAAGAGGTCTCCTACGCAGAATGGCTTGCCAACGTTGTCTTGGTGGCAAAACAAGAAAAGGGCAAATGGAGAGTTTGCGTCGATTACAAAGACCTCAACAAGGCATGCCCTAAAGACAACTTCCCATTGCCGAGAATCGACCAACTCATGGATTCCACTTCTGGCAATCAGCTGCTCAGCTTCATGGACGCCTACTCCGGCTATAACCAAATCCTAATGCACGAGGATGACAAGGCGAAAACTTTTTTCATCATCGAGAGAGGGACCTACTGCTACAAGGTCATGCCCTTTGGGCTGAAAAACGCCGGAGCAACCTATCAAAGGCTTGTAAATAAAATCTTCAAGGAGCAGATCGGCAAAACTATGGAGGTCTACGTGGATGACATGCTGGTCAAAGCCCCAAAACATGCAGATCACATTAGAAATCTGGCTGAGTCATTCAGCTTGCTCCGCCAGTATCGCATGAAGTTGAATCCAAGTAAATGCACGTTTGGGGTATCCTCCGGTCGATTCTTGGGATACCTAGTCACGCAACGAGGTATTGAGGCACACCCACGTCAAATCAAAGCCATTCTCGAGATGAAATCGCCCTCCACGGTGAAGGAAATACAAAGTCTGACGGGCAGAGCAGTGGCCCTCAACCGATTTCTCTCGAGATCAACTGACAAGTGCAGACCATTCTTCAAAGCTTTGAAGAAAGGACAAAGAGACAAATGGGACGAGGAGTGCGAAGTAGCTTTCCAGAGTCTGAAGACTTACCTCACCTCACCTCCTCTGCTCTCAAAGCCAGCCCCTGGCGGGGACTTGTTTGTATACCTGGCAGTGTCCAGCTCAGCTGTCAGTTTAGCTCTCATCCGAGAAGAGCTGGGGGCCCAACATCCGGTATTCTACACGTCAAAAGCTCTCCTCGATGCAGAAACTCGCTACCCGAAGTTGGAGAAACTTATTTTGGCTCTTGTAGTTTTTGCGAGAAAGTTCTACTACCAAGCTCATCGAGTCATCGTCATGACCGACTTTCCCTTGAGATCAATCCTCCACAGCCCTGATGCGTCTCAGTGACTCATGAAGTGGGCTATAGAGCTAAGCCAATATGACCTCCTCTACCGGCCAAAAACTGCAATAAAAGCCCAGGCTTTAGCAGACTTCGTCGCAGAATTCACCCCATCAGCCGAAAAAGAGAAGTTGGTCAACCAAAAGAAGGAAAGTTCAAAAGCAGACGGGACCTCCGCAGAACCTAGCCAACCCAGAGACATGTGCCAGTTGCGCGTAGATGGGGCGTTGAACCAAAAAGGAGCTGGAGCAGGGGTCGTCATCACCACTCCGGATGGAACCCTGTTGGAGCAAGCTATTACGCTTGGTTTTTCGGCCTCGAACAATGAGGCAGAATACGAGGCATTGCTCGCCGGCCTACGCTTGGCAAAAGAGCTCACAATCAAAAAGCTAGCCATCTACTCAGACTCACAATTGATCACGAATCAAGCCTCAGGTGAATACATGGCAAAGCACCCAAGGATGATCTTGTACCTTGACAAAGTCCAAGAGTTGTTGAAGGCATTTCCCACCTTCACCATCCAACAAGTGCCCCGGGCAGAGAACGCTCATGCAGATGCACTAGCAAGCCTAGGATCAGCGCTGGATACCCAGTTCAGACGCTCCAGCCCGGTCGAACACCTTGACCAACCAAGCATTGAAGAAATAGAGCTAATCGATACCATGCAGATTGACGAGGACCCCAGTTGGCAAGACCCCATCATCGACTATTTGACGAATGGAAACCTGCCAACGGACAAGTTCGAATCTAGAAAGGTCCAGCAGAAGGCCGCGAGATACTACATGCACAGCAACAAGCTCATCCGCAGATCATACTCCGGCCCTCATCTCACCTCCATAAAGTACCCTCAAACACTTGAGGTTCTCTGCAAAATTCAGGACGGCGAGTGTGGCAACCACTATGGAGGCAGGTCGCTCGCCCAGAAAGCTCTAAACATAGGCTACTTCTGGCCTACCATGCGTCACGACTCCGCTGAATATGTCAAGAAGTGTGATCGCTGTCAGCGATACAAGCCGATCCCTAACCTGCTTGCCGAAGTCTATCATCCGCAAAATAGTCCATGGCCGTTTATGCAATGGGCCATCGACCTAGTGGGACCCTTGCCACCAGCGCCAGCCAAGAAAGAAATGATAATCGTCGCCACCGACTACTTTACTAAATGGATCGAGGCCGAAGCTCTATCCTCTACTAAAGAAGCCGATGTGGAACGATTCATCTGGAGAAACATCATATGCCGGTTCGGCTGCCCACAGTCGCTGGTTACCAACAATGGCTCACAGTTCATTGGCAAGCAGATCACCGCCTTTTTTGCGAAATACAAGATCAAGCAACACTTGTCCACCCCAAGGTATCCACAAGGAAATGGACAAGCCGAGGCATCCAACAAAGTCATATTGGACTGCTTGAAGAAAAGGCTGGAAGGCGCCAAAGGAAAATGGGTGGATGAACTCCCCGGAGTACTATGGGCTTATCGCACCACCAAACGAAGATCGACTGGTGAAACCCCATTTTCCCTCGCCTATGGAACAGAAGCGATCATACCACCTCACATCACTGTCCCCTACATAAGCTTGGAAGTGGGCAGTGTTGATTAGAACTCCGAGCAGATGAGGCTCAACCTCAACTTACTTGAAGGCGAACGTGAGAAGACCATTATTCGGGTCGCCTTCTATCAACAGTAGTTGAAGTCTTACGACGACAAAAGAGCTAAGGTCAGACAGTTTCAACCAGACGACCTCGTGCTAAGAAAGGCTTTCATTACTGCACCGAGGCAAGGGTCAAAAAAGATGAATCCTAACTGGGAGGGTCCTTACATGATCAGCCGGTCTGGGGGCAGAGGAAGCTACACACTCGACACTATGGAGGGGAAGGAAATACCACGACAATGGAATGCTCACCATCTTCGAAAGTATTATCCATAGCACCTCCTCATAGCTGCTAGAAGTTCTAAGTTTTGTACCAAGTTGTTTCCATTTTCGAATAAAGGACTATAATCTTATGAATATCAATATAAGTTCAGTTTCTCATTCTAAAATGTCTCATCTGCCCGCGAAACACAACATTTGCCCATAAGCAGCGTCCTTCGGGAGACGCAGGGTACGCCAGGAATTTCCTAAGGGAGATATCCAGGTTCCTATCCGTTTCCTAAGGGAGGCAGGATAGTCACACAGTTGCCCATAAGGAGCGTCCTAAGGGAGACGCAGGGCGACGACTAAAAGCGTCCGTTTGGAGACGCAGCCCGCTAAAAAAGCGTCCTAAGTGAGACGTAGGGTGCACCAGGAGTTTCTTAAAAGGGGGTCGCCATGCTTCCTGCTGGAAATATCCAGGTTCCTATCCGTTTCCTAAGGGAGGCAGGATAGTCACACAGTTGCCCATAAGGAGCGTCCTAAGGGAGACGCAGGGTGACGACAAAACGCGTCCGTTTGGAGACGTAGCCCTCTAAAAAAAGAGTCCTAAGAGAGACGCAGGGTGCGCCAGGAATTTCTTAAAAGGAGGTCTCCATGCTTCCTGCGGGAAATATTCAGGTTCCTATCCGTTTCCTAAGGGAGGCAGGATAATCATGTAGTTACCCATAAGTAGCGTCCTACGGGAGACTCAGGGCGATGACCAAGGCATCCTACGGAATGTGCTGAATACACCCGGAGTCTCTCAAGGGGGACCTGGTACTAGCCAACTTCCTAAGGGGAATCATCCTATGGGATGTGCAGAACACACCCGGAGTCTCTCAAGGAGGACCCTAGTGCTTGCCAACTTCCTAATGGGAATCATCCTATGGGATGTGCAGAACACACCCGGGGTCTCTCAAGGGGGACCCTGGTGCTTGCCAACTTCCTAAGGGGAATCATCCTACGGGATGTGCAGAACACACCCGGAGTCTCTCAAGGGGGACCCTGGTACTCGCCAACTTCCTAAGGGAAATCATCTTAGAGATGTGCAGAACACACCCGGAGTCCCTCAGGGGGAACCCTGGTGCTCGCCAACTTCCTAAGGGGAATCATCCTATGGGATATGCAGTGCATGCCCGGAGTCCTTCAAGGGGGACCCTGGTACTCACAAATCTCTAAAGGAGGACATGCAATCAAAACATAGGCTGGTTACTCAAGCAGTTCACAAGTCAAATATGCAAGTTGAAGTTGGAAAATGTAACTGAAATTTCCATAACAAACAGACCAACCGGCCAAGTTTAACAAAAAGAAGATGGTCAAATAAGACCAATTATTCTAAACAAAAAAGAAAACGACAAAAGCTGAATAGAAACAAAAAAGAGTCTTCGTCTACTTGGAGACGCCAGCAGAAGACCTTTAAGCTGCAGCCTCTTCGGCATCCACCTGACTAGCTACGTCTTCAGCAACTCCATCTGCCTGAATCATGACATTTGCCATCATCTCGTCTACTGCGTCTACCTCTGCTTCATCCTCTCTGATTACCTGCTCTCCAATTCCCTCTTCCATAGGGGGTGAGTTAGGGCAGAGCATCTCGATGTCTACATCGTCAATCGCATACAAGGAATCAGTCCCATTTGCGCAATGCAGGTAGCCCAACTTGTACGCATCTATGGTGGCTTCAGACTTGGATTCTTTAGCAGACTTATGATAGGCATGAAATCTAGCCAGGAGTTTGTCATAGCTAAGGGAGATGTCCGCATTCTTATGCTCAAGACGAAAGAAGGCATCTTTTGGACTAGCCAAATCAGCAGCGGAAGAGTTGAGCTCGGAATCCTTCTCGGTAAGGGAGCTTTTCAGCCCAGATATCATCGCCCTCAAATCAGACGTCTTCTTCTCGTAGCGGGCCTACTCGGCAGAAAGCTGGCTGGCCAATTCAGCATTCTTCTTCTCCAACTCGCTGAGCTGGACAGAATAGGGGGTAACAGCAGATGAGTTCCGAATAGTCTCAGCAGCAAAAATCAGTCCTTTTTGAATCAGATGGAATGACGCTTCCCTTTGTTTTTCCAAGGAAAGACACGAGAAAGTGCCAAGATCGCCAGCCTGACGGATGTGATCAACCAACTCAGCACAGGACGACAGATTTGATAGGAAGTTCGTCTTGAGCAGATCAGATACGCATGCATCCTCTACAGAGCTAGGCTTGTTCACCTTAGGACCAACTGCCGAGTGATAGGAAGCTCATGACTCTCTCATCTTCTTAGCCTCCGCTAACTTCATCTCCAAATGAGTCAATAATGCTGGATCATGAGCAGACCTCCCGTTTCGATCTCCATCTTTTCACAGATGCAGACGACTTGAACTTCTAGGAGGAATGTCTGCATCTCTTTGACACTCGACAGAACTAGGTCGGGCACGAGCCATTTCACGAAACATATCATGGTTGTCGAGCGTGTCAACAGGAGGCTCGGGTAGAACACCTCGAATACCGCGCATACCACCAACCTTCGTGCTATCTGCACCCACGAGATGCTTGACCCTGGCAGATGATGAGGGAGCAGACCCCACTTGAGTCTTCTCAGCAGAAGGAAGCCTTGGTTTCTTCCTCGATGGAGACCTATCCTTCGCGTGCGTAGAAGTAGCTTCACCTCTTGAAGATTTGGCAGCAACTTTTCTCTTTGAGAGAGATTCAGCAGAACATTCTTCCTGTCCGCCAAGCAGATCATCAGGGTCAGGACCATTCTGCTTCCACCTTTCGACATCCTCGGTAGGGGGCAAACTGCCGTCTTCCTCCCGGTACTCACTCAACAGCCAGCGCCACTCGCGAAACCTTAGAGGGATGTTCAAAGCACGACGGACCTTAGCCATGTCCGGCCCAAGCTCCAATTGCTTGCTGATGTCACTCACTGTAAGCAGAAGACAGAAGTTAGTCAGCCACACTTCAAGAAATTCAAATGAAATGAGCGCATCAAAAATTGCAAAGAGACATACCATCGCAATAGGTGATGGGAATAAGTGGGCCATCACCGACGTCGCCTTCCCACCGTTCGCTGACCTCCAACACGTCGTCATGCCAAGCGTGATCCCCTTGACTAAGATTGTTGAACAGCTTGGCCTTGTAGACGAGAACTTGGGCATACTGCTCAAAGTGCCTCACTTCGAAGAAATAAAAGAACTCTCGCACCGTCAGCTCCAACGTGAAGAAACGACTCAGATTCTCGAAGCACATGATCGCCCGATAAGCATTTGGAGTACACTGGATCGGAGCACACCCCATGGCGTAGAACACCTCCTTGAAAAGCTTTGACAGTGGGAATTTGAAGCCCAAGGAGAAGTAAAAAGGACGGAAGGTGATGATCCTAGAATCAAGATCATTCGCATCCACCAAAGGCTGGTTGTCCTTCCGAGACTTCAATAGCTTGACTCGCACGTCATCTGGAATGGCAGACGCATAAGCAGCCCGCCACTTCTGGAACTGAGCATCAGTCGTGACGCGGTGCAAGTTAGCCACGAACTTCTTGCCGTGCACTATGGAGCCCCCCCATAAATACAGAGGGACCTGAGAGCTTGGAGCTTTGCTACCATCTCCGGAAGACATGGGTGATCAACTAGTAGCTGGAAAAAAAAAATTTCTACAAGTTAGAATGCAAAAAAAAAAAAAAAAAAAAAAAAACGCAGCAGCAGCAGGAAAAAAATTAAAAAGGAGTTTGAGCTGTTTGGATCAGCCCAAGTCAAAAGGAGGCAGCCCAGCAGCGGACGAGGCCCAACGCACATCCCAGCTAGGCCTGTTCTCCAGCTCCAGCACCCAAGGCCCTCCTGGCTGGCACGAGCCCACGTCTCGCGCAAGGCCTAGCGTGTCTCCAGGTCGCTGCTCCGAAGCCCAGCGCCTTGGGCTTGGATCTTCCACGCGCTAAGCCCAGCGTCTCCTTGCCTCAGCTGCAGCCCGCATGCTCCAGCACCAGCGCAAGCCCAAGTGACGTGCTGGCCCAATTTCGGTTCAGCTCCAGTGCAGGGCCTCACGCCACCTTGTTCCAGCTCCTGGCCCAGCGACTCCAGACCTCCAATGCGAACCCAAAGTGTGCAGCCTCAAGTCTGCCAGCCACCCAAGTCTCCAGCCATGTTTCAAGGCATAGACATGCACTCCTTTCAGCTCCCTTTCGACTAGAAGGCATGATCCAAGCTGCCAAAAATCGGAACAAAGACACACAAAAAAATATATATACAACCCAAGTCTAATTACCTTGGGTGCGCGGTGGAGACAAGAACTCAAGAACAACGGAAAAATTCTCCAAAGCTTACTATCTCACTAATGAAATCGGAATGGATTTTGGATGTGAAGAATAAATTGGAGGAGCCCTACATTTATAAGGATAAAAATTCCTTGACATACAAGGAATCGCAAACTCTTTCCAACTTGGGAGTTCATAAAATTGGCAAGTCAAACACCTCCTCTACTCAGGAGCCCGAGTCCACGAAGGAAACCCAGTTACAGCTGGACAGCCCAACGGATAATTTACATCTCCTACATGCCACCATGCGCCATGCAGAAGCTGGGGGGCATTTGTGGGAACCTAATTAAATCAAACCCTAGGTCAAATAATTCCTACCATTTGGGGATTATTTGACCCAATTGGGAATTAATCAACCTAATTGGGAGTTACTCAATTTAATTGGGAATTACCCAATTAAATTGAACGTTACCTAATTAGGTTGAGAATTGATTTGGTTAATTACCACGATCCCCAATTAAATAAGGAGTTGCCTAATTGAATTAGGATTTGATTTGATACCTACCACAATTAGGAATTTGATTTACCCTAATTAATCAAATCCCTAATTAATCAAATCAATTCCAAAAAGGGGAGGAATAATTCCCTTCCATCTACGGAATTATTCCTCTGAAACCCTAGCCTCCGAGACTACTATAAAAGCATAGCCACACACAATGGTTGAGGTACGCCTAAATTCTTACTAAAGCTCTGCAAAAATTATTTCTCAAAAACCCTAGCCACCTCCTCTCTTTCTCTCTCTCACACAAGGCTTCAGCCACTACACACGGCTCCGGCCACCCGGTTTTCCTTGAATTATCCTACCTAACTTAGGCATCGGAGGGCCTTTGGCCAACACCCCCCGGGTGTGGTCTTTTACTCCGATCTGTTTTACAGGGAGAAAGAAAGGCGGAGAAGACGAAGGAATCTTGAACGAATATTCTCGTGGGGAAATTTGTTCCCTCAAATGTCAAAGCTCAAAAACCAAGATTCTCAATTCATGAACAAATGTAAAAGAGCGAACACAAATCCAAAACTTTAAGTTCTTCCAGTCTGAAGTCAAAGTCATTTATTACCATTAATAAACTTTTCAATTGCTTTCTTTGGTGTGAAGTGAACTAACACAATTGAGAAAACAAAAATTCAATCTTAATCACACCATCCTTGCTATCTTAGAAATTTATTTATTTATTTTATAAATATTTACATGCTATTTATATTTTTAGTATGTGGACTGTGCAATATGTAGCTCCCTTAAGCTTTCTAATTAACCCATGTAGCGAGTGTTAGGCTAATGACTCTCAAACACAAAGGCTTTATGGCATTAGGTGTTGAAACACCCCAATGAGCTTAATAACTCGAGTTAAAATGGCTATAAAGCTAAACAAGTCACACATGCTTTTTTTTTTTTTTTTTTTTTTGGGTATTTTTTTTTTAAAAACTTCACGGTTTAACGCGAACACTCACTACTGATTACGCAAGAAGCCCAGTTACTAAGTGAAAGTCTCTTTTATTCTTTTATTTATATTTATATTTATTTTTCCAAGAAAACAAAGATAAATAAAATCAATCTCAAACTCTTCTCAAGTGTACTAGTGTGAGTATGAATGTATCAATGCCTAGCTCATAAGTCACTCATTAAGTGGAAATAAATGAAAAAGACTAAAGACTGGATTAGTTATCGTATCGTAGAGTTTTTTGTTTTTTGTTTTAAATTTTTTTTTAACTTCTCTTTTGGGAGAAAAATTTGGAAACAAATTGCGATAACCAATTCCAGTCCCCCCCAACTTGAATGAAACATTGTCCTAAATGTGTTATTTAAAATTAAATCATAACAAATGCAAAAATTTAGAAAGGATAAGACAAAGAAACTTCTTACCTGAAAAACGCTTTTCCAATTTCACCTTGAAATTATTCCAATCATGAAGCACAAAAGATATAAAATAAGACTGAATAAATAAAAATCTCAATGGAAACACACAAACGAATAAACAAAACCAAAAGGAAACACAAATTGGTTAAAAAAAAAAAAAAATGTGTGGGGGAAAATTTGCTCTTTATTTATTTATTAATTATTATTATTAATTTTTTTTTTTTTACAAACAGATGCTTGGTTAACCCCGACCTTAATGACAAAACAAAGTTTTTTGGGACGCGAAGTGAATCCAAGAGAGTATAGTAGAAGAGCATCAGCTTTCTCGTTCCTAGTGAGTCACATGCATACATCCCAAGCAAACACAATTGGGTCTTGGGAAGTTGTGACAACTTTGTTGAAAGTTTGTCCAGAGAAAGTTATGTTTTAAGATCAAGGGACTTGTGTCAGAAAAGAAACGCGTGATTATGGGGTTTTCTATTAATGATAATTGTCTTAAAAAAAATGAACACGGGATAAAATCATAGCCACAAAGAAGAAGAGAGAAAAGAGAAGAAAAAGAAATAAAAAATATAATGGCATCTTCCTTCTCATTTTCTCTAGATTTCAACCTAGCTCTCCCCATACAGTCATGGGGGCAAGGAGCTGCACCTGTTTGAATGCCCTACTTTACTTCTTCACTAGGTCCAGTGACAGTTAACGACTCGTTACTCCTTGACAACGACATTGCTATTGGAGTTGCGAGGAGTTTGGTGATTCCCAAGGATGTGCCCGTCCTAGGAATGGGGCATGACAAAGTGCGGTATCTATCACAAGTGTGGGGTATCGCCTTATTGCGAAATCTCATAAGATGCAAGTACTGAGAGCTTAGTTGGCAGCAGAGAGGAATTTGGTTGATGATTATCAGCGTGACATTAAAAGATTGAAAAATGATAGGGCAAAGGCAGTAGAGGAGAACCGATGCCAACTTCAAACATTGCAGGAAGAGAATAAAAAATTATCAAAGATAGTTAGTATTTATTCTAAAGACGTGAAAAAGTAGCTGGAGGCCTTAGAGAACCCAGGAAAGCACAAGCGAGATCACGAGAAGAGTTCAAGAGAGAAAGGTGTGATCTTAGGAAGCTCAAGTGATGAGCCCCAAGAAGCGATGCGTGAAGACCCAAGAGAGGATATCGAGAGGACCAAACTGAAGTCTTCTGCTGTGGAAAAATGAAGCTTTGATTTCTTTGCTTTAGAAGTGGATGGTGTGGTGTTTTTTTTTTTAATTTATCAATAAATAAAAGTTTAAATTTTGGAAACTAACAAATTGCGAGAAATGATTCCACTTCCCCCCAACTTCAATGAAACATTGTCCTCAATGTGAGCATGCATAATTCATTAAAGAGAGAGAAATGATTATAACTGAGCAAGAAGAGATCACCTAAAAAGAAAAACAGAAACTCTTCAAAATATATACTACAGCGTGTCATCTTGCAAAGCAAAATTCTCCAAAAATGGTTCAAGGTGTTGACCATTAACTTTAAAAACTTTACCATTTTTTGGATCCTTAATCTCTACTGCTCCAAAAGGAAAAACTCTTGTAACCACAAGTGGACCTATCCATCTAGAACGAAGTTTATCATGAAAAATATGCAATCTCGAATTATATAAGAGAACTTTCTATGATGGTTCAAAGTTCTTACTCAAAATATTTCTATAATGAAAACCCTTCATTTTCTTTTTGTAAATTCGAGAGTTTTCATAAGCATCATTCCTCAATTCTGCCAACTCATTCAATTGAAGCTTTCTATTTGAACTTGCATCATTTAAACCAAAATTAAACATTTTAATTGCCCAATATGCTTTATGTTCAAGTTCAATTTGCAAGTGACAAGCCTTACCGTAGACAAGTCTATATGGTGACATCCCTATGGGAGATTTAAATCAAAGAAACATCTTATCTGAAAAATGCTTTTCCAGGTTCAGCTTGAAATGATTCCAATCATGAAGCACAAAAGATATAATATATGGAATTGCCAAGGGAAATAAGAAAATAAAATAAGACTATATAAATAAATAAATAAAAATCTCAATGGAAACACACAAATGAATAAACAAAACCAAAAGGAAACACAAATTGGTTACAAAAATAAAAAATAAAAATAAATAAATGTGTGGGGAACACCTCAATGATTATAATAAAAATAAAAATATCATCAAGGTATTTCTATGCACGAACACCTCAATAATTATAATAAAATACTTGCTGATTTAGCAAGCCTTGATGTGGAAATTCCTGACGAGGATAAGGCACTATGTTTGTTAAATTCATTGCCTGATGATTATGATCATTTGACAACTACTTTGTTGTATGAAAAATCCGAGGTGAAATTTGATGAGGTGTCTGCGGCATTGGTGAATCATGAGTGTCCCAAGGAGGAACAGAAGACTCAAAATTCACAAATCGAGGCACTCGTTGCAAGAGGTCAAACAGAGGAAAGAAAATCAGTGGGGAAATCTAGTTCAAAGTCGCGAGGGAAGTTTCCTGCTAAAGATGAATGTGTCTTTTGTCGCCAAAAGGGGCACTGAAAGAAAGACTGTCCCAAATTGAAGAACAAACAGAAGGCGAAAGCGGGTTCTAAAGCAAATGTTGCAAAACCTGGAGATGATGATTTCGAGTTTGCTTTGGCTAGTTTATCTACTGATGGTCACTCTAAGAAGTGATTTTGGATTATGGTTGCACCTATCATATGTGTTCCATTCGGGAAAGGTTTTATAGCTTCGAGGAGCTGGATGGTGGACTTGTTTTGATGGGCAATAATAAAGCTTGCAAAACACAAGGAATAGGCAAAATCTGCTTGAAGATGCATGATGGAACAATCAGAGAACTGAGTGATGTTCGGTATGTACCGAATATGAAGAAGAATCTTATCTCATTGGGCATATTGGAATCCAAGGGTCTTAAGATCACCATGAAGGGTGGAGTTCTTAAAGCTGTGTATGAGGCACTGGTGGTGATGAAAGGTACAAGACGAAATAACTTGTATTTCTTGCAGGGGAGTACATTTATTGGTGGAGCAATTGTCATCGAAGCTGCTGACTCAGATAGTACAGACACTACAAGGTTATGGCATTTGCATCTTGGACATGCTGGTGAAAAAGTGTTACAAGGATTGGTGAAGCAAGGTTTATTGAAAGGTGTGAAGGCATGCAAATTGGAATTCGGTGAACACTGTGTGCTGGGTAAGCAAACTAGAGTGAAATTTGGCACTACTATTCACCACACTAAAGGCATTCTAGATTATGTCCATACAGATGTTTGGGGACCTTCGAAGAATGCATCTTGGGGAGATAGTCATTATTTTGCCTTCTTTGTTGATGACTTCTCTAGAAGAATATGGGTGTACACCATGAAGCGTAAAGATGAAGTCTCAAAGATATTCCTGAAGTGGAAAAAGATGATTGAAACGCAAAGAGGTCGAAAGATCGAGACTCTCAAATCAGACAATGGTGGCGAATATAAGTCTGATCCTTTCTTGAAAGTTTGTCAAGATGGGGGTATTGTGAGGCACTTCACGGTTAGGGAGACACCGCCACAGAATGGGGAACGCATAAACCATACTTTGCTTGCGAAAGTCCGGTGTATGTTTTCTAATGCTTGTTTAGACAAAGTGTTTTGGCTAAGGTGATTACTTATGCAAGCCATCTTATTAATCGGTTACCCACTACTGCGAACGAGGGCAAAACGCCTATGGAGGTATGGTCTGGTAAACCTAGTACTGATTACAAGTATTTACATATATTTGGTTGTCCTGCTTACTATCATGTCAGGGAAAGCAAGTTGGATCCAAGAGCAAAGAGAGCTCTATTTATGGGTTTTTGCACTGGCGTGAAGGGATACTGACTCTGGTGTCCAGATGAGAAGAAATTTGTTGTAAGCAGAGATGTGACTTTTGATGAGGCTGTTATGGTTAATCAGAATAAGCATGAAGGTGAAACTGAAGCAACCAAGACTATGAGTAGTTCAAAGCTGGTGGAGTTATTAAAGACTCTAGTTGTTCCAGTGAGGTTTGATGTTACAGACACTAGTCCTACAGTTGATTCTGATAATGAAGATGAGGATGATGAAGAGGAGGCACCTACCCAAGAGCCTCCACAGCAACAAAATTCTATTGCAACCAGAAGACAGAGAAGGGAAATTCGGAAGCCTACTTGGTTTACTGATATTGTGACATATGCACTTCCCGTTATTGAAGATGATATTCCATCTGCCTAAAAAGAAGCTGTCATAAGTTCATAAAACGTAGAGTGGAAGAAATCTATAGATGAGGAGATGAAATCTCTTCATTAAAATGAGGCTTGGAAGCTGATTCAGTTTCCGAAGAGGAAGAAAGCAATTGGTTGCAAATGGGTTTATGCCAAGAAGATAGAATCTTTGGGAAAAGGAAATGTAAGATTCAAAGCCAGATTGGTAGATAAAGGCTATGCTCAGAAGGAAGGCATTGACTATAGTGCGGTATTTTCTCCTGTAATAAAACATTTTTTTATTTGTATTTTGTTGGCTTTGGTTGTGCAGTTTGACCTCGAACTTGATGTCAAGATGGCATTCTTACACGGTGATTTGGAGGAAGAAATTTATATGTCTCAGCCGGAAGGTTTTAAGGTTGCTGGCAAGGAAAATTGGGTTTGTAAATTGCAAAAATCATTGTATGGCTTGAAGCAGTCTCCAAGCCAATGCTACAACCGATTTGATAGGTCTATGATCGGGGAGAAGAACACAAGAAGTCATTATGACCACTGTGTATACTTTCGCAAGCTACAAGATGGAACCTCCATTTATCTGCTTTTATATGTTGATGATATACTTATAGCATGTAAAAGCAAAGTGGAGATTGAAAGGTTGAAGACTCAACTGAGTAATGACTTTGAGATGAAGGACTTGGGAAAAGCTTGGAAGATACTGGGCATGGAAATTGAAAGAGATAGAGTGAAGGGCAACATTAGTATGTGTCAGAAGCGGTATTTGAATAAGGTACTACCACGTTTCGGGATGAATGAAAATTCAAAACCAGTTAGTACACCTCTTGCCTTTCATTTCAAACTTAGTGCTTTTGTGCCTCCTAATACTAATGAAGAGAGTCATTACATGGCTCAAATTCCATATGCAAGTGATGTTGGTAGTTTGATGTATGCTATGGTGTGTACTAGGCTTGATATTTCATAAGTTGTTAGTATTATCAGTAGATGTATACATAATCTATGAAAAGGGTACTATTGCTTTGTTAACTACTGAGGCAGAATACGTGGCGGTAACAGAAGCTATAAAGGAAGCCATCTGGCTTCAAGGGTTGCTTGATGACTCAGGGGTCCAACATGACCATGTGGATGTTCATTGCGATAGTTAGAGTGCTATTTATTTAACAAAGAATCAAGTTCATCATGCACGAACAAAATACATTGACGTAAGGTTCCATTTTGTTTGTGAGATTATTGACGAGGGAGATATTCTTTTTGAGAAGATTGGGATCGCCAACAATCCTGCAGATATGTTGACGAAGCTAGTTTCGTTGCTCAAGTTTAAGCATTGCTTAGCCTTGATTGGAATTTGTAAAAATTTTTGATTGCCTCGTGGGGGATTAGGACACGACCATTGGAGTATTATCACAAAAGGTTGGTACATTTTGAGCCAAGGTGGAGATTGTTGACAGATTGGCACAAATTGTACCCACATGCATGTTTGCTTCAGATGTCTTTGTTTATTTTCATAATCTATAGTTTCCTTATTGTATTGCTAATATTGGAGCACTAATGTTAGACAAAGTTGATTGGCAGACAAAGCTAATTGGCATATAAGGTGGAAAGCAAAGTGAGTGGCAACACTTTCATCATAAGTATATGGCTTTTGCCTCTTGGACTACACGAGGGGGCAATATTGTTGAGCTATATAAGAGATAGCATATGTGAAGTGCAATGGTGGAGAAGTGGGAGAGAAAACAGCAAGAAGCCATTCGGCCAGAGAGAAGAAAATTCTCTCAAATTGTTCTTTGCTTTGTATTATCGTTTTTCTTTTCTTGTTGTGAACGTTTGTATTATCGTTTTTCTCTTCTTGTTGTGAACGTCTGAGCTTGGGTTAATTGGGTCTTTGGGAAATTGAATGATAAACACTATTGTATGTTCTCATTGATTATAGTGGAATACTCCGCCGTCTCCAAATTGGATGTAGGCATTGCCAAACCAGTATAAATCTTGGTGTTCTTGTTGGTGTTGTTATTGTTCCTCTTATCTCTTGCCAATGATTGTGGTTTAGTTTCACTCACTGTTGGTTGACACTTCTACACAACAAGTAGTGTTAGAGCTCCAATTTCGATTGGGGTTTCCGTTTGAAATTGGCGTGCTACGTACAGTAGCCGTGAATAGTGCCGAGTGGATTTGATGACTGGAGATAAAGACGAACCTGTGAAGGAGAAGGAGTTGGCATCATCTTTGTCGGCTCTAATATGTGGCAATGTGAAGTTTTGGATGTGTTGTATCAACAAGAGCTGGATACGGTTCTAGAGGATAAACCCGAAGATATTGATGACAAGCAGTGGACACGAATTAATCTTCATGCTTGTGCCTCTATTCTATTGTTCCTTGTTAAGGAGTTGAAATACCTGTATATGAAAGAAATTTTTGCTAAGAAGTTATGGATGAAAATGGAGGAGAAGTATATGACCAAGAGCGTAATTTGTTCAAAATTGTATATTATTTTGTACCCTTCTAGCTTATGATTTGGTTATGTTTTTTAGTTAAACTTGTGCTTTTAATCTCTTTTGTGTTTGTTAATCAGCTCATTGAGCCTTAGGTAGCAATGGTGGCTTTGGATAGGAAAATATGCAAAATGGTGCAAAAACGTGCACACTGAGTTAGAAATTCATTTCGGCCTTAACATCTTCATCCGACCTTGGATTGGCTCACAAGACATGTGATTAGAAAAATGACATTCTGAACTTCAAGATGGATGGCTCAAAGTCATAAATTTCTTAAGAGAAGCCCAATTTGTGAGCCCCTGAAGTTACACGCCATGCTGACCTACAGATGAGCTAATTGTTGCTTGGTCATGATGAGCTATGCATGACCTATGCTAATCGGAATGCCTAGCTACCATTCAGATTTGTGTATCTTGGTTGGAATTAAGAGTAGACACCATGCTTTAATTCAAATGGAACTATGAATAGGAAGAGTATGTATTGACATTCGACAACAGGGATTAGATACATGCTTGGTTGTTTAAAATGTTCTTCTAAGCTTAATGGATTCCTAATGCTTAATTTTAGGTTAGACAACAGATAATCAAATTATGGAATTAGGAATACAAGGTTAGGACCAAACACCATGGCTTAATCGTACTTTAGCTAGAATCAATCTTTGAATCTGAATTAGACTTGTCACTTGAATCCTTATAACCCAGAATTGAATTGTTATGGTGAATCGAATGCCCTAGCCTCAAAATCTATTTTCTAGCCTTACAAAACCACCCTTTGTTACAATTGCTTGCTTTGCTTTTGTTTGCAATTTCATTTTGTTTCATTTGTTCAACAATCGCAATCACTCTCGCTTTAAATTCTATTTTAGACTTAACGTTCTGCTTTCTTGAATTCGGTAATTTAAGTACATAACTAAGTTTAACTTCTCAGTCCTCATGGCTACGACCTCGTACTTGTCTTGCTATACTACTAATTGGCCCGTATAATTGTGAGTTAATATTATTAAACAAAATTTTGGCACCGTTGCCGGGAATTGAACGAAAGCTCTTCCCTAGTTATGTGCCCAAGGTTACCTTATTCTTTTAGTACTACTAATTAATTCAAGTTTTTTTTGTTTCAGGTAGTTTATGTCTAGAAGGCCATTCTTTCAACAAGTGAGATCTTCATTCCAACGTTCGAGGTCATTTAATGCATGACCATCGTTGCAACCCAATCGTTTGATCTCTGAAATTCATAACCGATTAGAAAGAGAGTTGTCAACTGCAAAAGGCAAGTTCTTGCCACATTTACAAGTCTTGCTCTCCACACTGATATTCCAGGTTCCTCACCTTCAAATTCGGAAGCAAGTTCAGACCAAGAAGAAGAAGAAATGATGACTGCCAATGAGTCATGGGAGACCTTGATATCCCAACAATTCTAGCATCCCTTTCAGGCATTTTACTGCCCACCATAGCTCGAAATTGTGAGCTTAAATCTTCTCATCATAATATGTTGCCTTCTTTTATGGTTTACCTAATGAAGATCCATTAACTCATATAAAGGATATTTTTAATGTTGTGAACTCTTTTCCCTTGACAGGTGTGACGGAAGATCAACTTCGAATAAGAGTGTTTCCGTACACTTTAAAGGATAAGGCAAAGTATTGGTTGAATTCTTTGAAGCCTGGTTCACTCACTACTTGGGCTGCCATTCAAAAGAAGTTCTTGGAGATTTACTTCTCCTCACAAAAAATCAACATCCTTAGGGACAACATATTGTTATTTGCACAACAAGATGATGAATCGTTTTGTGAAGCATGGGAGAGATTCAATGGGCTGCTCAATCAATATCCTCATCATGGGATTCCTTTGAAACTTCAAATGCGTATGTTTTATAAAGGACCAACCCCTTCTAGACATAATATTGTCACTAATTTTCCAGGTGGTTAGTGGCTCTAATTAGGAGTGGCAATTTCGGATACGACCCAATACACGACTAGAAACCTGCATGAGAAATTAGCGGGTTCAACCCACACGATAAAAAAAAGGTCAATTTTGGGTCAACCCGTTCTGACCCGTTTAATAAACGGATGGGTTTCGAGTCAACCCGCTAACATGCTATAATACCTATCTAACCCGTTTATTTAACGGGTCGTGTCAACCCGCATCGAACCCATTAACTCATTTTATTTGCAAACTCTAAAAAACTAAAACCCTATACTTATTAATCATTTAATACCTTCTTAAAAAAAAATTAACACGCATATATATTCATAAGTTCATAACCCTAGCCTCTCACTCATACGCTCTGGATACAAACGAACGACCTTTCCAGTTTCCACACAGCCGCCTAGCCTTAGTCTGCTCAGTGCTCACCAAACCAGTTCCCTCCTCTCCAAGTCCAATCCAAGCCTCATCTCTTTACTCCCTCTCCTTTGGTCTCATCTCCGTCTACCTCTTGACTCTCTCTCGTCTACCTCTCAACAAATAACAAGAGGGTTGGTCTCGATACCCATATCAGATTCAAAGGTTGGTTCTTTTTCCTGTGCTTAGTTTGCATTTGACGGAATTCCTTTTCTAGTTTTCGTTTATTCTATTGGTTCCTGATTATTTTGTTTGGGTTGTCTCAGAATCTTAGATTGGTGGTTTTCTGAATTTTTTTTTTTGGGGTTGTTAAAGAGAAACTAATTATTATAATATTAGATTGTGAATATGATGATAGTGGTGAAATAAAGGCCGCGAAACCTATCAATAATGTACTGGTAGACAATAGCATCAAGATTAATAGTGTTTTGTTGTTGTTCTATTTCTAATTTATTTATGGTATTGGACTTTTGTATTTCATTTCAGGTTCGATTGGAGGTGTTGGAATTTATAATTTTGTAAGTGTTTTTTTTGTTAAATTCGTTGTTGTTTTGTTGCACAGATTCTGCTTGATTGTTATTATTTTTAATATAAAATTATTATGTTTCATATAGGTGGAATGGATACTTTTGACGGTATATCTGAAAGTGCTAAAGGTGGAGTTGGAGTTGGAGAAGTTAGAAACAATGTGGTTGATTCAGATCCATCAAACAACAACAATGCAGTGGTAACTCAGATTGGTAAGCGGCGTAGAAAACTCACATCAGCGGTATGGACTCAATTTGAAATTCTTCCTATAGATGAAAATAATGAGCAACGAGCAAAGTGTATGAAATGTGGTCAAAAATATTTGTGTGATAGTAGATATGGTACTGGGAATTTGAAGCGTCATATTGAATCTTGTGTGAAAACTGATACTCGTGATTTAGGCCAGTTATTATTATCTAAATATGATGGGGCTATCTTAACAAGGTCTTCCAAGTTCGATCCTATGAAGTTTCGTGAATTATTATTGATGGCAATTATCATGCATGACCTACCCTTTCAGTTTGTTGAGTATGCTGGAATTAGGCAACTGTTTAATTATGTTTGTGCTGATATTAAATTGGTATCTCGTAATATTGCAAAGGCTGATGTGTTGAGTCTTTATAATAGAGAAAAAGCTAAGCTTAAGGAAATTTTGGGTTCAGTTCCTGGAAGAGTTTGTTTGACATTTGATTTATGGACGTCTATAACCACAGATGGTTATCTTTGTCTCACTGTCCATTTTATTGATGTTAATTGGAAATGGGAGAAAATAATATTGAATTTTAGTTTTATGCCTCCTCCTCATACTGGTGTTGCATTGTGTGAGAAAATCTATAGGTTGTTGACTGATTGGGGGGTGAAAAAGAAACTTTTTTCAATGACTTTAGACAATGCATCTTCAAATGATACTTTTGTTGAGTTGTTGAAGGGGCAACTTAATTTAAAGGATGCATTATTAATGAATGGAAAGTTTTTTCATATTCGATGTTGTGCTCACATTCTGAACTTAATAGTGCAAGATGGGTTGAAACACATTGATGATTCTGTGGGGAAAATTAGGGAAAGCATTAAGTATGCTAGAGGTTCACAAGGGAGGAAACAGAAATTCCTAAATTGTGCTGCACAAGTTTCTTTAGAATGTAAAAAGGGGGATTGCGTCAAGATGTACCCACTAGATGGAACTCGACGTTTCTTATGATTGACAGTGCACTTTATTACCAACGTGTGTTTCTGCATTTACAATTGAGTGATTCTAATTACAAACATCCTCTTTCTCAAGATGAGTGAGGAAATTGGAAAAACTTAGCAAGTTTCTTAAGGTGTTTTATGATGTGACTTGTTTGTTTTCTGGAACTAAATACCCAACAGCAAATCTATATTTTCCTCAAGTTTTTGTGGTGGAAGATACTTTGAGAAAGGCAAAGGTTGATTCAGATAGTTTCATGAAATCTATGGCAACTCAAATGATGAAAAAGTTCGATAAGAATTGGAAAGAGTATAGTTTGATCCTTGCAATTGCTGTAATATTGAATCCTAGATACAAAATTCAATTTGTAGAATTTTGTTATAAAAGGTTGTATGGTTACAACTCCGAAGAAATGACTAAAGTTCATGATATATTGTTTTCTCTCTTTGATTTATATTTTCGGATATATTCTTCTTCTGAATCTATTTCTGGTACTTCAAGTGCCTCAAATGGTGCTCGTTCTTATGTTGATGACATGGTTTCTAAAGAATGCTTGGATGTTATGAAGGTAAATAACTATTTATTTTTATATGAATACATAAAAGTTTAATACAGATTTGACTGTTTGTGCTCATATTAATGTTATTATTATTTTTTTATAGGAATTTGATAACTTTGAAAGTGAAGAGTTTACCACTTCTGCCCAAAAGACTCAGTTACAATTGTATTTGGATGAGGCCAAAATTGATAGGAAGACAAAGTTGAATGTTCTTGATTTCTGGAAAGTGAACCAATTTCGATATCCTGGACTATCAATTTTGGCACGTGATTTATTGTCTATTCCAATATCCACAGTTGCATCTGAGTCAACATTTAGTGTTGATGGTAGAGTGCTTGATCAGTATCGTAGTGCTCTTAAGCCTGAAAATGTTGAGGCACTAGTTTGTACGCTTGATTGGATATTTGGCGAAGGTATATTTGCTCAAACTTTAATTCTTATTTCTTGTATCTGTTTCTTTTCAACATCAGCTTAATCCTTATTATTTACTTTGTAGAAAATTGTACTTTAGCACCCAACCTAGAAGAATTGACTGAGGATATTAGCAAGATGGAAATAAATGCTACAAATTCTGCAGGGGGCTCTAATACAGTCACTGTTGGTGGACAGAGTTGATGTGGTTGAATGAAAGATGAAGACTGATTATTATTAAGTTGGTTTTTATTTGTATTTTGTGTTGTAATTATTTCACTCTTGTAACTTGATTTAAAATTTTCTATTCAATTTGGAGTTGAACTTTTCTATTCAATTTGGAGTTGAACTTGAACTGATGAATATGTATTTGTATTTTGTGTTGTAATTATTTCACTTTTGTAACTTGATTTGAACTTTTCTGTTCAATTTGGAGTTGAACTTGAACTTTTCTATTCAATTTGGAGTTGAACTTGAATTAATGAATATATATTTCTATTTAATTATTTACTTAGGTTGTATTTGGGGGAAGTTTTATCAAACTATTAAAATTATTGATTTAGTTATAATAAAAAATGAACAGGTGGCGGGTTACATGGGTTGGGTCGTGTCAACCCGTTTATAAACGGGTCGTGTTCGGGTTGACAATTTCTGACCCGTTTATTAAACGGGTCGTGTTCGGGTTCACCATTTTTGACCTGTTTAAAATCTCGACACGACACGACCCATTGCCAGGCCTAGCTCTAATGATGCTTCTAGTGTGCAGATTTCAAAACTGGAACAAAAACTAGATGCTCTTCTTGCATTGAACTCAAGAAACCCTCTGAAGGAACTGTGTAGCATCTATGAAACTCATGATCATCCTACCATGGCTTTTCCACTTAGGGCTGCATATCTAGAATTTGTGCAAGAGCAAGCTAAGTTGGTAAATTCCTACAACCAGGGTCCAAGAAATGATCCACACTCTTAAACTTATAATCCAGGTTGGAGGAATCATCCAAACTTTTCATGGAGGAATACCCAAAATCAAGCCAATCCCCCTTCATTCCAAAGGCCACAACAATCATCATCATTGGAGGATATAGTGAAGCAAATGGCAATCAATGAATCCAATTTCCAACAAACTACACAAGCTGTCGTTGCCAAATTGGAAGTTCAAATAGGCCAAGTAGCTGCTGAGATAAACCAAAGAGAACCTGGGAAATGGCCAAGCCAAACTATGATCAATCTAAAGAACCACGAAGTCAAGGCCATTCACGTGCCCAGATCAGTTAAGATAGTAGATAACAAAGTTGATTCTAATACGTCAAAGGATGTTGTGTTTGGAGAGGATGAAGATGAAGAGGAGGAGACCACGGCTATAGAAGGGCTACAACCCAAAACATCCAAATCTGCTCCTAAGGCCAAATCAGAAGATCCTGGCAGCGTTGACATTCCCATTAACATTGGAGACAACAAGGTTGGAAGAGCCATTTCGGACTTGGGAGCAAGCATCAATGTAATGCCATATTCAGTTTAACAAGAGCTTGGCTTAGAAGGGATGAAGAAGACTTCAATTCGTCTAGAACTAGCTGATCATTCTATCAAATATCCAAAAGGTATTGTAGAAGATATTCTAGTTCAAGTTAATACACTAATTCTCCCTGCTGATTTTGTAGTGATGGACATGGAGGACAACCTAAATGGAGATCGTGTTGATCCAATTCTCTTAGGACGACCATTCATGGCCACTACAAACACAGTTATCAATATGAAAGATGGCACCCTCTCCATGACTGTGTTTGGTGAAATTGTTGAATTTAAAGTGTTTGATCCTCCATCTCAACCTTGTTTCTCTCTTTGTACTTGTTTTTCAATTGATGTTGTGAATGATGAAGTTTCATCCAAGAGTTTGTAGAAACAGTCCAATGATGCTATAGAAGTTGTCATTTCACAAGAAGAGGAAGATCAAGTTGAACTGGAGTTCCAAGAAGTGGTAGCTGCCCTAGAAGTGTTCTAGCCATACCCACCAATTTTTAGGCCACCACTCAAGCCTCTTGGACCACTCTCTATGAAATTGGAACCATCCAATGTCACCCAAATATTCAAAGTTACACTCCTTGCACACATGAAGAAAAAGAAAAGAAAAAAAACAAAGGAAGCGAAGGAAGTGGAGAAGAAGCTGGGTGAACTATCTTTTTAATGAATAAGGAGACGATTGATCCAAAACCCCCCAACTCATCATAACTTGCATAATGTCTTGCCAAGACATTAATCAAGGTGCTACTTGGAAGGCAACCCAAGAAGAAGGTGATTGGTAGCGGTCGACCTAATCGCATAAAGGGGGAGTTTTTCTATACCTTTTCTTAACTTTTTGCTTTATCATTTACATGTTCTCAATCATCTTTACTACGCTTTAACATCGAGGACAATTTTCTATTCAAGTCTGGGGGGGGGAAGGATTTTAATTTTCGTTCATTTATGTTTTCAATTTTCATTCATTTATGTTTTCAATTTTCGTTCATTTGTCACAATTTTTTTATTATTTAGAATGTCATACAATCAATGCTATGGAACTGCAATTGAGGTTTTCATATCAGCAATTTTACACTTCACAAAGCTTTTTCTCTTAGAATTCTGGTGGTTAAAGTACCATGCTCACATTTTTGAAGAAGAATAGCGGAGACTACCTTGGTGAGCTATATCAAGCCTAATCGCTTTCTTGAGAGGGTTTAAAGTGTTTCTATTTCTCATCTCTACTTATTTTCTTCAATTCACTCTAAATGATCTCATCATTCCATTTTGATTGAATACTAAGGATGATTCTCTTTTGTAGATATCATGTGCTTGCTCCCACTCATGAATGAACTCATTGAAGTGATGCTAGGCTGTGTGTGTATAACCACTCTATGTGCTTCCTCTTCACCCTACCTATATGTGTGTTCCATCAACTCTCTTGCAGCCAAACACTTCAAGCCTTTTTCTTCTATCACCCTCATAATTCCCCTACCTTTGTATCTCAATCTGAGATATTTAACCTATTGTAATCATACCTATAGCTTAGAAATACACCAAGATGTGCGAAGATAAAGTTTGAAGGAAGGAAGTTGCTGCCATGTACCTAAATGAAAATTGGTGTGAATATGTGTAATGATGTTAAAGAAGAAGCAGATCAAATCAGCAAATAAGAAAGATAAAAGAGAAAGTGTTTTGATCTGATCTAAGTGTGACGAGTAAGGTTGATGCTAGGTGATACAATGAAGTTTGTAGCCTGCCATTCAAAATCAATGATACCTTGCAAATCAATGAAGAATGCAACCTTGGTATGTTCTTAAGTTACTAGTTTTCCTTCCAATTCTTCCATTTCCCTTAACCTTAGCCTCTCATTACAACCTTGTGAAAGACCTAGCTAATCTTTGAGGATGTATTAGTGGGTGCTAGTATGTATGTGTGTATCTCTATTCTTAGTATTTGATTCCCTTCATGAGATCTGACCAAAAATTGTGCTTCTATTTCATATATTCACTTATACTTGCTTGAGAGAATAAAACCATAGGTTCTGAGTGATTGGGTGCTATATGAGAGAATTAGAGTCAAAGCATGTTCTTTCTTCAAGGTTTGAGTGTGTTTGCTTTGAAGCTGTGTGCATTTGAGCTATAGCTTCCACTTTACACACTGATTGATCACCTTTCTTGGAAACTCTACGGTGTTGGAGGTATGACTAAAGTTTTCTTTCATTTTCATTAGTTGATTTCTAAGTTTTTTTTTTTCTAACCACTTTGTATTGTAGAGTCAGTAAAACGTTTGTGGGTATCATTTCTGTTAAACACTCAAGAGACACAACTCCTCCCTCCTCCTACTAGGGATGCCTAGAGGTTTAAATGCTTGTTGTATACGCTCAATGCAATCGAGTTACCTGCAGAAGTGGTTTAATTAACTTTATTTTGTTTTCATCTTTGTTTTGTTTTGTTTTGTTTTGCTCGAGGACTAGCAAAATCTAGGTCTCGAGGTATTTGATCTGTTCATAATTGTATATTATTTTGTACCATTCTAGCTTATGATTTGGTTGTGTTTTTCAGTTAAACTTATGCTTTTAATCTCTTTTGTGTTTATTATTCAGTTCATTGAGCCTTAATTAGTAATGGTGGCTTTGGATAGGTAAAGATGCAAAATGGTGCAAAAATGTGCAGACTAAGTTAGCAATTTGGTTCACGTCATAAATTGCTTAAGAGAAGCCCAATTCGTGAGCCCCTGAAGTTACATATCATGCTGACCTAAAGATGAGCTAATTGTTGCTTGGTCATGATGAGCTATGCATGACCTATGGTTTCTGGTGGGATTTGTTGGTGAAGTACAATAGCCAAATAAGAAAATGAACTGATTTTCTATTGCATTAGTGTGTTAGGTAAGTGGGTGTCATAGGTGATAGCCATACTCAATTCAGATTTCTCACTTCCTTCCCCCTATAAATACCACTTTCATTCCACATTCAAAGGGGGGCAGATCCCGGGATTCCCAATCCCACAAATCACTCCATCCATCCTCAAACACTCCCACAATCAACCCAACACTCTGAACAGCCCCAAATCACCAAAATATTTCTCGCAAGTCTTCTTTCCATTTCCCTATGAATTTCCACTTTCTCTGCCATCACAACTCCCCCAAACTCATCCCAAATCACCTTATTAGTTGTCTTACATCCTTCTAGACGTGGGGAAGCTCTTGGAGAAGCATTAGACGTGGAGAAGCACTTGGAGAAACCTTGGACACCACAAAAACTTCAGAAAAAGGGGTTTTTCTACTCTTATTGCATTCATTATGTTTTCTCATTTCTGTCTAAGTTTCTTTCCCATTATGAGCAGCTAAATGCATAACTAGGGCTTTGATGTAACCCAACATGAATATTCTAGGTTTATAAATTTCAAGTGTCAAGTTTCAATTGGTTGCAAATGGGTTTATGCCAAGAGGATAGAATCTTTTGGAAAATGAAATGTAAGATTCAAAGCCAGATTGGTAGCTAAACGCTATGCTCAGAAGGAAGGCATTGACTACAATGAGGTATTTTCTCCTGTAGTAAAACATTCTTCTATTCATATTTTGTTGACTTTGGTTGTGCAGTTTGACCTCTAGTTAGCTCAACTTGATGTCAAGACAACGTTCTTACATGGTGATTTGGAGGAAGAAATTTATATGTCTCAGCTGGAAGGTTTTAAGGTTGTTGGCAAGGAAAATTAGGTTTGCAAATTGGGAAAATCATTGTATGGCTTGAAGCAGTCTCCAAGACAATGGTACAAGCGATTTGATAGGTTTATGATCAGGCAAAAGTACACAAGAAGTCATTATGACCATTGTGTATACTTTCGCAAGCTACAAGATGGAACCTTCATTTATTTGCTTTCATATGTTAATGATATGCTTATAGCACGTAAAAGCAAGGTGGAGATTGAAAGGTTGAATACTCAACTAAGTAATGAATTTGAGATGAAGGACTTGAGAGAAGCTTGGAAGATACTGGCTATGGAAATTGAAAGAGATAGAGTGAAGGGCAAGATTAGTCTGTGTTAGAAGCAGTATTTGAAGAAAGTACTACAACTTTTCAGGATGAATGAAAATTCAAAACCGATTAGTACACCTCTTGCCCCTCATTTCAAACTTAGTGCCTCTATGTCTCCTAATACTGATGAGGAGAGTCATTACATGGCTCAAATTCTAAATGCAAGTGCTGTCAGTAGTTTGATGTATGCTATGGTGTACTAGGCCTGATATTTCACAAGCTAATAGTATTGTCAATAGATATATGCATAATCCAGGAAAAGGGCATTGGCAAGCTGTGAAATGGATTCTACGGTACTCTGGGTACTGTGGATGTTGGTTTATTGTTTCAACAGGATAAAGTTACTGGTCAATGTGTTGTTGGACATGTGGATTCTGATTATGCAGGTGATTTGGACAAGGGAGACTTTGGAAAAGCCCAAAGGAGAGAGAAACTTTTTAAAAGAAGCCAAAATAGACAAAATTGCCCTTATTTATTTTTTGATTTCCTAAAGAATCCTTTACATTTGCATGTCTTTGGTTTGAAAGTTGAGAGGTTTTTCTGTCTTTTTTGAAAAAGCTTTGGCTTTTTTCAAAAGTGAAAATTTTTTTATGGGTAAAACCTAAATTTACTTTTGGACAAGCGTAGGTCCACTACAGGTTTTGTATTCACTCTTGCTGGAGGTCCAATGAGTTAGAGGTCGATTCTCTAATCTATAATTTCTTTGTTGACTACTGAGGCAGAATACATGGCGGTAACAGAAGCTATAAGGCTTCTCCAACCCATGAAGGGCTAAACTCAAATTTTTCCCCTCCAAAAAGTAACTATTTGGGTTTTATCCGGACTCAAATCGTTTTTTCTCCTAACCCTCCAAACTCAAATTTTAAGTCCGCAACTTAATTAAATTGTTTAAGAATTGTTTAAGTCTTTTTTTTTTTTTTGGGAAAACTTTTCTTCATTAATCTTTTTAAATAACGTCATAATTTAATTTTTTGAACAATTTGACCTAAAAAAAATTGAAATTTCATAAATTTAATTTTATTCCAAAAGTATGAGAATGAAGAAGATGATGTGCTTGAAATGATATCAAAAGTATGAGAATGGAAGAGACTGATGAAATTGACAAAGGAAAAATAAATTGAGAAATAGGAAAAAATATTTTTGGTAGATTAATTGAGAAATGGGTGAGTATTCATAGAGTTTGGAGTGAGATTTGAGATTGGATCTTATTTGGATTAATTTAAAAGATTATTTTGACCGTTAAATTTAAATTTCAGCCGTTGAATTTTTTATTTTTACCATTAAAATAGCAGAGATTTAATCCCCATTGTTGATTTAAGTTATATGTACATACAAAAAAAAAAAACAAACAAACAAACAAACAGCAACATTTGAAACCGTTGGATTCCAATGGCAACTCCATTGGATAGCGACAAGTGGCGCAAAGAGAAGACAAAAAGCAAGCTGCAAATTTGGAGGTGGGCCCACATCAGAATCTTTGCACATGGGGCTGTTTGAGATGTGCAATGGGCTCCATTGAATAGTGTTGGGTCCAAGCAATACTTGGACCCATATTTGGGTCCAAATTTAAATTTTCTCAAATTTTGGGTCCATCATTTTCTTGGGTTGGGAGAGATTTTGGGTAATATTTTGGGTTTAGGTCCTTGGATTGGAGATGGCCTAAAGGAAGCCATCTGGCTTCAAGGTTTGCTTGATGACTTAAGGGTCCAACAGGACCATGTGGATGTTTATTGCGACAGTTAGAGTGCTATTTATTTAGCACAGAATCAAGTTCACCATGCATGAACAAAACACATTGACGTAAGGTTCCATTTTGTTTGTGAGATTATTTTCGAGGGAGATATTCTTCTTGAGAAGATTGGGATCGCCAACAATCCTGCAAATATGTTGATGAAGCCAGTTTTGACAGGACCCGACCTAAATTCCACTTTAGAATCCGAGCCGAACCCTGTGCGTGTCTGACACCTAGTGGGTGCCGGACACAATTGACCAAATTGCCCTTCTAACCAAAATTCAATGAAATTCAAGTACGACTTCTGCCAAAAATGTGGTAGAGTCTCCCTTGTAAATTGAACATTTCCCAAATATTCCCACATGTAAAACGTCCATATATGTTTATATATAACCCAACTGCCAGCATGTATCGCATTATATCCAAAAATCAAGCATCATATTATTCTGGCTTCCGGCCACACTTAATTGAATAAATCATTCTGCTAACAACATTCAATTCAATTTCTTATAACATCACCAGAACAGTGTTAGATTTCATAATAACTTAACTAGACTACCTTTTATTACTTGACCTCGTGGCTGTACCTAGAATCCTAGGCTGCCTACGTACCCCTAGTAAGGAATCAAACGTAGTTCTCATATTTCATCTCCGCTTCCTGTTCTAAGTTTCCTGTCATTACTCACTTGGCAATATATAATTAAATGAATGAATAAAAGCATTTAGATTCGGGTAATCACACTTGAAAAGCCATCACCATCTATTTCCTCATGACACCATTTGGTGACACGTCCTGCCCTATAATCCTCGCTGGACTCAGGAGACATCTGGTCAACTTGATCCGCAATCCTCGCTTCCATGGTCTGGATATCTCAAAGACTCGTGGGGCAAAATATGCTAGAAAAACTTAAGCTATTTAATACCATATCCAATAATAAGAAGATAAAGGCAAATAGCTTAAATAAAATAAAATAAGATAAATTAAAGCAAAATGTATTAAAATAAAATAAACAAGCTCTGAATACCCTTTGTGTCGAACTCACGTAAGGTTTATAAATAAATAAATAAATATATATATATTATATTATTATATATATCAACAACTTAGTTAGAATCTATATATATATATATATCTGTCTTTCTCTTGTGAAGAAAATGTATTGATTCATAAGATAATAGTAATTGTATAAAATCCTAAATTTAATTTAAAAGCATTTTAAAATCTAAATTCTCTCCACCTAGGTGTACCCCCATTTCTGATCCGTCAATTCCTTTAAAACCGTCAATTTCATCATCGCAGGTCTCGGAAACATAAAGTTAACTGAGCCGCATTCCTCGCAGGTCTCAGAGATAACACTTCAATCTGAGCCGCAATCCTCGCAAGTCCCGAAGACACCAAGTCTATCCGAGCCGCATTCCTCACAAGTCTCAGAGATAACACTTCAATCTGAGCCGCAATCCTCGCACCACACGGTTCAGGCGTCCCCGAAACTCGTGGGGCATTATCAACACAACCAAACTGTTTCAAAGTAATTAGGGGGCACCCTCGTGGTGGGTTTGAGAACCATAAACCGTCATTTATATCAATTTTCAATAAACTTGTTCTCAACTAATATTAAAATATATATACATTTATATGCCACAATTTGATGAAAGCCAAGTGCTATGATTCATCCTTTTCAATTATTGAATATATGTATTAAATACTTAACTAGTTTGTTAACCATATCGCTCACTGATTAACATGCCATTCAAATACTGCATTTATAATCTTACAACACAATTAGTTATATGAATATATAAACAGGTGGTAAATAAATAGATAAATAAATACTCATACTCTTAGAGGTTTCCTCAGCTTCACTTAAGCATTAATACCAAACAATGAAAAAACCTTTAGAGGTTTCCTACCCTAGGTAAAACACCCTATTTGGAACTACTTTTATTCTTGGACCTACCCAAAAAAGTGACTGAAAGTGGCAGAAATCGCAATCCCAAAATCGACTAAAACCCAATTCGAAAATCGAACTACCTAAGCTCAAAATTAATAAATTCCTACCCAACCTTCAGCTAGATCATGAAAAATAGGTAATAAATCATACCTTACTCGCATGAAACGGTGGCCAGAGGAGGGAGAACGAGCCGCTGAAAGTTTACAACAACAAAAATATCCAAAACCGCCTGTTTCTTGGCTATTTCCAGCGACTACGGAGGAGGATAGAGGAGGCGAATGGATGGGGCTGGAAGAGGGAAGTGTGGTGGTTTTAACGGGACCGGTATTGCTTGAATTGGTGTTCGAAGTTGACAGAAATCACCTCTTGAAGTCGGCTGGTCGAGCTCCCCAAAATGCAGAAATTAAAAAAAAAACTAAACTTCAAATTATTTACGGTTATGTTACTGAACTTCTTTTGATCGCCATTTCTTCGTTACAACTCTGATTCGAGTCTACTACGTGTCTACAAACTCGTTTCAACGTGCTCTATGCAACGGTCCAACTAAAATTTCGAAATTCCTTCCCGAACTTAAGATGACCTTTTTGCTCCTTTTTATATTAAATAATATCTTTAATTTTCAAAAACCTTAATTAATTCAAATCATTTTATTTTGTTGTTTATTTCAATTTATATTATTTTTTTATTTAAATTTATTTCCTCTTATTTTAATTAATTAATCTCCCCCGAATAAAAGTCAACTCTTAAATCATTTCAATATTCCGGGGGTAAAATTATCTTTTTCTTTGAATAATTTAATGTTTGACTAATAATTTAGGATCGGGTCATTACAAGTTTCGTTGCTCAATTTTAAGCATTGCTTAGACTTGATTGGAATTTGTAACATTTGTTGATTCCCCCATGGGGGATTGGGAGACGACCATTGGAGTATTGTCACAAAAGGTTGGTACATTTTGAGCCAAGGTGGAGATTGTTGACAGATTGGCACAAATTATACCCACATGCATGTTTGCTTTAGATGTCTTTGTTTATTTACCTAATCTGTAGTTGCCTTATTGTATTGCTAATATTGGAGCACTAATGTTAGACAAAGTTGATTGGTAGAAAAAGCTAATTGGCAGATAAGGTGGAAAGCAAAGTGAGTGATAAAGTAATGTACAAGTGGTTCACTTTGCAAAACCCAAGCAAAGGTGTTGTACCGTGTAGTTTGGAAGTCTGAGTGTCATATCCACAGAGAGCAGTGTAAAGAAAATAACAGAGTTGAGACAGAACAATAAAGATAAAGGTGTAGATTTAACCAAGATTTGATTTAAAGAAAATTTAATTGATTAAAACACTAAGGCATTGGGGTTCCACTTTTAACATAAGCATCCAACTCTTATTAATTTATCCATAAAATATTTTTCATTGTTATTGTTCAAAATTGCTAAAGTTCTTTTTAATTTCCTTTAGGAGTAGTCTAAGCATAACTTATACCATTGGCAACAATCTATCAAAAAATAATCTTCGTTGAAATTCTATTATCTCCTCTTTTAAAAGCATGAAAGTTTTTACTACACAATGAGAAAAACATGATTGAACCCATGAAATAGATTATCAAACATTCATCAATTAATTAACAAGAAAAACTACAAATTCTTATTGAACAAAAACTACAAATTCACATTAAAGCTTAAGTTTGGATCAAACTAATAAAAATTACATACTCATATTAAAAGCTTTCTCCCGAGCCTTAGCTAGGGAGTTAGTTCCCCATGAAATAAAACTTAAAACATAAATTTAGACAGGAGGAAGAAAAGAGCTCAAGAAGTTGTGGAGCTTGGTGTCCTTTGAAGGCTTGTAGAGCTTCCTATTTATAGCCTTAAATCTCAACAACAACAATCACTAGGGAAATATTAAAATCTGAAATTCTAATCCCTTTCAAAGCAAAATCGTAGCCCATCTCTTCATTGGTTCTTCTTTTCTTCAATTTATGCCCCATTTCCAGCTTTTGTTATTCAAATTCATTGCTTTTTACATTGCTTTCTTGCTCCCATCTTGCCACTAAGCCAATTACCATCAAGTTCTTTCATTGTTTACTTTGCTGCTGCTCCCCATACTTCTTTTCCTTTCTTCTGTTGGTATGGGTGTGGCACTTCATGCATTCTTTTCAATTCTTTTCTTGTTATGCTGGTTGCACTTCTTCCTTCATCATCATTGCTGCATGGATATGTTGAAGTTCTTTAATTGGCCACTAGCATATTATCTTTGGGTGGCATACTTCTTGGCATGCAAATTGACTTGGTTTTCACAGCATACAAGCCTACATAGGAAGTCATTGATCAAAGTTAATAAAATAATATTAAACCAATTTGACCAAGTAAAAATATAAATGCATAAGATTATTTAATTACCCATTATAATTGCTTTTAAAATTAAATAATGTGGGAAATAAACATGTATTATTGTAATATTATCACACCCACCAACTAGCTTATTGCTAGTCTTTAGCAATTCAAGCATAAACAAACTCAAGCTCCAACTCAAAAAAAAAAAAATTTTAAAAAAACAAAACAACTAAGCCACTTTCGCAGGGATCCCGATTGCATTTAGCTTATGCAACAAGCCTTTAAATCCCTAGGTTGCACTACTGGACGAGTTATAGCCTCGTGAGGGTTTTCAAGGATGATACCCACAAACATCTGAAATTTTAACTCTCCTGAAAAGTCATCATCAAGAATGTCAAAGGTCAAAAACCAAGATTCTCAATTCATGAACAAATTTAAAAGAGCGAACACAAATCCAAAACTTTAAGTTCTTCCAGTCTAAAGTCAAAGTCATTTATCACCATTAATAAAATTTTCAATTGCTTTCTTTGGTGTGAAGTGAACTAACATTGTTGAGAAAACAAAAATTCAATCTTAATCACACCATCCTTCCTATCTTAGAAATTTATTTATTTATTTATAAATATTAGTATTTGACTATGCAATGTAGCTCCGTGAAGCTTTCTAATTAACCAATTCAGCAAGTGTTAGGCCAATGACTCTCAAAAACAAAGGCTTTAAGGCATTAGGTGTTGAAACACCCCGATGAGCTTAATAACTCAAGTTAAAAAGGCTACAAAGCTAAATATGACAGGACCCGACCCAAATTTCATTTTGGAATCCGAGCCGACACCTGGTTAAAGCCAGGCACAAAGACCAAACTGCCCTTCTAACTAAAATCCACTTTTAAAGTAAGATTATCTTCTGCCGAAAATTCGGCAGAGTTTCCCCTGTAATTTACTCATTTCCCAAAATTTCTACCTATCAACAAAAATTTAAAATTTCTCAAGCGTTTAGCATATATCAATTTATATCCAGGAAATCAAGCATCATAACATTCTGGCCTCAGGCCTCAATGAAACGAATAAATCATTCTACTAACCACATTAAATTCAACTTCTTAAACCATCACCAGAACAATGCTAGATTTCATAATAACTTAGTTGGACTACCTTTAATTACTTGCTCTTGTGACTGCACCTTGTAACCATAGGCTACCTACGTACCTTTACTGAAGGATCAAGCCACACGTAGTTCTCGTTTTTCATCTTAACTTCCTGTTCCAAACTTCCTGGCATTTCTCACATGGCAATATATAATCAAACAAAGAAATAAAAACATTTATATCAAGTAAGCATGCTTGGAAAGCCATAACCATCAATTCCTCGTGCCACCAATGGTGACACGTCCTGACCTGTAATCCTTGCTGGACTAAGGAGACATGTGGTCAACCTGGTCCGCAATCCTCGCTCCCACGATCCGGATAACTCTAAGACTCGTGGGGCAAAATATGCCAGAAAAACTTAAGATATTTAATACTATATCAAATAATAAAAGATAAAGATAAATAAACATACTAAAATAAAATAAAATAAGTTAAAGATTTATAAGCTAAGAACACCCTTGTATCGAACTCAAGTAAAGTTCATAAATATATATATCCATCTATCGCTTGTAAGAAAATAATGGTAACTGTATAAAATCCTGAATTTAGTTTAAAACCATCTCAGAACTTAAATTCTCTCCACCTAGGCGTACCCCTATTTCTGATCCGTCAATTCCTTTAATACCGTCAATTCCATATATGCCATATATGCCATCAATTCCATATATCCGTCAATTCCAATAATAATCTGTCAATTCCAATGTTAGTCCGTCAATTAAATCCTCGCAGGTCTCGAAACCATAAAGTTAACCGAGCCGCATTCCTCGCAGGTCTCAGAGATAACACTTTAATCTGAGCCGCAATCCTCGCACCACACGGTTCAGGCATCCCCGAAACTCGTGGGGCATCATCAAAATAACAAACTGTCTCAAGGCAACTCGGGGGTACCCTCGCGGTGGGTTTGAAAATCATAACTCGTCATTTATATAAACTTTAAATAGATTGGTTCTCAATTAAACTTAAAATACATACACATATATATACAGAGAGCTTCCATTGAGGGATCCCTCAAATTAGCTTATTTGAGGGATACCATTGTAGGGCCCACTCTGTATTGTATTTCATAAATCCAAACCATCTCTTTTGTAGATACTCATTCAAAGATTATCTCTATAAAAAAATCACTTGAATCCGATATCATTTGACCACTCAATTGAATTATTGAAATTTTAGTACTTTCTTGAAGCACCATGTTCATTGATTTTATAGGACACAATTGGATATCGAAACAGTTTCCGATTTGTCTAATTTTTTTCAAATGATCTATGAATATAGACTTAAAAAATAGATGGTTTCGATCGTTGAAAAAAAATTCGTAGGGGACCCTAAAGGGTGTCCCTCAAATAAAATTATTTGAGGGATCCCTCAATAGAAGGGCACTGTATATGTATATATGTCATAATTTGATAAAAGCCAAAAGCTAAGATTAATCCTTTTCAACTACTGAATATATATATATACACTAAATACTTGGCTAGCTTGTTAACTATCTCGATCTCTGCTTAGCATACCATTCCAATATTATATTTATACTCCTACCACACAATTAACCATATGAACATATATAAACATGTGATAAATAAACAGATAATTAAATACTCATCTCGAAATCACATAAAATCATGAAATTAGAACTACAACTAAACCAAGTGAACTCTCGCACGCACATGAGCTTTCTAAAGGCCCAAACATATCACATGGAGCTCATCCTCATTATTTAATCCAAAGTCCTGGCCCTGGACTCCTAGAAGTGCGTGCATTGTATTTGAAGTCATTCTCAAGCTTATGTAAACCTTTCCAATGATTAGAATGGTCTAGGAGTGCCTCGAGACTCAAAAAGCAATAAGTCCCAAAAAGTCAACCCGGGACCCGGTGGGTTCCACGACTTCAAAATTCCAATCCAAGAGTTCTTAGAGGTCATAACATGCCTAGGACACATGTCCCGAGAGTTTGGTCTCGACTGGACTGTCGGATTGCTCACGATCGCGCGATCGGACGGTTACTATCAACCTAACCCTAGGGTTGGCATTTTCGGAGTATCCGGGTCTCTGTTTTTTGATCTGTCGAGTCCTATACGATCCGCGAATTGTCTAGATCTACATATATAAAATTGACTACAATCCAACGGTTCAAACGTATTGAACCCAGAAATCGCACAATATGCGAGATCCGTTCGGGGTCCAAACATTGTCCAAATTAATTTCCGCGAATTCCTACGCGCTCCTGAGGACCAAGAGATCATTTTAGGTTCTGAAAGTGACTTCACTATGCTACTCACGCGCCGGCAGCGCGTGGATGGCTTGATCAAATTCCAGCAGCCAGAAATCTTCAAAACTGGAAACCCAGCTTCCTATTCTAGGTAAAACACCCTATTTAGAACCACTTTTGTTCGACCTACCCCAAAAAGTGGCCGGAATCGAAGGCTGAAACTGGCCAAAACTTCAATCGCTTAATCAACCAATTAAACGCTGAAATTTCTCAAAAATAACACAACCAGCAGCTAGAACACGTTGAAAGGATAGAAATCATACCATATTCGGAAGATTTGGTGGCCGGAGGTGTCCGAACGAGCTCCCGAAAGTTTACTTAAAAACTATCCAACACCGCCTGTTCCTTGGCTGATTCCAGCAACCACGCAGGTGGATCAAGGCTGGGACCGGTCGGAATCGAAGAGGGAAGTGAGGCGGTTCTAACGGGACCAGTGCCGCCAAGAACGAAGGTGTGTGGTGGCGGTGGTGGAGGAGATAAGTTGGCTGGTCGTGAAGCTTTTTAGGGGAAGGAAAAAATCTGGGTTTTAAAACTGAACTTTGAAATTTTTATGGTTATGCAACTGAACTTTGAAATATTTACGGTTATGCTACTAAACTTCTTTTAATCATAACTTCTTCGTTACAACTCCGATTTGAGCCCACTACATGTCTACGGACTCGTTTCGATGTGCTCTACATGTCTCCAAATTCCTTCCCAAACTTAAAATGACCTTTTTGCCCCTTATAATGTTAAATAATATTTTAATTTCTCAAAAACCTTAATTAATTCAAATCATTTTGTTTTAATGTTTATTTCAATTTATTTCTTCTTTTAAATTTATTCTCTCTTACTTTAAATATTTTAACACTTTTTCGAGTCGGGATGTAACAATTTCACCAAAGTCTCCCCGATCAACAAGTCAACATGTAAACCTATTAAAATATTCCGGGGTAACATTGTCTTTTTCTTTAATAATTTAGTATTTAATTATTAGTTTAGGACTGGGTCGTTACAATCTACCCCCCTTATAAAAATTTCGTTCTCGAAATTTACATACCTATCATTTGAAGCAATAAAGGTACTTGGTATGCATCTGTGCCTCAACGACATGACATGATGAGGACTTCACTTCCCTCATTCCTCGAACCTCATCACACCTTTCAAATAAATAATTCTGAGAATATGTACTTACCAACTATGATATCTACATCCTTGGGCCAACTGTCCTTGTACCCCTTCTGTCTGATTAGGCAAAAGCTCACTAAGTCTAGTACCATCAAAGTCTCCACCCTCTATTTCATCAACTACATAACGTGGACCTTTGCAAGAGAAGAATAGTATAATTAGCATTTCCGACAACTTATTCTAACTCCTTCCCATATTTGGCCTTTAAAACATGAATATCACCAAAATGTCACCAACATGCCTATACACAAGTACCCTCTCCCAACATTTGTTCACTGTTGTGGTCTCTGGTCCTCCGATCAAATTCTGGTGAAACCAAATTCGAAATCCCTTTCCATATAACTTGTCCATCGACTTCCTCGGACAATTCCGCTTCCGTAGTTTCTTTTATAAAGTGAAAATAAATTAAGCATTTCTTAAACACTCCTAGCTCAAACTAGTTCAGGTTGACGAAGACATTCCTCCCAAATTGTATATTTCCAACGTGTATTCTACATTTTCATATGAAAACCTTAACAAATTTTTCAACGCTTCTTGACGTCTTTTACTTAATCATACCGACAAGGCAAAACAAAATGAAGAAATGTCAACAGTTCACTAGAACAAGGATGCACACGAGGTGCCGAGTCTATAGGAATTTAACCTAATGCTCTGATGCACCGTCGCAGGCCACCCGCAGTCGGCCATCGGCCAACCGTCGCCGGCCACTAGCCGCCACCGCCCCTCGCCGACTTGCCACCGTCTGGGGACCAACTTCATTGCCCTTTATTCACTTAAGAAAAAAAAGATTTTGTGTCATTGAAGGGACTCGAACTTTGACCCTCAAAGGAGGAAGGCCTACTCACAAACCACTACACCAAACTTGATTTTGTAATATTCATTCAATTATACAATATTTATATAAACAATCAACGGTTTTTTTTAATTAAAAAAAAATCATTTTAACACTTATTCACACAAAAACTGCAAATAAAAACAGAAACTGCAACAAAAATACAATGTAGATATCAATTATGTTGAAAAAAAAAAGGAAAGAACAAAAATCAAATTGAAATTAAATTGGTGAGGTTGAAGGCCAAGGAAAGAACAAAAAATCAAATTGTAATTAAATGAAAACTGTAACGCAGTTTCCAAAAGTCCAATTTTGAGTTCCCTTGCTCTTGGGTAGTTCTAATCTTCTCTTGTCCACTCAATTCCTCATTTGGGTAGCCTCTACTCTTCAAACTGGTGAGGTTGAAGGCCAATGAAAGAACAAAAATTAAATTGTAATTAAATGAAAACTGTAATGCTGTTTCCAAAACTGCAATGCTGTTTCCAAAACTGCAATGCAGTTTCTGAATCCGCAATGCAGTTTCCAAAAGTCCAATTTTGAGTTCTCTTTCTCTTAGGTAATTCTACTTTTCTCTTGCCCCAATTCCTCATCTGGGTAGCCTCTACTCTTCAAATTGGTGAGGTTGAAGACCAAGGAAAGAGCAAAAATTCAATTGTAATTAAATGAAAACTGCAATGCAGTTTTCGAAAGTCCAATTTTGAGTTCTCTTGCTCTTGGGTAATTGCTTGCCATTTACCATTAACCTTCATACATAAAATATTATAGGGGCTTTTTTTTCTTCCGGCAGCTACAAACGGGCTGAGCTGCTGTAAAGAGCAGATGGATGAAATTGCCCCTTGAGCCTGAGTTCGAAGATCAAGCCCTAAGAATGCTTCAAAAGGACAGAGATGCCTTAGGAAACACCTTGGTTACCTTCACCAATGAAAATAACAACAGCTTACAGATGATTTATTGATGCTTACAGATAAATTTTCTAGCTTGGCATGAGAGGTTTGTGGCATGGAAGCAAAATCAGCATGAGTTTAGCACCAAAGAGGAAAATATGGCTTCCTAGGGAGAAAGGGCAGTGTTTAAGGTGAGGAAGAAGAGGTTTGCAAGCTGATTTGGCTAAGAAGAGAGAAAGAAAGAACCATGTTCTTCTGGCAGCTTGTCAGATGTGCAAGTAGTCTACCAGAAGAAAAAAATGGAGAAAGAGGGTGAATAGTGCATGAGATTGCTGGGTTTTTGCAGGTAAGAGAGGAAGCTTGCTCTCTAAGTGTGGGTTGATTTCTTGGGTAGAAGAGGCCTTATTTTATAGCCGCTAGAAACCATCACTTCCCAAGAAACCTTAATGGCTTCTACTCATTTTGGCCAAGCTTTTCCCTTCCTTTCTCATCTCCTCCCTTGACTTTTCCTATTTTGGTGAAATTTCATCTGCCTAGCAGAAATTTTTGAGAGCTCAAGGCCCTCTTTCTCGCAGCTGTTTCAGTGGGAGACTTCCATTCCCAGCCATCTCCTTCCTTTCTTTCTTTCTTTCCTTTTTCTATGGCCAGGTCTGATGGGGGAAGGAATTGGAGTATGTATGCTAGTTCGAAGGGTGCTTCTCTTCCTGGCAGATTGCATGTTAATATCCCTTAGTTCTTCGGGTGTTTTGTGTTTGGAAATTGTTCCTTCCCATGTGCTGGAACCTTCTAGCAGCTCTGCATATGTGGACATCTTGCTCCCTTTGTGGCTTCTGTTTTTTCAGCAAGGGGCTGATGCTTTTGCTGCTTCTCATTTCTAATTGTATGAGCCTTCTAAGATAATGGGTTGGTTTGTCAAAATAAATGGGCTAACCTCAACAAGTGTTGAACTATTTTTGTTGAGGTGTTGGGCTAATTTGGTTAACCTAATGAGCTATTTCCTCTTTTGTGCTCACCCATATGTTTGGACCTAAGAAATGGGCTTGAGTCCCGAGGCTCCCAAGCAACCCGAGACTTCCATTTCTTGGCCCATCAATGGGCCTCATGTCGATTTATTACCATCCATATCATAACCCACTCAAGCAAGTCCCGGGTATTTGAGTGGCTTGGGCCCACTTAAGCTTGTAGCGTGGCGTGTTGCTTATTTGCTTGGCGTGGCATATGTGCAAGCACAAATGATGAACTTTCGAGTGCCCAAATCGCTTTTCTTCTCGGTAAAGTATCGCATTGGGCCAAGAATTTATTTGAGCCGAACCGTGGATTTTTTAGGCCTCAACAAATATAATGTCAGAAATTCAACAAGCTCTATTCATGGGTGTAAATAGACCGTAGCACAGTGACTAGTTCATGCACTATTCTTGGTTTCAACACAATACTACAACATTGCACAAATAAATGTCATAATAAACTCCATTATTTTAGACCTTGTTCACAAGACTTTCTCTAATGGTCAATTTAAAAAAATATTAATTAACAAAACCTACAACATCGTATACACTAATATAATAGCAAGTTCCATTCCTTTAGACCTCTTTCACAAGAGTCTCTTTCATGGTCAGTGTAAACCATAGCGTCCATAACCATATATATATAAGATAGAAGGCTAATTATGATAGATGTCATGGATTCATTCAAATATCACATAACTACAGTAGAATGAAGGCTAAATAAAATCTTGAAGAATATAGGGTTAGAGAGCAAGAGAGAAACAGAGAAGTGAAGCACTCTGTAGTTTCATTCAATATGACAATGATATCATCTCTTCCCACAGAAGCTAGAATGCCTTTACATACATTGCCATATAACAACAAAGAAAAATTAACTTAACCAAACTTGACACCTGTCCTAGCTAATTAGTCTAACTATTTTTCATCAATAGACTGAAACGAGACAGAGAAGAGATAGCAACTCACAAACTAAAAAAATGGGAAAATTCTCACAGAAAAAGGTGATGCGCTTCAAGTCCAAAGCAAGAGCAGCATTAAGTCCTTCAATCAAGGCTTTCAACAGGGCACCATTCTTGCTCTTCCCATTCCCAATCAGGGGTTTTCAAACCTCGAACACCAAATTATCCCTGGAGTCGCATAGAGCAACCCCAACCCCAGCCAGCACCACTCTCTCATTTCCAACCATTTCCTCGCTCACCAAACCCTTGAAGTAGAGCCTGAACACTCTTTCACTTTCGACCCTCTTCGTCGACGACGATGAGGAGGAGCCTTCACCGAAGGGTTTGGCGAAGAGTTCGCCAGACTCTTGCCACTCGTCCTATGGAATCTTCATGATCTCCCTCGCGACCTGATCATCGTGAATCTGACGGTTGAGATCCTCTCTGGCTTTCCGCATTTCGATTTCGCGGTCTTTCAATTCCTGCTCCATTCTTATGAGTTCTTCGGACTTGGGTTCTACTTCATTCGCTATTAACAAGACGGCACACGCAAGACAAAAGATGTCAAATCAGGCCCTTGAAAGGTGTAGATGAAGCCTTTTCCTTGGGTTGGGGTGTTGAGGATGGTCCGAATGGTGACATTTGTGTGTGTGGGGGGGGGGGGGTGTGGGTTGGGTTGGGTAGAGGAGGAAGATGGTCGAGAATCCCATTGCAGATCGGTCTCTTGATCTTGGATCGATGATCGCAGATCTGGCAACGTGTCGTCGTTGCTGCGGAGAGAGAGAGAGAGAGAGAGATCGATCTGATAAACTCTCCCAGGTGCACTACAACATGCACGTTACATCATCAATAATGTAATCCAACCGTTTCAGAGTTTTATTCTTCAGTATGTAGAACATCTATCGCTTGGAACATTAGTAGCTGGTCTCATAGTAAGTCTTGTTAATTACCGACATGTACTTCTTTTGCTGATCTATGTGTCTTTCATTGTTTTCCTGTATGGTTTTACGGACACATGAATTTTTCATCGCAAAACGATTTGCATCCTTGAACAAAAATTGATTAGTCTTGTTTCGTATTAGCCTGAAAGCAGGGGAATTCTGCAGTTTGAAGATTGCTTTCAGCTTCCAAAATTAAAAGACGAAGATGTTCTAATATTTCTTCAACATGTCTATATTTGACCTCCAGGTGATGCAATGAAGGATGAATTTCTTCCAAAGGCTTTGAAACAGTAGCCAGAGATGACTTCAATTTTCTTAGATTTTCTAAGATTGTTGCCTCCATTGGTAGGTTGATTGCAGAATTGTAAGTAAACAACAGAGGTAGTAAGAAGACCATGAAGAAGGAGAAGTGGTCGTCGTCAGTACTCGGCTGCGGCAGTAGCACTCCAGTAAGTGGCAACATGTTTGAGTTCGAATAAAAATTAAAATTGTAAATTGATATTTGTAGTAGAGACACGTTAATGGTTCATCATGGTCCTTTTTTTATTTATTGAAGTGCATCATCAACTTTTGAATTGCTTGAATAAGTACAAATAAGCTTTATATTTATCACGTAGATCGTGATACTGAAGAGGCAAATCGAATTCAAAATGAGGAGGAGAACAAAAGTGGCGAGGAGAGTAAAAGTGAGGAAGGGAGTGAAGACGAGTAGCTAATTTATGTTAATTTTAGAATCGTGAGGCAAAATACTTACACACTCAAACTCTATGATAGACTTGGTTTGTAATTGTTCTACATTAAATTGACTAGGGTTGTCTTCGGTAACAGAGAAGAGACTACTGGTGCCAAGAACATGGGACATGCTTCTTGCGGATGTGATGAGTTTCTAGGGGACACGAGGTGCACCGAGATTGCAGGAATCATGACACACGAAGTAGGTTGCAATTGCTTACTTAACGAGGAGAAATTATAGAATGATACAGTACTGCCACGTCAGCTGGTAGTACTTCCATTCAAAATATGCCATATGTCATTTTTTTATAAAAATTATAATTTTTTTTTTACAGCTGGATTTAATACTTTCTTTTTAACTTTAGAATAAGATTTTTTTAATTTTAAAAAGAGAAAGAACCCAAAGAAGCCGCCGGAAACCACCTCCCACCACAACTCAATCCCCATCCTCGCACTTCTTCCACCCAACCCAATAGTCCATGGATTAAGAAAATAAAAATTAAGAAAGCAAGCTCATTAGGGACTCGACAAGTTTCTGTATGTGATGGTTATTTCTTTTTGGGTTTGTTGATAATCATTTGTACAGAAACCACAAAGGAAATAATCAGTTTTTGTTATTTCCAGTGATTTCTTTATGTGGTTCTTGTTTTAGATTAACCAGGTGGCCAACCAAAACCCTTGCGCGATTGGGTTGGGTGGTTGGTAGTGCAAGGTAGGAAGATTTGGGTTGTTGTGGGAGTTGGTTTCCAGCGTCTTTGGTTTTTTTGTTTTTTAAATATTATTCTAGAGGGCAAAAGTCCAGCCATAAAATAAAACATTATAAAAAATTTTAAAGTGACACATGGTATATTTTGAATGGAAGTACTACTAGCTGACGTGGTAGTACAGTACCATTCTATAATTTCTCCTTAACGAGGGTCCTCGCATTCGGTGGGTAAAGGAAGTCATTCGTTGGGATTTCCCCCCTTTTATTCATCGGTTGTTATCAAATTGAACTTTGTCGACTATCGATCGATTATTTCCAAATTGTTCATTAAAATTAGTCAAAATAACCATAATGTTACCAATAGTTTCAATGTTGGTCCATACATAAATCTAACCGTGAATTTAATCATTATTGTTTGACGTAGAAATTGAGCCAGGTGCTTCTTTAAACATCCACATTATCGTATATTTCGACTAAATTCAAGTCTCATCCTCGTAGATCTATTGTAAATACAAACATCATGAAGGAAGTTGAGGTTCCAACCCAAAACCAATTGGCAATGGGGGAGTAACCCAACTCCTTATAAGCCCTTGCAAGGTTTTTTTTTTCTAACTTTCCAATGTGGGACTCTTTTACCATCACATTCTCACACGCCCCCACACGTATGGCGAATTTTCAAGCCTAACACGTGGACAACACATTTTGGGTGACGTGGAGCACGTGTGGCCGTTGGGCTTTCACACGTGGGCTAACCCGCTCTGATACCATGAAGGAAGTTGAGGTTCCACCCCAAAACCAATTGGCAATGGGGGGAGTAACTCAACTCCTTATAAGCCCTTGCTAGGTTTCTCAACTTTCCAATATGGGACTCTTTACCTTCACATTCTCACACGTCTCCGCATATGTGGCGAATTTTCAAGCTTAACACGTGGACAACACATTTTGGGTGACATGGAGCACATGTGGCCGTTGGGCTTTCACACATGGGCAACTCGCTCTGATACCATGAAGGAGTTGGGTTACTCCCCCTTGTTTAGTTTTATGCACATGTGGGTGTAATCACTCAAAAAATCACGTATTATTTTTCTTATTTTGGTGAAAAATAATATTATGTTTAGAATCATTTTGGGTATTTTATGAAGTAACTTTGAATTGAAATATTGGATTTAGTGTGTTTAAAGGCTAATTAGATGAAAATTTTGTGATTTCTTGAAGTTTAATTAAGGATTTGTGAATTCATGAGCACGTAAGCGCAAATGGTTCGAAAATCGAAGTTGAAATGAAGAAGTTATCTGTGTTAGAAGTTTGAGGGTCCAAAGTGTAATTTTGGAAATACTATAAATACCCCAAACCCAAATGTTTTATTTAGTTCCGCCCAGACCAGATAACCCAACTCACAACCTGACACTAGCGACGACTTGACCTGAAATTTCACGACATTTCTAAGCACAATCGCTGACTGGACCAATTGGGTTTTGTTCCTCTAGATAGCGCGCACCTACCCCTGGGATCAGATCCATCATCAGACCATCACTCATGATGAATCGATGCCGTGAAGTTGTTGCACCGCCGCGGGTTCTTTAGAGGTGCTTTCTCGTCCTTTCCCCACGTCATCTCAAGTCGACCTTGGTATAAAAGTTACTTTTCTCATTGTGCTCTTCATTTTGGGCGCTTGGGCGGTTGGTTGTAGGATACTTGGGGTGTGGGGGATATATCAGGGTCTTAGAGATCTAGGATGGGGAAGGGGGTAGGGATATGCAAGATCCAATCCAATTTTGGCGGATTGGATTGGATCCCTAATTTTCAAAACTTAAATGAATGGATCGAACGACGGATTTGCTTGTTAGAATCTAATCAAATCAAATCAAATCAAATCCAATCTAGTTAGTTTTATGTTTCTTTTGCTTGTGTGGGTATTTGAAATTGTAAAAGTTATGACATTTTACGTCATTTGATGGAGTTATGCTTAAATATATTATAAAATTAAAATAATTTTCTCTAGCATTTCATTTATATTATAAATTTACATCTACTAATATGTCTTATTAGATTAAATCTAACAATAAATGTTTCATATTTCATTCTTGTCTTTTTTCATTATCAAAACCGATCATCCAATCAATCCAATCCAATACAATTGGATTGTATCATAATGGATTTAAAACTCTAATATGATTTGATTGGATTGGAAAAATCATAATTTAATTTATATTGGATCGGATTCGGATTGATTAAAGTATATTGATTTCGAACCAATACTCAACCCTAAGAAGGGGTTGGCTGGGACTCGGTTTTGATATTTTTTAGTTTTTCTTATTCAATTACATACTTTTATCAAAATTTAAGAATAATATGTATTTTTAACTAGTTGTTAATCCAATATGGTTGTCACTATTTCTTTTTTATATGAAAAACCTCAAGCTTGTTACTAGTTAATCTTAAATTTAGACATTTTATATTTATGTTATAAAAAAAAGGGTTCTTTAGTTTTAACCCATAAAAAACTTAACTAATTTGGAAGAAAGATACTGAATTTTGCTTAATTAATATAAAACCAAAGCCACCTAATTTTACCAAAAGGACATCCAACAACACTAAAATTACTACATGTGCCATTGTGCTTAACTGTCAAATACAATTTATTTAATTATAAACCAAAACTTAAAACTGTCAAAACGACATAACATTCCCACAAAACACAACACAAAACGACACTACTCAGATTTAATCACTTCAAAAACTGGTTTCGCGCGACCTTTCGTCTCTCACTCCAAAAACGCAACCGACGAGCAGAAACGAAGACGAGAACGAGCAGAAACGAAGACGACGAGAACGGCGACGAGCAACGACGACGAGCAACGACCACCGACGACGAGCAACGACCACCGACGACGAGCAAAGACCACCAACGACGACCGAAGCTAAACCGTAAGAAAATGAATCAGTACTCTCTTCGATTTTAGGTTTTACACCGACGAAGGTTTCAGTACTGTTTCTTCCTTTTGATTTCTGGTTGTTTGTCTTCGATTTTGAACCAGAAACTGCATTGCAGTTTCTGGTTCCATAATTCAATTTCAGATTGCTTTTCGCTAGGGTTTATAGGAATGTGATAACTGCTCACGAAGTTAAATGTGTTTTGATATTAGTTTTAGATACTGTTTCTTCCTTTTGATTTCTGGTTGTTTGTCTTCGATTTTGAACCAGAAACTGCAATGCAGTTTCTGGTCCCATAATTCAATTTCAGAGTTCTTTTTGCTAGGGTTTATGGGAATGTGATAACTGCTCATGAATTTACATGTGTTTTGATATTAGTTTTAGCTACTGTCTTTGCATTTTGATTTCTGGTTGTTTGTACTAAATTTTGAACCAGAAACTGCATTGCAGTTTCTGGTTCCATAATCCAATTTCAGAGTTCTTTTTGCTAGGGTTTATGGGAATGTGATAACTGCTAATGAATTTAAATGTGTTTTGATATTAGTTTTAGCTACTGTCTTTGCATTTTGATTTCTGGTTGTTTGTCTTTGATTTTGACCAGAAACTGCATTGCAGTTTCTGGTTCCATAATTCAATTTCATAGTGCTTTTTGCTAGGGTTTATGGGAATGTGATAACTGCTCATGAAGTTAAATGTGTTTTGATATTAGTTTTAGCTACTGTTTTTGCCTTTTTGATTTCTGGTTGTTTGTCTTTGATTTTGACCAGAAACTGCATTGCAGTTTCTGGTTCCATAATTCAGTTTCAGATTGCTTTTTGCTAGGGTTTATGGGAATGTAATAACTGCTCATGAAATTAAATGTGTTTTGATATTCGTTTTAGCTACTGTTCTTGCCTTTTTGATTTCTGGTTGTTTGTAGCAAATTTTGAACCAGAAACTGCAATGCAGTTTCTGGTTCCATAATTCAATTTCAGAGTGCTTTTTGCTAGGGTTTATGGGAATGTGATAACTGCTCATGAATTTAAATGTGTTTTGATATTAGTTTTAGCTACTGTTTTGCCTTTTGGTTTCTTTTCACATCAAATTTTGAGCAGCAGTTTCTGGTTGTTTGTTGCAGATTTTGACCACAAAAACTGCAGTGCATATCACAAAATGGAACAAGAAATGTCACCACAAAAGAATGAAGCTGAAAACCAACCAAAGCGCAGAATCAAAACGATGGCTCAAAGGATCAAAACAAAGCCAAAGCCAAACTATGATCGGAAAGCAAAGCACCCGGACTATGTCCAATTTCGGTGCAATGCCTATGCTTTCAACAGCATCATTAGAGACATAAAGGACAAGCTCAATGAAAGGCAGAAGAAGCTTCTCAAGAAAACCCCTTTCTGAAACTTGATCGAGCTGTTTTACCGCCAGAGAATTGACATGAATAACATGAATAAGTCGGACATTGACTTAGCACAGCTGCTCAAGACATTTGATCCGGATACAAAGTCCTTCAAATTTGGAACCAAATCATTCCAAATCACAAGCAATGCAGTGACTCAGATTCTAGGACTGCCAAATGAAGGCAAATCTGTCAAACTTGTCAATGATAGGTACACTGCTACCTTCAGAACAAGGCACTTTGGAGAAAAGGGAAAACCTTCAAAAAACCAGGTAGAAGCAGAATTACAAAAGACAATTGCCTTGGCAAACCAACAGAAGAAAGAAAAGGCAAAGACAGAGCAAAATAAAAAAACGAACAAAGGAAAAGAAAGGAAAGAAGCTGAAGAAGAAGAAGAAGAAGAAGAAGTTGATTACGACAAGGAGGTGGTCAGCCTAATATTGATTCTGCTGTGCATGACATTCCTTTTTGCCAACTCTTCATCTACTTTGCATTGGAAATTATTTGAGCACTGCGTGAATCTAGACACACTTTCAAGCTATTCGTGGGCAAGAGCTGTTTCAGACTACATGAATGAATCCTTGACCGCAAAAGCAAAAGCAAAAGCAAAGAAGGGAGGAGAAGCCTCTATAGGAGCTGTTTCGGGTTGCACTATCCTAATATTGGTAAGTAAACAGTGGCTTATGCAATGCATTTTGAGTTTTAGGCAATGCAGTTTCCATTTACTGCAATGCAGAAATGGAAACTGCAACGCAGTTTCTGTTTTATCCTATGCAGTTTCCAACTTAATTTCTGATATATCTTGTTTTTGAACTGTGCAGTTTCTACTGTGTGAGAGGACAAACATCATACAACCAATCCTTGGCAAGGAGAAAGAAACTCCTGCCATTCTTAGATGGAGTCTTGTGGAACTCCACACAAGATTCAACCAAATAAAGGACTTGAATGACATCGAGGTATGCAATTTATCGCATGTTCTGTTTTAATGTATCTTGAATGTGAATCCATGCTAAATCATTCTCATTGTACAGGGTATTTTCAAAACTCCTAAAAAGCGAAAAACTACCAGGGAAGAGGAAGACACTGTTGAGAAGGTAATTGAAATCTGTATACAGTGCATTGCAGTTTGTGTTTTCTACATTGCAGTTTGCATTTTATCCAATGCAGTTTCTGAATCATTCAATCTCATTGTACAGGGTATTTTGAAAACATATAAAAAGAGAAAAACTACCGAAGAAGAGGGAGACCCTCTTGACAAGGTATAAGAATCTCTAAACAGTGAATTATGCATTTCGGTTTTCGTTTCCTCGAATGCAATGCAGTTTCTAATTAGTTTCTGTTCAATATGCAGGAAAAAGAAAAAGAAGATGATGAGGGAAAACCTGATGATGCAATTCAAGACCTCTTGGTGAAGTCCATGACAGACCAAATCAACTACCGCCAACAACAAGATCCTAGCTTCGTTTTCCCGGAAAGATTACAACTGTGGAAGGATGAAAAGAATGAAGACAGTGAGAAGAAAATGAAGGAATTGTGGGATATATTTATCCAAGCAGAAAAGAGATCAAAGGAGCTGGAAGTGGAGTTGGCAACATACATAGAGAAATTAGATAATGAAGAATGTGTGACTGCCACCATGACAGTGGAATCTACAGTTCAGCTTAATGAAATACAAAATCTGAAAAGGAGGATTGCAGAATTGGAAGGCAAGGAAACTGGTATTGACATGGAGAAGATTGCCAAGAAAAAGGAGATTCAAGAAAAGTACAAGGCAGAAATTGAAAGCTTGTTGTCAGACCCAACAATCTTTGAAATGGAGATGGATCTGCCTACAAAACAACCAACACAACCAGTTGAAGAGAAAGAAAAAGAAAAGAAAGAAGAAGAGAAGCAACAAGAAGAGAGAGAAGAAGAGAAGAAGCAAGATGCTCCAACACCTGATGTTCCTTCAAGAGTACAAAGGGTGAAGAACAGAGAAAGAAAGAGGCTTCAAGCATCTTGCTATGTGTACGAAAAAAATAAGAAAACAAAAAAGGAGGCAAAAAAGGATGATGAAGAACTACCACAATTCAAGCTTATCTCTTCCGAGGAGGTATGCAATTACTGCAGTTCAAGCTGCTGCTTTTTTCTATTTTCTGCATTGCAGAAACAGAAACTGCAATGCAGTTTCCGTTTCCTGCAATGCAGTGTGTTATCTGCTTTACAGAAATGGAAACTGCATTGCAGTTTCTGTTTTATCGAATGAAGTTTCTAATTAGTTTCCTTTCAATCTGCAGTTAACACAAGAGGCATCTCAGCCCGATGCCACAAATCCAATTCCTGACCCCCCTAAAGGAACGAGCCTTCATGATTCAATACCTGTGGATCTACAACAATCAAGTGATGAAGATGAAGCACAAAAAAAGCAAACAAAGAAAAAACTAGGATGGGGTCAGAAAAAGGTGTGGCAGAAAATTCCAAAGCCGGACAGGGAAAGCATTGAAAAACACTACTTAAGCACTCAACTTCGGTAACATCTCTATTCCAAAATAACAATTCTTTCATCTTTTAATTACAATTAAACTAAAACTAATCTTGTGAATTTCATGTATTCGAATCCACAGTGATATCTTCTGGGCAGGACTCAATGATGAGAAAGTGACAAACCATGATCTCAAAGATATTGTATGGGACCTGGAACTGTCACAAAACGTAAGTATTTACCAATTCTATAACACACACTGCACTGTATTTTTTATTTGTGCTACCTATATTCCCCATTTATAATTCCATTTTTCTCCAATCAATGTGAAACAGGTCATTGAGGCCTATATCCAAATAGAGGAGGATAAAATAGAGCCCATGCAGACAGAGAGTCCACAGTACATGTCCACATGGACTTGGGTAAGTATTATTTTGAAAATTCAAAATTGTTTAAACAGACAATGCACTGCAGTTTTCGAAAAAATATATACTAACAAATTGCCATTCTGTGATATCAGGCTTACATGCAAAGCTTCCTAGAGCCATCTTGGCACAGGTTCCTGTATGAACCCTTACTTGAAAAACTCGGGAAATGCAATGTTCTTTTCTTCCCAATTATTTCACAAGAAGAGTTCCACTTCACACTTCTCACATTTCACAAAAATGAACGAAAGTGGAGACACTACAATCCACTTAGATCGTTGGGACGTAGAAAAGAAGAAAGGTGCATTGACATTGCTCGAAACTTTGTAAGTGGAATGAAACTGTCTTAATTTCTCAGCACAAACACAAACAGAAACTGCATTGCAGTTTCTGTATTATACATACTGCCTAATTTCAGACCAAAACTATAATATGCAATGCACTGATTACCATTTCTTTTTCTCTTTTTTTCTTCTTCTTTAAACAGGTTAATATTGTTGAAGGGTGGCTAGAATATATAAGACCTCAAGCACGAGTGTTCATAGAAACAAAAAAAAAACCAACACTTGTGAAGCAAAAAGAAGGGCCCCCAACACTTGTACAAAAAGATTTGACTCCAAATGAAGAACTCACTCTCAAATGGATTATGCAAAATCCATTGCAGTTTCCATTTGAGGATGACATGGAATGTGCTCAACAAAGTGCATCTTCGTAAGAATTGTGTCTACTCAACTATTCATTACAGTTTGAAATCATTCAAAAGCAAAAAAAACTAATCTCGTATTTCATTTGCAGATTGGATTGCGGCATGTTCGTCATGTTCTATATGGATAAAATAGCACAAGGACAGCCCATTCCAAAAAGCGTGGACAAGAAATTCATGAATGAATATCGAGCACAATATGTCACAAAACTCCTACACCACAAAAACTGTGTAATTAATCGTCTCTAGTGATTTGCCTTTCGTTAACTCAAGACAATATGTATCTTAATTCTTGTGGATGTTTGTAAATATTTCTAGTTATGGTATATGAGAACATATTTCCTATACATATATAAACTGTAATATAATCTTGGAACAGGATGCAACAAAACCAAAAGGAAACAAACAAACTGCAATGCAGTTTCTGCAACAAAATCTGAAATAAACAGAAACTGCAATGCAGTTTCTGCAACAAAATCTGCTCAAAATCTGAAAACAAGCATTGAATGGCAGTCGAAAACGAATATCCACTCATTAAACAATTGTATAATTTTCATTAACTTCAAAAAAGAATCACAATATCCAAAAATGTGAAAAGAACCCAAAAGCCAAAGCCATAATCAAAGTACTAAAACTTTGTTCAAAACACATTTAAGTAGGTCAGCATTGAAATGTAGTTTCTGCTCATAATCTGCAACAAAATCTGCTCAAAATCTGAAATAAACAGAAACTGCAATGCAGTTTCTGCAACAAAATCTGCTCAAAATCTGAAATAAACAGAAACTGCAATGCAGTTTCTGCAACAAAATCTGCTCAAAATCTGAAAACAAGCATTGAATGGCAGTCGAAAACGAATATCCACTCATTAAACAATTGTATAATTTTCATTAACTTCAAAAAAGAATCACAATATCCAAAAATGTGAAAAGAACCCAAAAGCCAAAGCCATAATCAAAGTACTAAAACTTTGTTCAAAACACATTTAAGTAGGTCAGCATTGAAATGTAGTTTCTGCTCATAATCTGCAACAAAATCTGCTCAAAATCTGAAATAAACAGAAACTGCAATGCCGTTTCTGCAACAAAATCTGCTCAAAATCTGAAAACAAGCATTGAATGGCAGTCGAAAACGAATATTCACTCATTAAACAATTGTATAATTTTCATTAACTTCAAAAAAGAATCACAATATCCAATTAGACGCGGTGTAGCCAATTACAAGCAACTAAAACTGCAATACAGTTTTTGCAAAAAGTGCAACGCAGAAACTGACTATATATTCGCTAAACCATATCTAAAATAAAAAATTGTCAAATGAGAAGGAGTGTTCATATAATAGCCTTGCAAGTCTTCCTATTGTGCCCAGCAACACTGCACCGACTGCATTTCAACGGCCTTTTAAATTCACCAAAAACTTTGATCCTCTTTGTTGGTGGTCTTCCTGCTGGCCTCTTTGTAATTGGCGGAAGCACAACTCCAGCGGCAGAACCATTGCTGCCCAATCCTTTCCCAATATCTGGAATAGGAAAAATAGGACTCTCATAGGCTTTTCGAAAGAAGTCGGTTTTGTAGTAACACTCCACGTAATCATAAACTGAATCTCTCTTTGCTAGGATTGCAGCCACCGCATGTGTGCAAGGAAAACCATCAATTTGCCAAAGACGGCAAGAACAAGTCCTTTGCTCGAGATCAACCATCACAGAATAATCAGCAAATACTTCAAAAACAGTGCTATTAGAACGACGAACTGCCCAAGTCCTACCGGCCTCCGCATTTTCACAGAGTCTAGTCTCCATCTCCGGACACAAAACTGTTGTCCACTTCTCCGCTTCAATTCTTCGTTGAGAATTCAATACCATCAATTTCTGTCGAATCCCTTCTATCAAAGGTAGCACCGGCAAATCTCGAAACACACCAACCCAATTATTAAAGGACTCCGCTAAACTGTTTGCCATCTCCCCATAATGCATTCCTTTGAAAAATGCGTTGGCATAGTGATCTCTAGACAAATCAGATATAAATGTCTTCACTTTCGAACTCCCAACAATCACCAACTCCTCCATTGCTACCTTAAACTCTTCCTCCGTAACAGCATATGCGCATCTACTAAATAAATTGATAACACGGTCTTGGAGCAGTTTCCCATAACCTGACTTCGGGTACTTTGATATCAAATTCTGTTTGAGGTGATAATAACAGTAAGAATGAGGCCATCCGGGAAACACAAACCCCATTGCATTTAACAAACCTTGATTGCGGTCCGAGAAAAAGGTCACCACTCTCCCCATCGGTAGCAATATAGAAGCCAAATGTTGAAGAAACCAAGTCCAATTCTCCTCTGTCTCAGAATCAACAACTCCAAAAGCTAGAGGATAAAACCCTGCAAAACAAAACCAAAAGCACAAGTATAAGCAAAAAAAGGAAACTGCAGTGCAGTTTATGAAAACAAATCTGCTCAAAAAAGGGAAACTGCAATGCAGTTTCTGCTAAAAATTGCAACAAATGAAAATCTGCAATACATTACAGTAACCATACCTTGATTTCCATTCTTTCCCGAAGCACACAGAAGCTGCCCCTTGTACTTGCTCTTCAAAAACGTAGCATCAATGAACAACAAGGGTATGCAATATTGAAATCCAGCAATGCAACCGCCAAAAGACACAAAAAACCGTCAAAAGCGATTAATTCCAGCTTCACAATCAAGAGTGCAGAGAGAACCAGTGTTAGTTTCCTTTACGGCGTCCACATACCACACTAACTCGTTGAAGGACTTCGACTCATCACCGTGAACGTCCAATTTAGCTAACTCTTTGCCAAACCATGCGTGGTAGTATGAAATGTCTATACCATAATAATCTTTGAACTCGTGTATAATCTCAACTGGCTTCAGCTCTGGTTTTGCACGAATTCTGTCCACAATGAGGGAGGACACCACACGAGACCTCATCATCTTACTCTTTGATTCCCGTATCCGACCCGCACATGTATGAACATTATTTAACGTCCGAATTACAAAACTGCCAGTAGCTTCACAACGAGAAGCATAAACACGCCAGCTGCAACCCTCCAATTTCTTATTCGAACAAACAGCAACCACCCGCTTCTTGTCATTGCCGGCATATTCAAAATTAAATCCTACTTCAAGAGCGTACTTGCACAATTTCAACCGGAACTCCTCTGCACCACCGTCAAACTTCTGCCCCACATGATGTATGTATGTCTCCCACTCATTCGACAACAAAGGCTTAGCACTTGCTCTCTTCGACCTGCCCAAAAACTCGTTTCTGTCTTCGACAGTACTAGAACACGACGACTCGCCCTTTTCACATGCTATCAACTCCTTATTTACACAAAAATCACCACTATATTCACTGCTCCCGCATAAATCCTTCACTAAAATATCAACAGTCTTCTCATTTGATATCAACAAAAATGTCCTCATCAAGTCCAAATCGCTATCCGTTTCTAGAAAACAACTCGGATAACTGGGCACCGAATACCGTAATGTGAAACAACCCAACTGCAAACCCCTAAACCTCAGACACAAAGTCTTCAAAATATCAACCATGGATGACTCTGATGAAACTGAAAACATGATGGTTTCCGACTTATATGTGCACTTGGCAATGACACACACCTCCATTAGCCTTGAAAATGCAAACAAAACAACAAACAAAAACAGAATATCAAAACACGTTTGACTTCATGAGCAGTTATAACATTCCCATAAACCCTAGCAAAAAGCACTCTGAAATTGAATTAGTTTCTGGTTCAAAATTTGCTACAAACAACCAGAAATCAAAATGCAAAGACAGTACTGAATATCAAAACACGTTTGACTTCATGAGCAGTTATAATATTCCCATAAACCCTAGCAAAAAGCACTCTGAAATTGAATTATGGAACCAGAAACTGCAGCAGTTTCTGGTTCAAAATTTAGTACAAACAACCAGAAATTTTGAATCCAACGATTTTGAATGGTTAATCCCTATAAACGAAGCAAAACCTAAACAAAGAGTAGTTTTGAATCCAACGATTCATCCATTTTTCCAAAAACTGCATTGCATAAAGAACAACAGCAAAAATGTGTAATCCCTAAAATCGAAGACAAATCTGTGTTAGAGGGTCATTTTCTTACTGTTTTTTTCCCAAGAGAGTGAAAATCGCTTCGATAGTCGTCAGTGGTTGTCGTTGTTGGTGGTGGTTTCTGCTCGTCGTCGTTGCTGCTCGTCGTTGCTGCTCGTCGTCGTTGCTGCTCGTCGTTTCTGCTCGTCGTCGTTGCTGCTCGTCGTTGCTGCTCGTCGTCGAACGAAATTTGCCTGCCAAACGAACGAAATCTGCTGCCAAACAACTGAGCTCGAAGACGAAACAGAGAAGAACACGAAGCTGCTGCCAAACGAACGAGAACGAAAACGAAACAGAGAAGTCGCGCCTTGTTTAAACATTCAGGGGCAAAAGCGTCATTTACTGTATAGGTTTACAAATGGGCCAACGAATCTGGGCCTCTCTTTGGGCTAATCCAAAATAGTAATTTTTTCCTAGGTATTAAAACTAAAACCAAAATATCCAATATCTTACAAACTAATTAATAAAGTTAATTATGTCTAAAACCTAATTTTTCTTAAAAAAAAACATTTGACCACTTTTTTTTTTTTTTGAAAATAAAATAAGATCCTCATTGAGTTCCTAACTTCCGCAAATCGTACTTCATTTTACAAGCAACAAAAAATGAAAAACTAAATGCGTGAGATTAGCCAACTTCTCTGTTGCAATATTAGCTTCACGAAAAATATGACAAAATTGTGTACCTGGTAGTTGACAAGACAATCCAAAAACTACAGCCTCAAAGGGCATAACAAAAGCCAAGCGCCAATGTACGTAGATGGAATTTTAGATCATGTTAATTAGTGGAAAGAAGATATAATTGAGTCTTTTAAATCATGTTTTTCAAAATGTTTATTTGATTCGAGTTTTTCTTTAATTTTACATTTTAAAGATTAATCTGATACTTTTATATCCCCTTAATTTGCATTTGTCAAACTTAGATTTATGTAAATAGCATCTAATTAACAAAAAAAAAAGGTCTGATTGTAATTACACCGAACTTCATATAATTTAACTGAATTTTTTTTTAATTTTTATAAAACCTTTTATTTATTTAGCTTTTCGTAAATATGCCCATTTTAACATGACATTTTATAATATATAAAAAAAACCATTCAAGTCCAATACTTTTAAAAAGCTCAATGTTGTACTTTCAAGTGAAAAAATTGTAGCACGTTAATAAGAAATTAGAAAATGACAAGTGGCTAGTGGCTAGTTGAGGTCTTCAAATAAGCTCTCTAGGATTTTTGTATAAAATGTCATGTTAGAATGGGCCTACTTGTGAAAAGTCCGTATTTATTTGTTGAGGAAGATGCATTCCTTCAATAGGAGAAATTATCTAATACTACAGTAGTACCATGTGGCATTGGTATAGGTGATGATAAAGACAAATGAAATGATGACATACGGACAACAACTGCAATGGAAGGAGAAACTAATGTTTAATTGGTGTTAACGTTACCGTCCGAGAAACTTATCATACCCACCTTCTCTGTTTTTACCATCATGGACGACAGCCACTGCCATTTTTGCAAAAGATTCTTTTGCCATTTGAGCTTATGATGAGAAGTAGTCATATTGCTCTCCTTCACATAGCTGCTGAATAATTAACCCAAAAATTGGTCTCCTGTGGTGACTTGTTGAGTTTAGATGAGGAAAATTGACAATATGTTTGTATGTTTTTTCTTTGGGCTTAACCATATAAGGACAAATAAGAGGGCATCAAGATAAAATAGTCGAGCCCCTCCAAAATTGGCCAAAATTGGACAAACCGGTTCAGTCACTGTCCAACGGTGACATGAAATAAACTCTTAAGTCACTCACTGAGAGTGACATTGAACAACTCTCGGGTCACTATCCGACAATAACTGGACCGATTTGTCCAATTTTAAAGGGGTTGGACCATTTTAACATTTTGTCGTGTGTGAAGTACTTTTTTTTATTTATCATTTTCTGATTTTTATTTTCTTTAAATTTAATTGAAATTATTTTTGCCCCAACTTTTACTTGTGTGGTACTAAAGAAAAGGGGATTAGTATGAGGATGTTTGCTTCAAATAATGTCAGTCCTTTTTTTTTTTTCTCTAATTGCTTGGGAGTTTCGAACTAAACGTGGGTTGTTGTTAAATGGGTATTTCAGGTTCAAACAATAAGTGATCAATTTTAAGTGGGATTTTATTGAATAATTAACAACCCACAAGAACTTTTAATGATTTTTTATTTTTTATTGTTGTGTTTAAGAAATTTTAAGTGGGATTTACCCAGTGGATTGAATGAGAAAGAAAACAGCCATGGTCATGGCGTCTCAGGGGGAAATAAAGAGCAAAAGAATAAACAAATTTTGTAGAACTTTGAGGCGGTGAGGAGGAGGAAGGCTGTGGTACTTGGTAAAGTTTTACCCGTACAATTTTCGCTGGTAGCTCCTCTCTCTCTCTCTCTCTCTCTCTCTCTCTCTCTCTCTCTCTCTCATATAAAATAGAACCCCAGCAGCAGCAGCAGCGGCAGCAGCTTCGTCCCTCTTTTGGCCTCGAATCGATGGGCAGTGTTGTGGGCGATCTTCGTTTCCGTTATGAAGGCTGTATGATTCATTTGACGCGTTTCCCCATGGCAACGGGCATTCCGTACGAGATCGAACGCGATAGTGATATGGAGAGCAAAGCAAAGTACATAATATTGTGTGGGAGTAGTCTGAATGGTTTCTGTGAATTGGCCAAGGATAAGGTTGACGATACGTTTTCTTGTATCCTTGTCCACACACACGAGAGCCCGCCCTCGAATATGCAGTCGGCTTTGTAAGGAAGATGAAGGAGGAGTTGGATCTCCCAATGTCAGCTGTCGGGGACACTAGTCCACTTGCGGTGAAGAGTTTCTCTCTTTTCGTAGCAGGAGGATGCGATGTGGTTGGAACTCCGACCTAATCTTTTTATATAGCCCATGTGAGCTGTCAGCTTTTTTGCTTTGCTTTTTATCTTTCTTCCTTCACCGTTGTACAGGTTGGTGCTTGTTAATTAAGGTCCAATATCCTAAAGAGAAAGGGATTCCTAAAAGGATATTGGTTTGGGCTTTCCTTTTCTTAATTCAGCTCCCTCTATATAACTCCACTCTCTCATAACTAGTTTCACTCAAAACTCTCATTGGTGTGGTTTGAAGTTGCTTGTTCCAAGCTTTCTTCTCCTCCTCTTCCTCCTCCAAACCAAGATGAAGCTCATCATGAAGCTCTTTTGCTGCGGTTTCGACTCCTCCGAATGCAAAGAGACGGTGGAGACAGTGGTGGTAAAAGCGCGATTCTTGCAAAAGAAGAAACAAGATGAGGTGGCTAAGATGAAGAGTGACATCGCAAGTCGCCTTCGGGCCGGCGAAGACCCTATTGCCAGCCCTGCTCATGTCCTGATCAAACGGGTTATAAGAGAGCAGAATGTTTCTGTTGCGTACGAATTCATCGAGGCCTTCTGCGATATGGTTGTGGACAGACTGTCGACCATCAAAGAGGTGAGGGAATGCCCAGAGAACTTGAAAGAAGGGATAAGTAGTCTAGTCTTTGCAGCCAAAAAGTGCTCTCATGAGATTCCAGAACTGGTGACACTTAAGAATATTTTCAAGAAGAAATATGGAAAGACTTTTGTCTCTGCGGCTACGAACATACGACCTAATTGTGGTGTGGATATCATGATGATGAAGAAGCTTGCAGATACAAATCCTCAAAGTGACGAAAAAATGAAAACTGTGCAAGAAATAGCCGAGAAATACGGTATTAATGGATCATGGGTAGAGATTGCAGGAAACAACTGCAATGCTTTGGTCAAAGTATAGAAGACTACAAACGTCTTAGCTACCAATTAAGCTAATGTATAGATTGATCACTGTTACCTTCTTCTTTTTTTCCTTTCTTTTAACTCAATAAATTTCATTGTTGTCACACTATTTCTTTTTTCTAATTGACTACGAAAATAATCTTTCCTTTTTATTTTTGGTTGTTTGAAGATAGTTTCTTGTTTTAGAGCAGCACTAGTCATCTGGAGAGCACTGGTTTGTCTCCACAGTGTGGTTAAGCCCCATTCAAATAACTACATAAGTACATATGTGTGTGTTTTTCATTAGCTTCCATTCAAATAACTTGACGAATTTCTTCTCTGGATCAGCATACATATTGGTGCTTCAATGAATCATCAATGCTGATTTCCTTAGGACAGAGCTAAGAAACTAATCAGTTTCGAACAATTGTGTATAGTGTATGTCAACAAAATTATGAATTTCATGACTTCCAAGTCCCAACTACTTAAACTGGATCTCATCTGTTTAATTATGTCGACAATATAGTATCAATGACCACGATTCAAGCACATTGGCAAACTTTTCATTGGATTCGATTCGACTCAACCCCCCATCTACTATATTTTTTAACCTTGGATGTTTGTTTCTTGGATTGAATACTGAAATATGCTTAAATATAGAGCTCAAATAGATATTGGGGGCATAAGTTTGTAATATACTTCTCTTTTGTTACTCTTTGGAAACTCACTTCTCCTCTTTTGCAGCACTCAGATCTTCCCTTTCATTAGAATCAAAGAGTAAACATTGGCCCCATGTCAATTCTGGGCTAACTTCAAACCACATATACAATCCCACTTGGTTTTTCAGAAGAAGAGGATCAGCACTCAAATCCTCTACAAATGCTATAACAGAGGCCTACTTATTTTTCTGTTTATATCATCAAAATGTTCATCTGAATCAAAACACTGCATTCGGCTCAAAATCTCCCCAAATTAAGTTATTGTCCTAAAAGACATATCCTTAAAATTCATTGGTCAATTTTCGCTCAAGAAATTCTCTTTTCTGGCTATTTGTTTAAATGTTTCTCTTCGCATATCACACTCTTTATTCTATTCAACAATTTCCCAGAGGTCAATGATAATCCGTGGCATGCGTGCTGCTGGAGGAACAGATGATCCGGGTCAATTTTCTGGTGTTGTTTTGATGAAGTGATTAAGGTATCCCTTGTACAATTAGGTATAATACTGTGTGCAGGATATATATATATATACACCAATCCCGTTCTTCTGGTCCACGGGGACTAGGGAGTTTCTTGGTCACCTTGGGGTCACACACCATCCAACCAACGAGGTCGTCTGAGGACCTCCGTAGCCAAATTTTTCGGCCGCCACGGGGTCGCATGACCAATCTTGTCCCTCTGTGCATTCATCCTGATTATGTGTTTCTTTTCATGAACTTTAATTAAGCAGATGTGTATTATGTGTCTATATTACTCCTTAATAGAAAATAATAAAGATTCAGTGCATGTTTGGTATTCTATTTGAATCCAATTTTTTAAATTTAAAAATAGAACTTTAATTCAGTACACGTTTGGTATTCTAGAAACTGTTTTCAAGTTGCATACCAAACAAGTTTTTGAATTATTTTTTTTTAATTTTTTATATACAAGCGATATTATACTTTAAACTAATCTAAACTACGGGGAAGGGGATTCAAATTCGGGTGCAGAGTGGGAAGCACATCCGCTCTAGTCAACTTGACTAAGTCCATGTCTGCACAAGTTTTTGAATCTTAAAACATAGATTTTAGAAGTCTTTGTTGTTTTAAGTTTTTGAGTTCCCTATTTGAATAGGATACAAAACAAGTTTTTGAATCTAAAAAATGAATTTTAAAACTCATTGTGTTTAAGAAAAATCAAAGTTTTTGAATTCCATAGTTAAATAGAATACCAAATGCCATCTCAATTACTTTTATTAAATAATAATAATAATAATAAAAAGAGAAAAAAGAAAGAAAGGCAAAGACCGACTAAACACAACCAAGATTGAATAAGGATAGAATAGAGGCCTCCCCCGATTCCTTGGAGAAAAAGAGATCGTCAAACCTCTATATATATATACAAATCCAACTCTTCAATTCCACAACATATGACTCATCAGACGACACATTGTCTCTCTTTCCTCATTGAATCTTTGATTTGTTTGGTTAATAGCAGGTAAATAAGCAAGGGTGGAAGGAGGCTAGCTAGGCTAGGACTATGGAGGAGATCCAGAGGAGGAGCAAGAAGAGAATAATGATGAAGCAATGCAGCGAGAGCACAACGCAGACGCAGTTGATGGACCTCCCCTTGGAGATCCTCCTGGCAATCCTTTTGAGGCTGCCCACAAGATCACTGTTTTCTTTGCTTTGTGTCTCTAAGACCTTGCGTAGCTTAGTTGACTGCCCATCTTTTGCTCACAAGCATTCAGAGTATATCGCTACGTCCAATTATGAAGATTTAGACCCGCCTCATGTTATGGTTCTTACCAACTCCCAATTAATCACCTTGCAAGCTCAAGATCCATTGTTGCCCATTAACGAATTTGTCTTTGACATTTCCAACTCCATTGGAAACGGATTCAATCTAGAGTTTGAGTTTGTTTCGTACGGCTTGCTTTTGTTTAAGGAGAAAGAGGCAAATCATGAACTCCTCCTAGTCAATCCTCTCAGGGGAGAAGTTCTAAAGCTCCCACCACCGCTGCCACACTGCGCCTATGAATTGTATGCTATGGGATACGATGTCATGACTAGCACCCACAAGATTGTTCGTCTTTTTGGACCCCGCGGCGACCCGGACCACATTGTGGTCCAAATTTATGTCCTGGGCACAAGCTCCTCATCGTCATGGAGACAAATATCCTCAGTTCCTCCACTACCTTGTTGTCTAAGCAGCAAAGCCAGTGTGTCTGCATATGGAAACATGCACTGGCTAGTTTATGTTCTCTCTTCTGATCTTGAATTGAGAATACTTTCTTTTGACTTCAAAAGGGAAGAGTTCGAATGGACTCCTCATACCAACTTGCCAGACTTCGACAACCGTATTGATATTCACCTGATTAATTTTAGAGGACGTCTCTCCATTGTTGATGTTTCTGCAATTTCATCACCTCAAAAAAATGACCATGACCAAATTGAGATATGGGTGATGAAAAGTTGCAAAAACTTTACGTGGGAAAAAAAGTACGCCGTAAAAATCGATCTTGATCCTTGTTGCATGAAACCATGGGAGACTCCTTCTCATTTCCTTGGTGTTGGGCCTGGTTCTGTAGGTGCTTGGGAACATGGCATCTTTCTCAGAGATCCTAAATCTAGAAATATGGTTGTGTTTTTGGATGTCGATAGTGGTGGCATCAGAGCCGTACAAGTTGGATCATCTTCAATGAGCGATTGTGATGATCTTATGCCCGTCGATGTGTTCAGTTATACCGGAGGCTATATTTCTCTAAGAAAATATGGTGACTTGATGGAAGCAAAGACGGGGGAGGGAAATTTCTTTTCTGTGGGGAAGATGATGCAGAGGTCAATGTTGCCCAGTTATTGTTTTGAAATTGGTATAGGAGGGTTGAGAAGTATACAAATTAAGGTTTAATTGAGTAAACTTCTTTTGATTATTGATTATGATATTTTATATCTTGCTATGCTTATTTTTTTGAGCTTGAGATGGTTGTCACTTGAACTTCACTGAACTGCAGGTCTCAAGCCGCAGACTCCATTAGACTCTGCGGATTTGAGAAGCCTGAACTTGTTGAAACTGCAAGCCGACCCTTAGAACTTAATTAGAACCCATGTCACTGCTCCACTTGCATTCGATTTAAGATATGAACAGTCGCAGCGCTAAAAGAGAAGGATCGGACCACATGGTCCAATGTTGTATATTCAATTCCCCCTTCCTAATATCGCTTCTATAAAAAAGACAACAACCACAACTACAAGTTATGCATGCATCATCAGGAATCCGGAAAAGAATAACAAATAATATTATTCAGCATGCATGGCAATCAGAATAATTAAAGCTAGCTAGCTAGCTATGAGTCAGTCAGACTCATATCCCATCCTGCTGTGTCATCTTCTGTGGAAAATAATCCCTGGGGAAGACGTAGAACGCAATGGAGGACAATGCCTCAATGTCTACCTTCCGCCGGGTGTTGACCATTGTCGTCAGCTCCTTAACCCATTCCAGCTTCTCCTTGACAAAATCTTCTTCCAACAGACGTTGCGCTAGCTCAAGATCAGCCTTACTCATGACCAGCATACACCTTGGAGGCAAACCAGTGCTCTCCAGATGACTAGGTCGGAGTCCCAACCACTTTACATCACATCCTCCTGCTACGAAAACAGAGAAACTCTTCACCGCAAGTGGACAAAGATCTAGGGTTTCTGGAGTCCAGCGAAAATTCTAACCTACATCAACTAGTTTTTCAACGACTGGATTTAAATGATTTTGATCCAACGATCCATAATAAGTTCTGAACAAAAAACCACCTTAAAAAAAACTGGACAACCGGCTGTGGTGGATTTCTTTTCACCAATCACATCCTTCCACTCCAACATGGATTTTTTAAAAAATTTTAAATACAAATAAATCATTGCTAAAACCATTACTGCTAGGTTGAGTTGTCTCCTCACTAAATGCATCTCTCAAAATCAGGGTGCTTTTCCATCCAGGAGATTAATTTTTGATAACATCCTCATTGCTCATGAGAGGTTCAGTTATTTTAAAAGAAAAGAATACTTCACTTGGAGCTATGGCCGTTAAACTTGACCTGAAAAAAAACTTACTAGGAATTAGATCCACCACGCATTTTAACCTTGCTGCCCTTGCTAAATTGGGATGGAATTGTTTAACTTATCCAATCAGTGGTAGCAGCTTGTTAATTATTACCAAAAAATACCTAAGAAGTGAATCTTTTTTTTCTACTTAAAACGAAGCTTACCCATTCGAAGGTTTGGGACTGCTATCAACAGCATATGTTTTTGGAACTGGATCTTCCCTTTTCCACTAATCAATCTCATCATACCTGCTCATCAATGAAACTTTCCTTAGACTTGCTATAAAAACTTAAATCACTTTAATCGGAAATAGACTTGGAACATAAGCAAGCTATTGCAGGTTTCTGACCAGGCTGTTTTGGGTCCCTGTTCCAATGGTTCAATTCACTATCAAAAATGCTTATGAGCTTCAGATGCAGGATTGTTCACCTCATCCACAGGTGGGTTTGCTTAAGAAAATGTGGAACCTCTGTGCCGCCGGAAGTACAAGTTTTGTGTGGTTCCTACTTAGAAACAGACTCCAACTTCATGAGTTCTTTCCTCCTTGTTTTAAGTTAAATTTGATGGCTCAGTGCAAAAATCTGATGCAACTATTGGTTTTGTTCTTCGAAAGAGTGGTAATGTTCTTCTTGCTGATGCTAAGAAGATTGGTTTGGCTAACATTGTTGTGACTGAGTGTCAATCTTTACGTACGGGATGGTCTTGCCTTTGCTATTAACAGAGGATGTAAGAAAATCCAAGTGGAAGGAGATTCTAAATTAGTCATTGATTGCCAAGCTCCATGGACTTTATGGCTACTCATGCAGGATATTTACCATTTGAGCTCCTTTTGTGAAGTGCACTTTCGCCATTCTCATAGAGAAAACCAATTTTTTGGCGGATGCCCTGGCTAATTTTGGGCATCGACTTCCTCCTCCTTGTTTATGGGAGAATGGCCTACCCCTTATTGTTGTTGATGCTTTCTATTTTGATCTCTTTGGCCTCCATTGTATTAGGGGGCTTTTTCTTGTAAGTGACTTTGTTTTCATCTCAAGAAAAGAAACAGACCTAAAATTTGTTCCAAGTAGATTTGCTTAAAAATTAAACCCAAGCATTTCCTTAAAATTAAACCTAATAGAGCAGATTGTCCACAAGTTGGTAATTTGGACCAAATAAGAGGTAGGGAGAGATGCTGCAAATCTCAGACGGGGGCGACCCATTTGAGATTACCCATTTGTATAAAATAGGTAAGAATTTCTCGGTAATCATTGCATAATACTAAAAGGAAAAGGCAGCTCTGAACCTACAAAACCAAAAAGACAACAAAAAAGAAATTTCTTTAATTTTTTATATATATAAAAAATATATATTTATAATAAAAAATTATTTAAATAATTATAAATAAATAAAAAACCGTCTTGTAGATTGCAAAGATGTGTTACCCCAACAAGATAATTCTGATCAGCTAAACGCTGAGATTTTCACTTCATACTATGCCTAAATTGGTGTGTGTGTGTGAGAGAGAGAGAGAGTAACAATCCATACTAAGCTGTGCTATTAAACTATGGAGGGGAGAGAGAGACAACAATCCATACTAAGTTGTACTATTGAACTATGGGGGCATCAAATATCTAATCTGACCCATCAACAATTCACCCTAAACTTTTGGCTTTCTGGTCTGTACAAACTCAGTGAAGCAGCAAAACTCTTTCCTACTCAATTCACACTGGTTGCAGCCTGGTGAATTTCATCATATGCGCCCGTCTCCTCATTGAACGAGTACCTATATTTGGAAAGAAAGAAAAAACATGTATAAGGTTGCAAGACACATCTTTGGCAATTACATGAACCAACTGACCAACCCATTAACAATACAAAGTAGTGTAAACCTTCCTTTCAAATCTATTCCAATAACTCAGTAGATTATGGTGGTGAAGCCAAACTTTCATTTAAATCTGTGTCATCTTTCTATTATCGTCCCCAACATTATCAGTAAATCCAGAAAGTTTTCAGTTGCTATGCCTTGTGTTGTCATGACTTGTAATTGGAAAGCCATGTTCCTGACCAATAAAACCCACCACACATAATGACAATTTCAGATGGAAACTACTTCAAATCTAATACACTCGAAGTCGAACACAACAGCTGTAAGTACTGCAAGTACCCCTAACAGACTTTATTTGCCATCTAAACCACTCTTGCTTTCCTTTTTTCTCGATGGGAGAATAAGTAATTGAAATTAGTTGTGATTTATGTGCTAGTATTGCTCAACAATGCATGGTTATGCAGTAAACTAACCACATAGTTACAATGAAGAAAACAAGGTATGAAAGGCCCAGAATCCCAGATAGCAAATGGGATAATAACAGAACTGTGTTTGAAATTTAGTGTGAAGTGCAGCTAGATCTACTAATGTGCAATTTAAGAACTTAAAGGACGTAAGCCTAGAAACTTCTAACCCTTAGACTATGTAAAGAACTGAGAATAAACCAGGACCTATCCAACTAACAAGTAACCAACCAGTATGAAAATTCAAAACATGCAAACAAAGACTTATCCACCCCAAAAAGAGCACTGCATAAAGAACAAAAAGCAATGGAATCTAAAAATAAGGACAAGCTTTCTTTACCACAGCCCCGACGCAGCAGAGCAATAGAATCCTGTGGACGGATCATAATAATATCCCAAACTGCTGCTATAATAGTACCTAGAAGGATTAACCAACCATAGGTTATATTAGTCCAAAATAGCCACATAAAAATTTGCTCATATATAAGTGAAAGTTCAGATCACTATTTAACATCAAGGAAAAGCAACTGGACCAAGGATCACCAGTCAGTCCAATGGAATTTGAAAGTAATTAAATATTAAAAGTAAATTTCGAAATTAATTATTGGAATAAAATTACTCAAAATATACAAATGAAGAATAACAAATACGATTTCTGTAACCAGAGGATTTTCTAAAGCACTGATTTATGCATACAATGTTTGTAGTATTTTGACAAATTTAATTCATGTATATGTATATATTAGAACATTTCCGTAGCATACATAGACAATGGGGATGCCCTGCACCAACGAACGGTACCCCTAGCAATTCGAATGCTAGTGTTAAAAGTAGATATCGAAATTAATTATTTGAATAAAAATACTCAAATATACAAATGAGGTCCTTGTAAATTAATAAACCCTATTGGGATGGAAACTACACTTAAAAAAAGGAAGATACAGAGTCTGTTCAAACGACAAGGCATCACTCTAATGGGGAACTGTCTGCTCTTGAATGGATTTTTATAAAACTCAACTAATACATTTGGATGAGATGTCAACCTTTATAAAATAGTACCAAACTTCCACAGTTGCAGCCCTCCCCTTACACATACACACACACAGGGCATTGCTTCTCTCCATACAATCTGGAAATGTAAAATAGTTATGTTGCCAAACTCTCAGACGGGATAACATTTCCCTATGTAGTTTAAGGTTTAGGCCGGAGCAAGTTGCTTTGATTGGCATCAATCTTTTATCATGTTTCCCTTTTTTTTTTATAATCTCATTTTTGATTTAGTTGATTACTCTAGGGTGTAAAATCACCCTATGAGTTTAGATTTTAGTATTACATCTTGAGTTTTCGAGAAATAAAGCTTAAAATCTAAGAGAAGAACCTGTGCGGCTCACCTGGTACTAGTAAAAAAATGAAAATAATTGCTCTCCAATTCAAATGACCTATGGTGCCAATTGACGGACGTACACATACGGATGAAAGCTAACAGTTACGTCAGAGCCATATTGAGACTTAAATGTTCGGGTTTCATCCAATGAGGACGCCAAGTGACCAGCACTGTAATTTTTCCTCCTAACAGTCGACCAGCACAGGTACTTGCTTATATTTAGTTTTTAACTGTTGAGTTTTGGTCCCAAGAGTTAAAAGCTAAACTCTAAGCTCATAGGGTGATTCAACACCTAAGGTAGTCAACCCTGCCAAGAATGGGATAAAATAAAATTAAATTAAAAAAAAGAAAGATGAAATATATTGACTGGCTGCCCATCGAAGCAACTTGCTCCTTGCAGCCTACAAAATCTGGAGATTTAAATCTGGAAAATATATATATATATATATATATTCTATAATACGATGCCTTGCCGATCGCCTGGCCAGTGCATGCCGGTCGACCAGCAGTGCAAAAATCTGGTTCGGACATTGGATTTAAATCTGGTTGACCGGCAGTGCAAAAATTGGTTTAACCTTATAATAGAAAAGCTGTAAACACAGACACACAAACATTTAATAGCAATAACAGCAAACCATCTAAAAGTGGCTAAAGAACAAATGCCAGCAAGCAAATGAATTCAATTAGTCCCACTCCATTCCCCACAAAGAGCATTTCTCCACCACGTCTAAAGAATAGATGATTAGCATTTACTGACTAGACAAGAAGCAACTAAATACTATTATGTATCAAGTCAATATCAATCGTACCAAATAAATAAAACAAAACAAAATCAATGAGTTCACTATACAAGTACAAGCAATCAAGGATTTTATTTATTTATTTGGGTGGAGAGAGAGATAGAGAGATGTAGATAGAGAGAGTACCCAGAAGACTCATCAAACACATAATCATTTTGCAAAACTCCATCTGAAAGAAACAAAAAAAAAAAAAAAAAAAAAAGAAGTTAGGAAGCAACTGCTAATAACCCACCCAAAATGTTAAATTTTCTAATCAAAATCAACAGAAAAAAGCTTACTCTCAGAATAAGCGTTTAAGTTGTTTGAAGACAGTGAGCTGACTCCATCAGAATTAGGGCCACAGATCACATCACTTCCTTCAGAAGATGGTTTAGCAATTACATGTTCATCATCTTCCGCAAATATATCAAACGCATCAGCACCATTACTCGTGGTTTCTGCAGCGGGTGCATTAGAATTGGAAGAACCAACAGCAGTTTCGGGCAGTATTGAAGAGGGTACTCCTGGACTGGTTACATCAGAGGAAGTGCCCCACTCCATGCTAAGAACAGATTTCCCCTGGTATGCACTTGTGGAGGTGCCTTCCCTTCTTGCCCGAGCTAAGCTCTCATATCCTTCTGAAAAAGAAAGGATAAAAACAGTTATATATGAGCATAGCTAGCTCTAATTGGTGTCATGCTGTATTTTAGATTTCACCCATGTAATGTTAGGTTGTTTGATCTGTGTTGCTGTTGTCGTTGTGCAGGCCAGTTTGTCCAGTGGACAACTTGCCCATGTTTTGAAATGTTTCTTTTTATTAATGAAAGCTTGTTTCTTATAATGATAAAATAAAATAGGGAGCAAACTTATGATTGACACCCACCGATCCTTTTCTTTTCTTCTCTCTATTTATCTTTTCTTTTAAAGATGTGAATACTCATTACGAAAAGAATCATTTCCCCAAAATGATTATTATTCCAGAGCCCTTTTGTGCAATTCAGATAACAATTCCTTTAAGTCTGATGTCGAGGAACTTTTTTTTCTTTTCTTTTCTTTTCTTTTCTTTTTTTTTTTTCCCAAACAGACGAGCATCTTCTTTGAAGACTAAGGTGAACTTGCTGAAAGTGTTAATTGTCTCTTGACAGGTTTCACATTGATGATTTTTGAAAACTCTCATTCTTATGTAATTGGATTTTTCGCTCTTGCCCTTTCTAAATGACAGCTATTACTTATTGAAAAGCGAATTATAGAAGAAAACCTCTATACCTGGAGAATTGTAGATTATCCCCTAAAAGTGTATTAGCGCGAACATAGAGGAAAATAAACTACTTAAATCTTGGATTGACTAAAACACATTAGATGGCTATTTTTGTAATATTCTTGTAACCAGTTTTCCCATAAATTTCAAACTTGAGAGCACCTGGTTTTGGGATGATTATGTGTGATTATAGTTTATTTTCATGTTATTTGAGATATCTTCAAATGGTAGTTCCCCATTCCATTGGGATTTATCTTCTATATAAGCTAAACATTCATAAGAGCAAAACATACAACCTCAATTAATGAACTGTACTAGCAAAGATTGCTTTCTTTGAATAGTCTTCTTCCTAAAAGACATTCTAAAATCAATGGTTTTCTAAGTCCTAACACAACCCACCATCAATTACTATCTCAAAATCATAATTGATCCAAAATATTATTCTCAGGTTGTTGAAAACAGCAAAAATAACTCAGATTTCCAAACTCCCTTGTCTATTTCAATTCCAAAGCCAAACTCAGTCCATCTCAACTTACTTTTCCAATTCTTGTTTCATTAAATCATAACCCTAGTTTCCTCAAGAACTGTATTGTTGCTTCTGTTCCAGATATCAACTTCTCTTTTTAAATTTTACCAACAAATTCTTTGGGAAGTTGAGCATTCACACTTTTGGCATCCATAACCTTCAACTTCTCCCAAATACAGGCCTTGCAATTCGAGCCCTTGCAACCTATACTGATCACAGGATCCTTGATTTATGATTTCTGAATAGCAAAGCTTTCCTACACCATTTGGCACCAAACACCTCACATAAAAAATAAACAGACATGGCAAAGAGTGGTGCTATTGACACCTCCAATATGTTCAGCCCATCCAGCTACTATTCCAATCTCCACAGAAGTTTTCATAAATTTTAGAAAATGAATAATAACTCAAACTTTACTATGCCACCAACCAAAAATCCTCAAACTACCCCTACCCTTGCTTTTCCACTGCCCTTACCCTAATTTCTTTTCTTTACCATACCCTTACAAAAAATAATTAATTAAAAAAAGCCGACACGGCTGTGCGCACCATAAACTGGAAAACCCAGGCTACGGACGCTATAGCCTGGGCCCTGCCAGAGTCAGACCTCCAATGGAAGGCATAATTTTCTTTAAGTTAAAAGTGTAAATCTTACTAAAACTAAACAACACAAAGAAGCTGACAAGGCATCATAACTAGGTTTATGCATGCATACACAAAAAATAGTACACAGAGACAGACCATGATTATAGCTTCTCCTCTTAAGCTAGGGGGATTAAAAGATTGGTAGAAGAAGAAAATTAAATACCAAAATTCAGAAAAGTGAAAGATAAACCATATCACTGACCTGCCTCACGCTCAAACATCTCTTTCTTTTCATGATAGACATCTGCAAAATAAAACTTCAACCAATAAGCACTCTGCCAAAACAGAAACTGATTCCTTACCAAAGGTTTACGGAAATAAAACATATTTTCTAAGTGCCTGTACTAGATCTGACTAAAGCAACTACACCAGATTATACAAAACTAATGCAGTTTTCCTAGAACAATAACACACTTAACTGGATTCACCATTATCCATCAGGTTTGTGGCATCTTCAGTTAATTGGTCAAATACACGCTTTGTTTCAGCCGACATCTTCTCCTTCTTGTTATTTGAAGTTCCCTTCAATCTCCTCAAAGCTTGTAAAACCTGCCACAGTAGAAATTTTTACTTCATACAATTGATGTTGGAAGTGGTAGGCAATCAACCAAAACATAACAGCTACTTTAGTGCAATTTAAGTCGCCAAAAACAATATTGCATTTGAATTATTTACAACAATCCTTTGTGTTCCAAACAAACGCCCTTCTGCATTCATGCAGTCAAAGTGCCAAAATTCCTACAACCACATATGATGGAGTGTAAGGCCCTTAATTTTCAGGACCAATTTCACATTGTATATTGCTCCTTGTGTTGTATGCCAATCTTGCATACGATCATTTTCTATTGTTCTTATCTTCACGATATGACCATATTCTACTGTTTTTGCTTTGCTAAATATTACGCTAGGAAAATCTAAAATTTGCCAAGTGTTACGTGACAGGCCCAAGCGCAACAAAAGTTGAAGGTCCAAGTCCAAGGAGGCTGTCTACTCCTGTGGCCCACCTTAGAGAGGTACACACTTGCATCTGTAAGGTCCAACCTTATCCACAGTAAGTAGACCCAACTGTAGGATTCACTACCTAAGTGTACTTCTGATGGACCACTTGCATTTTCTCCATAAAGACTCATTTGTTAGGACGGTTTTGCTTCAGGATAAGAGAGGTCCACTAGTTCGTTTTATCTTAGCCCAATTATTTCGCTAAAGCTAGTGAAAACTGTCCATTATAAAAACTAGGCCCTCATTTGGTTTGGCTAGATCAAAATTGACTCCATCAAGGAGGAAGAAAAATCCATTGGAGAAGCCAAAACTTCTCAAATGTACCAGAGGGGCATTCAATTTTCAAACAAACCCAAACAACCAAGGAGCTTCACCACCATTTTCCCACTCTAGTTGAATTGCCATCACGAGAGTAAGAAGAGGATCACTATTTGAGACACAGAGGACAAACTCGTAGGCACTGCTTCACTTTTCTTATACCTTTGCAATCCTAGGTCATCAATGCACACTCGAGCCTATGTCATAGGTTTTATCATTTTTGCAGTATTTTATAGAGTTTAATGGTTTCTTCTCATACAACACAAACAATGTTAGATTTAGCACTTCACATAATTGAAATTTCAAATGAAAACAATTAATTCAAAGAAGAAGACTGAGTAAGATGAATGCTAGTATACCGTTTCCCCTGGCTCAAGCACATCAGCAATACGTCTTTTAATCTTCCCAACATCATCAGAAGACAAATCTTGGACATCATCATCATCTTTTGTTACTGCAAACCCTTTTCCAGCATATTTTGTATCAACTTCAACACTATCAAGCCATGCATCCTACAAAATTCCATATTAAATTGAGAAACTGAACACATAATTGTAACCATTGTTTTAAAAGGCGAGTCGTAAGTGTGCCTTCAAGAGCACTTTCCAGCTTGTAATAAGCTCTCGGCTATGCTGTGTTATTTAGCTTTAACTATATGTAAGTAGCTCCGTACCTCCCAGCTTATTAATTTATTTTTATTTTTTTAATCTATGTGAACTGCGTGCACAAGCACTAGAATGACAAAGTTGATGTGACATCCATGATGACATTATGTAGCAAAAAGTGGCAGAAGAAAGGAACAAAATATAGATAATAAGCAGTTTTGGGGTTGATTATTATCTTGGATGACAATAAGTACTTTATTTCAATTATATTAATCTCCATTTTTTAATCATAGAATTGAATTCTTGAAAGGTTTCCACCTCACTGTTCTTGTGCTTGACATAAAATGCCTCAGTCTCGAAAATATGCGTAACAAATCCAATTAGTTGGTATTCGCAGTGTACTTCAAGAACATTATGCATTTTCACGTGTTCTCGAACTATTCTACGACAAAAAAGATAAATTCCAATTTTAGTAAACTTGTACAGAGAATTTTTGCCTTTTAACTGAATCACATCATTCTATTAATTAAAAAGAGACAAAAAAACTCAGTATGCATATATTAATGCTTTATGAGCATAGTAAAGCAGTAAATTCCAGGACCTAATTGTACTAGATACACTTAATCACCCAAAAGAAAACTAAAAATTGGCTTTTAGAAGCAAAACGAATAACTATTTAGCCTTCAAAAATGCTACACATGTTTACCTCGACTTCATAGAACTATTTATCCTTAAAAAATGCTACACATGTTTACCTCGACTTCATTTTTATTGGCATATTCAACAAAATTTCCATCTGCATCAAAATAACCTTCTTCCCTCTCCTTGTTCAAGTTGAAAGGTTCTATTGGAATCCCATCCTCAACAAAGTCGTCGTAATCCTGCCAAAAGATACCCCAATCATTGGCTATCCTTTCCACTGATCCAAATCCAATTAACAGAAGAATCTGGCAATCATCTCGACTCACAAAAATGCTGCCAATTCAGGAAAGAACCATTCCAAATTACAGATGTGCTCCTTTAACAAAAAACATGCATGGCACTATAAATGATTGTGGAACTACTGACATATAAAAACAAATGATTGTGGAACTACTGACATATAAAAACAAATGTTTCCACCACAAGAAGATAATAATAATGGTCAAATCACATGATTTGTATCTTAAAGCAACGACACAGACTAGATGCTGTATCAGGGAAGTTTTCATTGAAAGCATTAGCAACAGGCACACAGCCTCAACAACACCATGTAAGTTGTAACTATGAAGCGCATTGTTACAAGATGACAAATATAACACCAAAAAGAAGTAAAATTCTAAACTCCTTAGGAAACCAACCAAATGCAGTTCATATCAGCTACAAACTTCAAAGGTTCGAAAGGCTTATTCCCCGAAACAAAACGTGAGGAATGAATAAGCACCGAACAACGCAAAATGATAGTGATAGAAGAAAAAGCACCGAACAACGAAAGCATTACTTTGATTGCAATGTCGACAATTGCAAAGGTATCAATCGAATACAGAATATCACACACACCTTGTAAGTAACTTCAGCAGCAGAGACATCGTTGAGAATGCCCGCAGTCTCTTCACTGAAAAGCTCAGTTGTGATTTGGCTTCGGCGCTTGGCCCGTTCTTTGGCGGCAGAACGAGGGTCCGTCAATGGAGTCGGGCCAATCCCAACCCCAACCGCCTCCTCAGGTCTGCCTCTGTTTACGGCTTCATCTCCTGGCCTCGCCTTCTTCCCCTTGGGGAATCTAACCCTTTTTTGCCTGCACATGAACCCAAAAAATTTCCAGTAAAATGGTTTCCTGAGAAACAAACAGAAGCCACAACTAAATAAAGAAATAAATAATTGGTTGTCAATTAGGGTTTTGAGAATTGTTACGCTTGGGGTTTGTCGGAGCCGTCGTCTTCAAAGAAAGGGCGTTTCAGATTGGAGCGTGAAGGATTGGATTCCATTGAAATTCAATCGACGAAATGGAAGAGCAGCTTTTGGTTTCTTGTTAACGATTTTATGAGTATTCACTTCGAATCACTGGGTAGAAAGTTTTCTGACTCTGGGTTTGAACCGAGTTTTTAATCCTAATTTACCCCGCATTTTCATAAATGTCAACTATAGTAAAAACCTCGCTTGAATTACACTCAATCTCCCTCGAAACAAAAAATAATAATATAAAATAGTTACTCAAAATCTGTGTAGTAGTTCAGAGCAATTACTTTCCAAGTAAGATTATGAATTTGAGTCGTCTTAACATTCATGTAATGTGTATAAATTTAGTATATTAGCTCTCTCAATAAATAAAAAATTGCTCCTAAAAAAATAAAATAAAATAACAAATTTGAGAAATAATTGGGAAGTTTTTTTTTCAAACAAAAAAGAAATATTATTAAATTCCTAAATCATGTGCTACAAAATTAAAGAAACATGCCGATTGTATTGGGGTTGATTTCCGTTTAGGATTGTTTTTTTCACCAAAATCTATTATTTTAAAAGCAGTGGCCATTTGATAGTAGTTTTTAAAAGCAGACTCTAGTTACTTTTTACAATCCTGATCTCTTAGACTACAGGGATCCAAGAGATCTGTAGTCACTCACCGTTGGATGTAAATTCAACTATTTACTCACTATTGCACTCCTTTTTAAAAACTTTTTTGAACCATTGAATTAATATCTAACGGTGGGTGACCACAATCTCTTAGACTCTTGTGGTCCAAAAGATCAGGACTATACTTTTTAAAAATGCTTTCAAAAGAAGCAGAGATAAGCTTTTAATGAATTTTTTTAATTCCCAAAATGACATAATTCATTTTAAAAAATGACACCACCTCTACCCCCACATTCATCACCTCCACAACCATCGCCACCACCACCACATTCACCACCACCATCCTCACCACCACTACTACCACAACCACCAACTTCACCTTCATCACCACTGTGGGAACCAAATTAAATAAGACCCTAGGTCAAATAATTCCTTCCATTTGGGGATTATTTGACCTAATTGGGAATTAATCAACCTAATTGGGAGTTACTCGATTTAATTGGGGATTACCCAATTAAATGGAACGTTACCTAATTAGGTTGAGAATAGATTTGATTCCTACCACAATTCTCAATTAAATGAAGAGTTACCTAATTAAAATAGGACTTGATTTAATACCTACCACAATTAGGGATTTCATTTACCCTAATAAATCAAATCCCTAATAATTCCAAATAAGGGATGAATAATTCTTTTCCATCTACGGAATTATTACTCTGAAACCATAGCCTCCAAGACCACTATAAATGGATAGCCACACACAAGGGTTGAGGTACATCTGAAATCTCTACTGAAACTCTACAGAAAATTCCTCTCAAACCCTAGCCACCTCCTTTCTCTATCTCTTTTACATAAGGTTCCGGCCTCCCAGTTTTCACATTAAACACATCTCGTACCCTATTTTAGCTATCGTTTCTCTATGGATCGATTGAACTGACTTAGGCATCGGAGGGCCTTTGGCCAACACCCCCCGGGTGTGGTCCTCTTATTTGTTCTATTTTGCAGGGAGAAAGAGGCGACGAAGAAGAAAGGGGAATCTTTCGAATCGAATATTCTCGTGGGGGAAATTTGCTCCCACAAATTGGTGCTCTCATTGAGAGCACGAGTTATACTCAACGCGTGCTAAAGGAATCTGTTCCTTCTATTTTCCAATCCACCGAAGCCTTCCAAACAACCATGGTTGGAAGCAAGAAGACGAGAGGCAAAACCGCCGTGATGGCTAGATCCGCAACGGCCCTAAGCCATTCCACCCACGATCTCGCAATCGACATGGTGGCACCACCACCTTTCACCACCGTGCCACCTACCGGACCTCTAGCTGAGACCACCGCACCGGCCACCGCCACCGAATATGGTGGAACCTCCCATCAAGGTGGGCTCGTTACCACCACTGACTTAGGCCCGGTCTTGGAGCAACTTCAAGCATTCCCTCCATTGCTTCCACGCTCCCGCATACACCTCCCATGAAAACCTAGCCCGTGTGCAATTAAGCTCCACACACTTCTCTTCTCCCGATCCACGAAGTTAAGCAGACCTTAATCTAAGAGTTGACTAGCTAGCTCAGAGAATGGACGACCAAAGCAATCTAATGAGGCAGCTCCTCAACCAAATAAGCTTGGTTCAAAACCTTGGCCTTGGACAACCGGCGAAGAGAGAAGGATGGACGAACGGGACGGTAGGCAGCATGATGAGTACCAAGCAGGTCGAGCAGGAGTAACCAGATAAGACGAGGGACAACAACGTGATCGGCCGGCCGACATGTCGCAAGTATCCACGAGCCGCACTCAGAGCAGACGAAGTCACCCATCCAGGTTGAGCATGAGGAACAACGTGCGCGAGAGGCTAGGCCCACAATTTGACATCCACGCGCCGCCTGGGCCCACAGAGAAATGTACATCAAAGGCTAGGTCCCTAGGGAGGTCAGCCAAACAACCATTGCAATGAGGATCGTGAAGAAAAACGCTTAGCTATCCACTCGCAGAGGAGCGTTCAGGAAAGGCAAGGCCCCCAGGAAGGTCAACTGGATAACCCTCACAATGAGGATCATGAAGAAAGGTGCTTCGCTGCTCATTGTCAAAGAGTTGACTCTCACCAACAAGCTACAGAGAATCCTTTACGAACACAGTCCACCAACGCGCCACCTTTGCAGCGTAGGTGAGAAGGTCGACCCTCGGAGGACAATGAGGAAGTTAGTCAATATCGTGGAGGTCGCCAACGTAACCGACTAGCAATATGCGCAGAGGACGTTGAGAAGCTCATGAATGACAGACTTCGAGACTTGAAGACCAGAGGAAACTTTGAGGATTCACTACATAAGGAGATGGACCAGGTGAACTCTACGTCTTTCATCATCGATATCAAGCAGGCTGCTCACCTGAAGCGATTCTAGACACCCTCGTTCATACACTCAAAGGGGATTCTGATCCCGAGAGCCACTTAAAACACTTTAAAAGTGTTATGATCCTCCACCAGGCTGACGACGTGCTGATGTGCAAGGTATTTGCAATGACCTTGTGAGGAGCAGCCTAAGATTGGCTCCACACCCTACCATCTGGGTCGATCTGCAGTTTCAAGGAGCTAGCTTACGTCTTCACTAAAGAATACACCTTCTACCGGATAATTAAGAAGAACCCTGACCACTTGTACAACCTGCGCAAGAAGTTTGACGAATCCCTTCGAGATTACATCAAGAGATTCAAGGCAGAAAAGGCGAACATTGTAGGATATGACGACTTAATCGCGTCCTCTGCTTTCAAAAAAGGCCTTCCAACTGAGCATGGCTTGTACCGCGAGCTGACTATCACTCATAGCCAGACTCTGGCAAAGGTCTACGAGACTGCGGAACGCTACGCGTTCTGGGATGACAATTGAATCGCCGCAAAGAAGTCTACAAAGCAGGAAGATCAGCCAACTAAGCGGGCAGGCCAAAGAAGCGACGGATTTAACAACAGGAACAAGGACAAGTGCAGGTCGCACCCACAAGAGGAGGCTACGGCAGGAGAGAACTACACCAAATTCACCATCCCCATACATCAAATCTTAGCCCAAGTGAAGAACAAACTTGGGTAAGAAGACCACCACCTTTGAAAGGAGATCCGAAAAAAAGGGATACTGGCAAATACTGTGCCTTCCATGGGACACATAGGCACACTACGAACAACTGCTTCCCTTGGAAAGCGCACCTTGAAGAACTCGTGAAAGAAGGCCACTGCACTGAATTCATTGCAAAGCAGGCCATCCAACGGATTGAGTATCGAGACACCGCCAAGGAGCCACCTCAGAAGGTCATAAGGATTAACACAATCCTAGCCGACTCCAAGGAGTCTGGGCTGACCAGCAAGGAAAATAAAAGGAAGATCAGACAGGCCACTGTGATCTCCCAAATCACGACTGATCTTCCACCAGCAAAAGACAATCCTGCGATCGGCTTCCAAAAGAAAGATCTTATCAATCTCGACATGCCACATAACGATGCCCTTGTCATCAGCATTCAAATTGCTCAGGCCATGGTCAACCGAATCCACGCAGACGAGGGCAACGCAGCCAATATCCTACAACTGGTGGTCATCCAATAGATAGGCTTGATGACAAAGATCAACAAATTAGCCAGATTGCTGACCGGCTTTAATGGTGCAACAACGGTTACCGTGGGCACGATAGACCTCGACGTCTACTCCTCACTTGTAATCAGCTCGCAAACATTCATGATCATTAATGAAGTCTCACCCTACAACGGCATCCTGGGCAAACTATGGATTGGCAAGATCAACGCCATCACCTTCGCCACACATTAGAAAATTCGGTACCCAATCCCTGGGGGCGGTGTCGGCCAAATCAATAGTGATCAAGCAATAACAAGGAAATGCTCCTCCCAAGGGCTGAAGACAAGCGTAGTTCATCCCTGTGAGCCAGGCAGATTTGGAGGAGGTTGAGCAACCGAATCTTGCTATCATATAGCAATCAAAGCGTCAGGACTAAGTTGAGGAAATCCACCCAGAGTTCTTTCCTGAAGAAGGATGGAAACCCGACGAGGACGTCGAGTTAATACCCTTGGATCCTGACCAGCCAGACAGGAAAGCACAGATCGGCTCGAGCTTAAGCCCAGAGGAGAAGGTGGAGCTTACCACCTTCCTCTAGAGCAACAAAGACATGTTCGCATGGTCGCCTTCAGACATCCCTGGCATCGACCCGAACATCATCTGTCACTGACTCCACGTCAACCCCGCATGCAAGCCAGTGGCGCAGAAGAGACGCAACTTCCCACCCAAGTGATTCGCTATCATCAAAGCCGAGATTGACAAACTCCTAGCTGCCGGCTTCATTGAAGATGTCTCTTACTCAGAGTGGCTTGCCAAAGTTGTTCCGGTGGCAAAACAAGAAAAGGGCAAATAGAGAGTTTGCGTCGATTACACAGACCTCAACAAAGCATGCCTTAAAGACAACTTCCCATTGTCGAGAATCGACCAACTCATGGATTCCACTTCTGGCAATCAGCTGCTCAACTTCATGGATGCCTACTCTAGCTATAACCAAATCCTGATGCACGAGGATGATAAGGCGAAAACTTCTTTCATCATCGAGAGAGGGACCTACTGCTACAAGGTCATGCCCTTTGGGCTGAAGAACGCCAGAGCAACCTATCAAAGGCTCGTGAATAAAATCTTCAAGGAGCAGATCAGCAAAACTATGGAGGTCTACGTGGATGACATGCTGGTCAAAGCCCCAAAACGTGCAAATCACATCAGAAATCTAGCCGAGTCATTTAGCTTGCTCCGCCAGTATCGCATGCAGTTGAATCTAAGTAAATGCACGTTTGGTGTATCTTCTGGCTAATTCTTGGGATACCTAGTCACGCAACGAGGTATCGAGGCACACCCATGTCTAATCAAAGCCATTCTAGAGATGAAGTTGCCCTCCACGGTGAAAGAGATACAAAGTATGTCTGGCAGAGCAGCAGTCCTCAACCGATTCCTCTCAAGATCAACCTACAAGTGCAGACCATTCTTCAAAGCTTTGAAGAAGGGACAAAGAGATAAATGAGATGAGGAGTGCGAAGTAGCTTCCCAGAATCTGAAGACTTACCTCACCTCACCTCCCCTGCTCTCAAAGCCAGTCCCTGGCGAGGACTTGTTTGTGTACCTGGCAGTGTCCAACTCAGCTGTCAGTTCAGCTTTCATCCGAGAAGAGCTGGGGGCCTAACTTCAAGTATTCTACACGTCAAAAGCTCTTCTTGATGTAGAGACTCGCTACCCGAAATTGGAGAAACTTATTTTGGCTCTTGTAGTTTTTGCGAGAAAGCTGCGACCCTACTACCAAGCTCATCGAGTCATCATCATGACCGACTTTCCTTTGAAATCAATCCTCTACAGCCTTGATGCTTCTCAGCGACTCATGAAGTGGGCTATAGAACTAAGCCAATATGACCTCCTCTACCGGCCAAAAACTACAATAAAAGCTCAGGCTTTAGCAGACTTCGTCGCAGAATTCACAACATTAGCTGAAGAAGAGAAGCTGGTCAACAAAAATAAGGAAAGTTCAAAAGCAGATGAGACCTCCACTGAACCTGGCCAACCCAGAGACATGTGGGAGTTGCGCGTAGACGAAGCATCGAACCAAAAGGTAGCTGGAGCAGGAGTCGTCATCACCATCTCGAATGGAACCCTGTTGGAGCAAGCTATTTCGCTTGGCTTTCCGGCCTCGAACAACGAGGCAGAATACGAGGCATTGCTCGCCGGCCTACGCTTGGCAAAGGAGCTCGTAATCAAGAAGCTAGCTATCTACTCAGATTCACAGTTGATCACGAACCAAACCTCAGATGAATACATGGCGAAGCACCCAAGGATGATCTTGTACCTTAACAAAGTCCAAGAGTTGTTGAAGGCATTTCTTACCTTCACTATCCAACAAGTGCCCCGGGCAGAGAACGCGCATGTAGACGCACTGGCAAGCCTAAGGTCAGCGCTGGATACCCATTTTAGACGCTCCATCCCAGTCGAACACCTTGACCGACCAAGCATTGAAGAAATAGAGCCGATTGACACAATGCAGATTGACGAGGACCCCAGCTGGCAAGACCCCATCATCGACTACTTGACGAATGAAAACCTGCCTACGGACAAGTCCAAAGCTAGGAAGGTCCAGCAGAAGGCCGCGAGATACTACATGCACAGTAATAAGCTCATCCGCAGATCTTACTCCGGGCCTCATCTCACCTGCATAAAATACCCTTGAACACTTGAGGTTCTCTACAGAATTCACGACGGTGAGTGTGACAACCACTCTAGGGGCAGGTCACTCGCTCTGAAAGCTCTAAACATAGGCTACTTCTGGCCTACCATGCGTCACGACTCCGCTAAATATGTCAAGAAATACGATCGTTGTCAGCGATACAAGCCGATCCTTAAGTTTCCTGTCAAAGTCTATCATCCGCAAAACAGTCCATGGCTGCTTATGCAATGGGCCATCAACCTAGTGGGTCCCTTGCCACCAGCACCTGTCAAGAAAGAAATGATGATCGTCGCCATCGACTACTTTACTAAATGGATCGAGGCCAAAGCTCTATCCTCTACAAAAGAAGCCAATGTGGAGCGATTCATCTGGAGAAACATCATATGCTGGTTTGGCTGCCCACAGTTGCTGGTTATCGACAATGGCTCACAGTTCATTGGCAAGCAGATCACCGCCTTTTTTGTGAAATGCAATATCAAGCAACACTTGTCTACCCCGAGGTATCCACAAGGAAATGGACAAGCCGAGGCATCCAACAAAGTCATATTTGACTGATTGAAGAAAAAGCTGGAAGGCGCCGAAGGAAAATGGGTGGATGAACTCCTCGGAGTACTATGGGCTTATCGTACCACTAAGCGAAGATCGACTAGTGAAACCTCATTCTCCCTCGCCTATGGAACTGAAGCGATCATACCACCTCACATCACTGTCCCCTTCATAAGTCTTGAGGTAGGCAGTGTTGACCAGAATTCTGAGCAGATAAGGCTCAACCTCGACTTACTTGAGGGCGAGCGTGAGAAGACCATTATCCGAGTCGCCTCCTATCAGCAGCAGTTGAAGTCTTACTACGACAAAAGAGCTAAGGTCAGATAATTTCAACCAGGCGACCTCGTGCTAAGAAAGGCTTTCATTACTACATCAAGACAAAGGTCAAAAAAGATGAATCCTAACTAGGAGGGCCGGTCCGGGGGCGGCGGAAGCTACACACTGGACACCATGGATGGGAAGGAAATACCACGACAATGGAATGCTCACCATCTCCGAAAGTATTATCTGTAGTGCTTCCTCCTGGCTGCTAAAAGTTCTAAGTTTTTGTACCAAGTTATTTCCATTTTTGAATAAAGGACTGTAATCTTATGAATATCAATATTAGTTCAGTTTCTCATTCCAAAATGTCTCATCTGCCTACGAAACACAACATTTGCCCATCAGCAGCATCCTTCGGGAGACGCAGGGTACGTTAGAAGGGAGATGTCCAGATTCCTATTGGTTTCCTAAGGGAGGCAGGATAGTCACACAGTTGCCCATAAAGAGCGTCCTAAAGGAGACGCAGGGCGACAACTCGTCCGTTTGGAGACGTAGCCCACTAAAAAAGCGTCCTAAGGGAGACGCAGGGTATGCTAGAAGTTTCTTAAAATGGGGTCGCCATGCTTCCTGTGGGAAATATTCAAGTTCCTATCCGTTTCCTAAGGTAAGCAGGATAATCACACAGTTGCCCATAAGGAGCGTCCTAAGGGAGACGTAGAGTGACGACTAGAAGCGTCCATTTGGAGATGCAGCCCGCTAAAAAAGCATCCTAAGGGAGACGTAGAGTGCACTAGGAATTTCTTAAAATGAGGTCTCCATGCTTCCTGCGAGAAATATCCAGGTTCCTATCCATTTCCTAAGGGAGGCAGGATAGTCATGTAGTTGCCCATAAGCAGCGTCCTACGGGAGACGCAAGGGGACGACTAAGGCATCCTACAGGATGTGCAGAACACACCCGGAGTCCCTCAATGGGGACCCTGGTACTCGCCAACTTCCTAAGAGGAACCATCCTATGTGATATGCAGTGCATGCCTGAAGTCCTTCAAGGGGGACCCTGGTACTCACAAATCTCTAAAGGAGGATGTGCAATCAAAACACAGGCTGGTTACTCAAACAGTTCACAAGTCAAATATGCAAATTGAAGTTGGAAAATGTAACTGAAATTTCCATAACAAATAGACCAACCGGCCAAGTTCAACAAAAAGAAGATGGTCAAATAAGACCAGTTATTCTAAACAAGAAAGCAAACTACAAAAGCTGAAAAGAAACAAAAAAAGAGTCTTCATCTACTTTGAGACGCCAGCAGAATACTTTTAAGTTGTAGCCTCTTCAGCATCCACCTAACCAGCTACGCCTTCAGCAGCTCCATCTGCCTGCACCATGACATCTGCCATCATCTCGTCTACTACGTCCACCTCTGCTTCATCATCTTCGGTTACCTGCTCTTCAGTTCCTCATTCCACAGGGGGTGAGTCGGGGTAGAGCATCTCGATGTCTACGTCGTCAATCGCATCCAAGGGATCAATCCCATCTGCGCAATGCAGGTAGCCCAACTTGTACGCATCTATGGTTGCTTCAGACTTGGATTCTTTAGCAGACGTATGGTAGGCATGAAATCTAGCCAGGAGTTTGTTATAGCTAAGGGAGATGTCAGCATTCTTACGCTCAAGACGAAAGAATGCATCTTTTCGACTAGCCAAATCAGCAGCGGAAGAGTTGAGCTCGGAATCCTTCTCGATAAGGGAGCTTTTGAGCCCAGATATCATTGCCCTCAAATCAGACGTCTTCTTCTTATAACGGGCCTGCTCGGCAGAAAGCTGGCTAGCCAATTCAGCATTCTTCTTCTCCAACTCACTGAGCTGGGCAGAAGATGGGACAACAGTAGATGAGTTCTGAATAGTCTCAGCAGCAAAAACCAGTCCTTTTTTAATCAGATGGAATGTCGCCTCCCTTTGTTTTTCTAAGGAAAGGCACGAGAAAGTGCCAAGATCGCCAGCTTGACGGATGTGATCAACCAACTCAGCACAGGAGGACGAGTTTGATAGGAAGTTCGTCTTGAGCATATCAGATACGCATGCATCCCCTACAGAGCTAGACTTGTTCACGTTAGGACCAACTGCCGACGTTGAGGAAGAACCCTTAACCCGGGCAGATGACTCGCTCATCTTCTTAGCCTTCGCCAACCTCATCTCCAAAGGAGTCAATAATGCTAAATCATGAGCAGACCTCCCGTTTCGATCTCCATCTATTGACCGATGCAGACGACTCAAACTTCTAGGAGGAATGTCTACATCTCTTTGACGCTTGGCAGAACTAGGTCGGGCACGAGCCGCTTCATGACACATATCATGGTTTTCAAGCGGGTCAGTAGGAGGCTCAGGCAAAACACCCTGAGTACCACGCATACCACCAACCTTCGTACTATCTGCACCCACGAGATGCTTGACCCTAACAGATGATGAGGGAACAAACCCCACTTGAGTCTTCTCAGTAGAATAGAGCCTTGGTTTCTTCTTCGATGGAGACCCATCCTTTGCGTGCGAAGAAGTAGCTTCACCTCTTGAAGATTTGGCAGCAGCCTTTCTCTTTGAGAGAGATTCAGCAGAACATTCTTCCTGTCTGCCAAGTAGATCATCAGGGTCAGGACCGTTCTACTTCCACCTTTCGACATCATCGACAGGGGGCAAACCACCGTTTTCCTCCCGGTACTCATTCAACAGCCAGTGCCACTCACGAAACCTTAGAGGGATGTTCAAAGCACGACGAACCTTAGCCATGTTCAGTCCAAGCTCCAATTGCTTGCTGATGTCACTCACTACAAGTAGAAGACAGAAGTTAATCAGCCACACTTCAAGAAATTCAAATAAAATGAGCATATCAAAAATCGCAAAGAGACATACCATCGCAATAAGTGATGGGAACAAATGGGTCGTCACCGACGTCGCCCTCCCACCGTCCGTGATCCCCTTGATTAAGACTGTTGAACAGCTTGGCCTTGTAGACGCGAACTTGGGCATACCACTCGAAGTGCCTCACTTCGAAAAAATAAAAGAACTCCCGCACCATCAGCTCCAACATGAAGAAACGACTCAGATTCTCGAAGCACATGATCGCCCGGTAAACGTTTGGAGTACACTGGCTTGGAGCACACCCCATGGCGCAGAATTCCTCCTTGAACAGCTTTGACAGAGTGAATTTGAAGCCCAAGGAGAAATAAAAAGGGCGGAAGGTGATGATCCTAGCATCAAGATCATTCGCATCCACCAAAGGCTCGTTGTCAGTCCGAGACTTCAATAGCTTGACTCGCACGTTATCTGGAATGGCAGACACATAAGCAGCCCGCCACTTCTGGAACTGAGCATCAGTAGCGACGCAATGCAAGTTGGCCACGAACTTCTTGCTATGCACTATCCCTATAAATACAAAGGGACCTGAGAGCTTGGAGCCTTGCTACCATCTCCGGAAGACATGGTTGATCAACAAGCAACTGCAAAAAGAAAAAAAAATTTACAAGTTAGAATGCAAGAAAAATTTGCAAAGCAAAAAAGAAAAACACAGTAGCAGCAGCACAAAAAAATAAAAAAAAAATAAAAAAAATAAAAAAAATCCTAGAGCAGCTTGGACTGGCCCAAGCAGAATGGGGGTAGCCCAATCTACCACCTCCTCAAAATCCTAGCCAATGCACAGCCCAGCACCAGCTCCAACCCCAGCACGGAGGCCCATTTCACGCTCGGCCAGCTCGCTCCAAACGCCAGCATGTGCAGCCCGCATCCCATGCGAAGGCCCAGCTTGAGCCCACGTTGCGCAAAGGCCCAACTTGTTCTCTCTTAGCCTGAGCCCACTCCGCGCATCAAGCCTGATGCCTCCAGATCGCCAGTTTGAAGCCCAGCACATGCCAGCTCGAGCTCACCAGACCTCCTTGCTCGAGCCCAATGCACACAGGCCCTAGCTTGCCTACCCACGAAATTGTGCAGCCCTTCCAAGCCTCTAGTCATAGCCCAGACCAATCATACAAGGCATGGACCAAGCTGCCAGAAGCCAAAATAAAAGAAAAAATATATATATACAACCCAAGTCAAATTACCTTGGGTGTATGGTGAAGACAAGGACTCAAGAAGGACAGGACAAATTCTCCAAAGTTTTCTCTCTCTCACTAATGAAATCGGAATGGATTTTGGATGTGACGAATAAATTGGAGGAGCCCTACATTTATAAGGAGCAAAATTCCTTGACTTACAAGGAATCTCAAACCTTTTCCAATTGGGTGTTCATAAAATTGGCAAGTCAAACACCTCCTCTACTCAGGAGTCCAAGTCCACGAAGGAAGCCCAGTTACAGCTAGACAGCCCAACGGATAATTTACATCTCCTACATGCTGCCGCGCACCATGAAGAAGCTGGGAGGCATTTGTGGGAACCGAATTAAATCAGACCCGAGGTCAAATAATTCCTTCCATTTAGGGATTATTTGACATAATTGGGAATTAATCAACCTAATTGGGAGTTACTCGATTTAATTGGGGATTACCCAATTAAATGGAACGTTACCTAATTAGGTTGAGAATTGATTTGATTCCTACCACAATTCCCAATTAAATGAGGAGTTACCTAATTAAAATAGGACTTGATTTGATACCTACCACAATTAGGAATTTCATTTACCCTAATAAATCAAATTCCTAATTAATCAAATCAATTCCAAATAAGGGAGGAATAATTCCCTTCCATGTACGGAATTATTCCTCTGAAACCCTAGCTTCCAAGACCACTATAAAAGGATAGCCACACACAGGGGTTGAGGTACGTTTGAAATCTCTACTGAAACTCTACAGAAAATTCCTCTCAAACCCTAGCCACCTCCTTTCTCTATCTCTTTTACATAAGGCTCTGGTCGCTCAGTTTACACATTAAACACCTCCTGTACCCTATTTTAGCTATCGTTTCTCTACGGATCGATTGAACTGACTTAGGCATCGGAGGGCCTTTGGCCAACACCCCCCGGGTGTGGTCCTCTTATTTGTTCTATTTTGCATGGAGAAAGAGGCGGCGAAGAAGAAAAGGGAATCTTTCAAACCGAATATTCTCGTGGGGGAAATTTGCTCCCACAACCACCACCACCTTCACCTCCATCTCTTTCACCATCACCCTCACTCCACTACCACCACTACTACCACCACATGATTAGCATATAACACTTTCAACATCATGTCTATTTTAGTCATTATTCACAGTTACAACAGTTTTATATTAAAATTTACCAAACAATTTTGACACTACTTTTCATACTAACAGCACTTTAAAAAAATTGTTTACCAAACATGGACATGCTTTACTTTATAGCTAATTATTTTCAAAATACAGCAGAAGCAACTTTTTTAAAAAGTGACAGCAATCCCAAACAAGGCCTTAATATGGTTTTGCTAATTCTCCGACTTTATCTAATAGGATTTTGGGGTGGATTGTATTGTGGCCATAAATGTGGTGTGGGATGGCTCTATGGCATCAACCTTTTGTTTGGTTGAAATCACTTTTGTTATGAAAGAGAATAGGATTCCAGACCCAAAAAAAAAAAAAAAAAAAAGAACAAGAGGAAGAGTAGTACAACACACTGCACTACAAAGCCAAGAACGCAGCCTCCAAAACAGTGAGACTACTAAAACAACTAAGAAAACAAGCTTCTGTTAATAAAAAGGCAACACCGCCTCTTTCTCATTATTGTAGCATCATAACAAGTCTTGAATTTTGGCCGATGGGCGATTCTTTCTTAGTGTTTATTAGAATTCCTTTTTCTTTTTCTTTTATTTTTTTTTCTGAAAATTAGCGATAATTGTATTCAATAATTGGAGATAAAAACCAAATACTCATAAAGGGTTAATACAAAGATGGATCTACAGTAACAACAAAGGGTTAAATCCAATATAGGAGGATGTTGTGTGGAAACACTCCAAGACCTTGTTGTTGATGGACTATACGATGGCACACACACAATCCCATTTGAGAATAAAACACACACACACACAGAAGACAGAACGCAAGCACACAAGAAAACAAAGATTTTATAGAGGTTCGACATCGTCCCTGTGTCCTCATGGTGATCTACTCGAGAAATTCACTAGTATGTAAGAACTACTTTGGTTACAACTTAAACCCCCTTAGTTCTCACAAGAACCCTAGCTCTCTTTTCTCTCACCCTTTGCTCAAACCCTTTGATGCCCTTGTAAACACTCAAAAATTCAACCTTGAATTATCTCTTATATTTCTCCCTTAAAAATTCACTCTTGAATTCTCCTATCTTACTATTGACCTAGCCCCTAAAAGTCCTATTTATAGATCATAGGACTTTAGTACACTTGTATTAGGAGTAGGAGACTTAACCCTAGTCAAACTAGGCCCAAAACATGCCTAAAACCCGTAGGAAAACCGAAACAGATCGAACTTCAAAACACGTGATGACCGGTCTCTTTATGCAAAACCTCCAGACTTCATCTCGGCTTCCAAGTGACCAGTTGTTTCCAATAACTCCTCACGATCTTCTTCTCGGCACCTGCCCCACGACTCCAACCTTGCATCAAAGGCAAGCCAACTTCAACAGACGATATACTGGCGACATCTAAAAACTTGTATTTCCACTAATAGTCTTTGAGAACCAAATACATTTCAACATAACAGTCACACGCTTAAAGAAATGATATATGAAATACAGTGCCCAAAATTACAAATACAATTACAACTAACTCTCACAAGTAGAATATAAGTAGAGACTAAAACACAAATAAACACCCAACTCATAAAGAGTTGATGGAATTATTGCGACTCAAACAACTGCAAACACAAGCTGCTCAATCATTTCATATGTCTTCAAATCACAAATAGAAATGAACCACAAATCTAAAGTAGATCTACAACAGGAATCTCAATTATGCAAAAAGAAACAAACTAAACAACCAAGCGCATACATTAAAGCATCACCAACAGGCAGAAGAGGAAAAATGGAAGGAGGAGGTAGAGGAGAAGGGAGGGGGATAAGGGGATGAAGCCCAAGGGGGTGACGGCTGAGTTTTTTTTTTTTTTTTTTCCTCTCACTCTCTAGGTTTTCTAACTACCACTGATCGGAATTCCTTTGTTTATTTGATTTTTAGTGTTGAGCGTATTTGAGATAATTCAAGTGAGTTTTTGGCTATATTTAAAAGTTTTTATGAAAACTGATATTTAAAAGTTTTAGTTCTTCATCTGGAGGTATTTATAATGTGATCATCCACACATGAGCTGGCTATTAAATGGCCAGAAGTTAACTTTGTTCAAATTTTTTTCCTTGTGTGGCATCCCAAATTCTCGAGATTGATTTGATGGAGATCGTCGGATTGCAAGTCTGATCGCTTGATTCTATCCTCCTTGAATGTTCTGAATTGACATCAATCTCCTTGATTGCTTTCCTTATATGATTCTTGTCACATGCATAAAAACATTTGGAGGTTTTAGGTTTCTGAATACTTGGCTTGACATCTTGTGAGACATTGTGACTTCCAGAGTGTAACATCTAGGGAAAAAAAATAATAATGATAATAATAAAATATATTTATTTCACCTTAATTATGAGGTTTTTAAAAAAAAAATTATAAATTATAAAAATAAAATAAAAATATATTAAAAAAAGGCAATGTGTAAGCCAAACCTTATTCTTCCCTTCATTCTTCCCCCCTTCCCTTATACATTCTCTTCAAAAATCCGATGTTGATCTCAAATTGGGATGAGTTGTAAACCTATTAGAGATGAATCACCTAGTCTAGGCTAAGGGTATTAATTTCATAAACTAAGATAAGATTGTGGGATCAAGGAGATTGAATTTGGGTGAGGAAGAGAAGGGAGAAATGAAGGAAGAGAAGAAAAAAAAAATCTCTAAGGTGAGTCAATTTCAAAAATTTTGGTTTTAACTTTGTGGTTGTGTGATTTTAGTCCCTTAAAGAATAATTTGAGTCACATGAGTATTAAGGAAATTGAATTGGAAGGGTTTGAACTTCTATTTTTGGATTGGGTGGATAGAGCAATTTTTCAAGTGTGGGTGTTGTAGATTTTGGTTCCATTTTGAGTTTTTGATGAGTTCAATTAATAGGTATGAAGTTTAGAAGAGTTTTAGAAGTCTTAGGAACAACTTGGAGGTGTTAGAATGGTTGAAAACAACTTAAAACCAAATCTGGAAAATGTCATTTTCTACAAATTTTCAGCTAGCAAGCCTCATTTTGGCTCTCGTTTTCTCCCAATACTTTGAGTGGTTAAGGAAGTCAATTGTTGGCTTTTAAATTAGACATGGCAAGGAACAAAAACAAATTTGCTTCGTCGAATTTGGTTGAGTTTTGATATGTCAAACACATGTGCAAAGTTTGGAAACAAAATCTGTTTTATGCAAAAAGCCAGCCACAAGCCCAACTTTGGAGCTAGTTTTCTCCTTCGTTTTAGCTCCGCTTTCAGTATGGTTTGTTGGGTTAGAAACTAGAGATATTAAGCTTCAAAACTACTATAAGTTTCCCCATTTTCGTTGACGTTTGGTTGGCCAAAATGTCTCACAAAATCTGGGATTTAGTATGAAAAACAAGGGAAGTTGCAGGAATTTTTCTTTAGAAGACAATGAGCAGTAACCAGAAAACAAGCCCACTCGCGGCTCCGGCGAGTTGCGGAGCATGGCGGCTGTTTCGGCAGCCTCTGATGCCATATTTTTAGTCCATTCGACTCAATCTCTCGATCTGATTCCAATGGTATAGGTTTCGGGTTGTTTCGATGGTTTTAGCTTGGAGAGTAGGGTGCACTCTTTGTGTTAAGAGAAAAAGTGTTTTTATAAAATTAGAATTTCTAACCTCATTTATGTTATTTAATTTTTTTTAAAATCTAGGAATAGGAGAGAACCCGACAACCTTCGAAGGGTAATTTCGTCATTTTAGCTTCTTGGACACGAGGTAGGGTCTCTAACTTTTTCCCCAATGATTAGATTATATCACTTTTAATCTTGGTGTTTATATATAGTACTAAATATGAATATCTTATTATTTTGCTTGGTGAATACTATTGTTTTATTTTATGAATGTTTATTGAGTATTATTTGATGTTTGATGAATATTACTATCCATGTGATTAAATTTGAAATATTACTATTTTTTGTTTGAATTATTATCATTCCGCAAAGATTATCATAAATACAGTTGTGTTGGGTCTGTGTACAGTTTAAGTCATATTTAAGGGGTCAGAGAAGGCTTTAGATATATCTGAGTAAAAAAAAAAAGTAGAATATATTCAGGTGACAGGGGCAGAGCTTGAATATATTGAGGTGATGGGAGCAGGGCCTCTAATGAAAAGTGAAAGTTGAGAAATTCGTAAACAAAATAAACATGGGGTAAGGGACGGATAGGCAATAATTTATATTTTAGGGTGTTCAGAGCCATAGTGGTAAAATGCATGGTATGTGACATGTAGGCTTGATGTCCTAAAGTATGAATTAGTGGGTTTAGAAGGGAGTGAGTTCATGACATCATCGCATATGCATAACACATTTATCTTGTAATTGTTTAATGCATGTCACTTTGATTAGCTATGATAGCTAGCTTTGAAGGGGATGTTACAGTACTCTACTGGGCATTAAAATGCTCACACCCTAATAGATGATGCAGGTTCCAATACAAATCCTAAGGAATGAGAAGTTCTAACAGAGGACTAGATCAGTGTTGTTAGTTACTGTTTGTAAAATTATTAAGGAATAAATTGTTGGAATATTATTCTAGTGTGTGTACCTAACTTTGCGCTACTGCGACTCTGACTTTGTTTTTATTAAATAAGTTTGTAATATTATTGGCTCTATTTCTATAATACCATAGTTATAGGAGTTTGTTTCTATAACTGTGGTATGATTATCCCTTAATTCGGAGATAATCCCTATTTTCGAATCGGGTCATGATACAGAGTCTTTAGTCTTGATGGAAAAAATCCATCGATGTTTGGGTGGCATAGGAATCCAATAGTCCAACCGAGAAAACTCCTAGTTTTATCCATTCATCATTTATTTATTATTTAATTTTATCATCAAGTCGTAAGGCCTCACTTTTAGTCTTATATTATACATAATATGATATTGTACAAAACATGGCATTCTCGGTTGTAGCCCTAGATGCTAATAAATGAGTAGCATATATTTGAATGAGGCAATTATTTTTAACAACCCCCACCATATTGCTTGACATTTCGTCAAGTGAGACCAAACCACAAACTCCTCTCTACCCCATGCAAGTTTCTCACCTCCAATTCATCCATAGGGTTAAGATCAGGATCTTTTGACCAATACCTCGTTTGTGGGTGTACATAGGCACTAGAGATTCTATGTTGCCTAAAGTGATTTTTGGCATAGTGTAGAAATTCCTTACGACATGATCTTCAATTATAGAGGTCTAAAATTATGATTGCATATATTTGATTTCAAGGTAATCGGCGGATCAAAGACCATTACTGTTAGGTCATAGAACATCAACTAGTGTTTTAGTTTGTTTAGAAACAAAGTTGTGTATTTGTTATCACTTTACAATTTTATAAGTCAAAATTATATTTTTAGAGCTTGAGGGTGCAGAGAATGTCATAATGAGTTCTTAGGAATTTTCGGTGTATTTTTTAGATTTTTCATTTATTTATTATGAATTTAAAAGTTAAATAAAAATAAAAATATTGAATAGGATAGCACGACACAAGGCAACAGCTAAAAGTTGTCGTCAATGTTTCCAACAAGTGCCGTCCCACGATTGCGACACATCTCATTTTGATTACTTTTTTCAAGTTTATCTTAAACAATTTATACAAAAAAAATTAAAAATAAAAGAGTATATCGAAAATTGCTACAAACTCTTTACGACATGATCTTCGATTATGGAGGTATAAAGTTATGATTCCACATATTTAAGTTCACAATAATAGGTGGATCAAAGAACATTAGTGTTAGGTTATAGAACATCAACTAGTGTTTTAGTTTGTTTAGAAACAAAGAGGAGTTTTTGTTATAAGTTTACAATTTTATAAGCCAAAATTATCTTTTTAGAGCCTAAGGGCATAGAGAATGTCACAATAAGTTATTAGGAATTTTCGGTGTTTTTTTTTGGAATTTTCATTTGTTTCTTATGAATTTTAAAATAAAAATAAAAATAAAAATATTAAATAGTATAGTGCGACACATGGCAGTAGCTAAAGGTGATGCTGTCAGTGTTTCCAAAAAGTGGTGTCCCACAATTATGCCACATGTATTGATTACTGATTTCAAGTTTATCTTAAACAATTTATACAAAAATAATTAAAAATAAAAAATACACTGAAAATTGCTACAAACTTCTTATGACATGATCTTCGATTATGAAGGTCTAAAATGATGATAATGTGGCGCCATCATGGTTTCTAACAGGTGACGTCCCACAATTGTGTCACATGTCATTTTGATTACTGTTCACCCGTTTTGGTGTTTACTCCTGAGGTGGAAGGGCGAAGTTCCCTACTGGCTTGGGGACCACTTGTTGGTCGACAAGTCAGCTTTCTTTGGTGTGTGAGCGTGCCACTGCTAGTAATGTAAATTCTAGAAGACTTATTTTTAGAGTGGATAACTTGCGCCTCAAGTTACTGACTTCTAAAACAAATGATTGTGAATTTGGGTGAGGAATATCTCCCAAGTAAGTTCTTTTCTTGCCTCAGACTGGTGAGGACTTTCATAATTTATCTCAGTATCAAATGGTTGTTCTGGCCAGAATAGATAATGAAAAAGTAGACTGTTTCAGGCAGAACTGCCTTTTACAAAATTAAGAAGGGAGAAATCAACTCTAAAAAGATAAAAATATGGCTGGAATCCCATTTCTGCCTGGGTAGAAACTTCTGATTCGGGCTGGACTGGGTATGTCTGTGTTGGACTGTGCTGTCAACAACTTTAGCTGCTTGGCTTCAGCTGTAAATCGATACCGAAGTTCAATTTTGGCAGAGCTTTAATCTACTTCAAGCCTTGGGAGACTTTTGAGCGGGCAGAACTGCAGCTTCTTCAGTTTGAAGGGACAGAAGTGGCTATTCTCGAGGATTTAGCAAGCTGGAACTGTGCTGTAAAATTTGTTGAGGTTTTCATATTTGCGAAAACTCAAACTATGTTTGTCTTGGCTTTTGCTGAACCAAATTTGTAACGAGAGGGATCTCGTTTTCAGAAGACTTATTTTCTAAGTCTGAACTTTGGAATTCTGATCTAAAGCTGTTTTTCTCTTGGGATCCAAGTGAGCTTTTGATTGTTTTCTTGTTTGTTTTTGTTTTTTTGATTGATTGATGAATTGAGTGTCCTTTGTTTCTTTGCCTACTTTCGTTTTTATAAGAGACCCTCCTAAGGAGGTAATTTTTAATCCTAAATAATGGGCGGCAAAAAGATCTCTTATAATGTAAAGTAAGAAGAGTTTCTTATCAATCAAGGCAGATAGGTTCTGAGCAGTCACCTCCTAAAGCAGTCCCTTCCCTGGTTTCCTGGGTGGCAGCTTTCTAATTCAACCAATGTCACCGTCTGTGTGGGCTTTTTTATGGCGGTTTGGCTCTTTTTCTTTTGTATTTTCTGAATGGTTCCCTGTTTCCCGTTCTAATTTAGAAAGCGTGATCCGTGAATTCCTTGGGAGATGGTGTATTGATTTGGAGCAAAATCTCGAACACATATGGGTTTTTGATCTTCAATTGGCAGTGTTTCAGAGACGTCCCTTTCACATTTTAAACTTTAGTTGGAATTGCTGACTTTTTCAAAGTTGAGGTAATCACGTGGATGTGTCCTTGATCCCTTGGGTTTGAACCTAACAAAAATTACGGGCTGATCTTTGAAGCCCATTTCGAAAGTTTTCACATTTGGGCTTTCTTTGGGCTGAGGCTTCGTTTTCAACATTTTTGGTGTGAAGCCCAATCTGTTTGGATCCTACATTTGTTTTTTCCTCAAGTTTTTGGGCTAGGCAGGCAATTTTATCATGGGCCTGTTTTTTGGACTTGGGCGTGTCGAATTTGGGCCCAAACAATGCCCCCTAAGTCTGAATCGTTTTGGAACGGTTTCAGACTTAATGTTTTGTCATTTAATTCGCGCGCCAGTTTATTCCGTGTTTTCGCCCACGTCTGCCACGTTTGCCTGCTACGAACTAGAGTTCGTGGGAAAACGGCTAGTTATTAGCTAGTTACTAGCTAATAATCATCAGGTGCCGTCCCATCTTCTTCTTCCCACGTTTTTGAGCCCCTCCTTAAAAGAAATTCAAATTCATAGCTTCTGAAAAGAAACCCTAAACCTTCCGACTCTTGTTCCTGCGAGCTTTTCTTCGAGATTTCCATAGCTTTTCTCCCTTTCTTCTGCTTCTTCCCCTGAATCAGAAATGTCTTCCCCAAGGTCCCGCGCTCAGTCTTCTTCCACTCCAGTTCATCCCGATTATATCACTGGGAACGGGATTGATGCTCACGCGATAGAAATCAGGAGCAAGCTTTATCCCTTTGTCCAAAAGAATCTGGACGAGAATGTCCTTTATTTGTTCGAGAACACCCTGGTGTTAGGGCCTCACTGGTTTGGTCCTGTTCCAGCTGAGATGGCAGAATTGCTAAAAAAGGATGCCGAGGCTCCTTTGTGTTTTGAGAACTCTTCTGCCCTGGCTTCTTATTCTTGGGTCAGCAAGAATTTGAGCCGGTCCTTCCCGTCCAGCGAGGTGAGGAACAGTCCGGTCAAATGGGCAAACTGGATTGATAGACTTTTTCCGAGATATAGGGGTCACTGGAGGAGAGCTGGGATTTATGACGCCATTTTTCTGTCCAAGCAGTCGATTAACAGAGATGAGAATCTGCTTGCCGCTGCTTTATGCTTCTGGAATTCTGCCAGCAATACATTTGATTTCCGTGTGGGTCCTATGACGCCAACCTTGCTGGATATGGCCCAGATCTTTGGGTTCAGGCCCCATGGTAGGCCTGTTGATGCCGTTGGAGATTATCACAGGCGAAGGAATAAAGAGAAAGTGGCCACTCCTTTTACTATCCCTCCAGCCGTGATCAACCAGAACTGCTCTTTCTCCAACTATCTGAAGAAATTCAGTGCTGAGAAGGACAAGGATCAGCAACACATGTTGTTCCTTCTGTATTGGCTGAATCGGTTCGTTCTCCCCAATCGGTCTTCTGCAGTTCTGCTAGAGTACAGACATTTGGCAGAAGCACTTCACAATCATACTGATGTGGGGCTTGGGCCTACAGTTCTGGCTCACCTTTTCAAGAATCTGCACACTGCCACCCTGGAGAATCCACTGAACCTGTCAGCCTCTGGCGCATTCTGGATGATCCAGATCTGGCTGCAGGTTTACTTTCCAGAACTAAGGTTCCCAGACATAGTTATGCCTGAAGACCAAGTCCTGGCTCTTCCTTTGATGTCGGCAGAAGTGCCCGAGCGTTCTATTGAGGAGTATTTGATGCTCTTCAGGCATTGTACAAAAAGGTCGGCAGCTCAGTGGCAAGTGGTGATCAGAAGGACCTATCCTTGGTTCCAGACCGGATTTCGGTTGTTTGAGAAGGAGCCAGAAGATGAAGCTGCCAGAACAGACTTCAGGAGGAAATTTCTGAGCATTACTCTGCCCAGAGATCTACCTCATGGTGGGGGCAAACCTCCAAACTATCATCTGGGGGCAGAAGTCTACCATCCCAACTTCTGCGCAAGGCAGCTTGGTTATCCCCAACTCATTCCGCTGAAATCATATCAGAGTTGTAACCGGGCCTCTTCTTGGAGGGATGCAGATGATCTGGAAGTGCACAAGGATGCCCGGTGTGCAGTGAACAAAATCAACAACAGCACGGATGCCCTCTATCCCTCGTGGGAGCTGAATTCCTGCAGTTCTGCCGATTTCGACGCATGGTGAAAAGCCAAATTCCAGGGTCTGCCTGCTTCAGTTACTGCCCTCAAGGTGCTTTTTGATGGTTGGGAGAACTGGGCCATTTTTGCGGATGGGGATGCCAAGACGCACATGATCCAGACTATCAAAGACATCAACGCACAAATCATAGAAGGTAGATTTCTGATTCTGTCTGGGATTCATTCTGTCTTGATGATCGATTTCTAATGTCTATTCTGCCTGTATCAGATCCTTCTTTGACCAGCGTAGGTGGGCAGTCTGTTCATGCTGGAGAAGTGATTGGTAAGTAAGTTTTTTTTTTAATTTTCTTCTGTCTTTTCCTGCTGGATTGGTTTCTAATGTCTAACGCCTTACTGCAGTCTCTTCTGTTATTGCTGCCGGGGACTTGGAGCTCCCCTCTGCAGATGAAGGAGATGAGGTCCAGGCAGAACAAACACCTACCGAGGCCGCTCTTTCTGGCAGAAGAAAAAGAAAAGGACCTGCCCCTCCTTCGGACAATACCACGCGGCCTGGTATTTCAGGTAAGCTCGTGATGTTCCAACCATTCCCTTTAAATTTATTATGTCTTGCCTTCTTTTCCCTAATACTGCTTTTTGTTCTGTGCAGCTGGAAGTCCTTCCCCTCCTCCTACCAAGTTGAAAAAAACTTAAAAAGAGGAGTGAGGAGGAGTATGTCGCTGCGGAAGAAACGGCAGTAGTTCCCACCACTACCGCTGGGACGGACGAAGAGCTGCGAGAGGCTTTTGAGGAGGTGGAGCAGGAAAAAGAACTGGAAGAGCTGGAAGAAACGCCTCAGGAAAAAACGGCAATGGTGGAAGGGGAGGTGAGTTTTATTTCTGTGATTTGCATCAATTCCCTTCTTGCCCCATTTCTTCTGTTCTAACCCCTGTTTTGTATGAGGAGATCCCTGCTGAGGTGATTGCAAAGAGCATTGCCTTGGCGCAGAAGCAACAAGGGGGTCCAAGGGCTGAGCTGACCAGCTCAGAACTGGCCTTATTTGAGGATGCCGAGGCAGAGCACTCTACTGCCTTTCCAGCGGCTGAGGATCAGGCGGAGCGGTCTGCATCAGAGCCTGTGGATCAGGCAGAACTGTCTGTTGTAGTTCCGGAGGCTGAAGTGGAAACAACCGCCGCTGCCCCTGTGGTTGTGGTAACTTTCTTTCTTATCTGTCCACATTTTCCTGCAATTCTCCCTTGTTCTTTATTTTTAACTGTTGCAGCCTTTTCAGGTAGAAGTGCCTACAGCTGTTGGCGTCCTGGCAGCGGTGACCAGTCCCTTGAAGCCTCCCATTGTTGCTGTAAGTTTTCATAACTTTTGGGCCTTTATTTTCCACTTTTTGCCTGGTCTTAACTTATGCTTTCTTCTTGCAGATGCCCATTCATTCCCTTCCAGGATCTTCTGCCATGGCTTCTTTTGCTGATCCAGAACTCGAAGAGTTTGAAGCCATGGATCTGGATGCCCAATTGGACATACTGGAGAAACTCAGCTCTCCTCCAGGCAAGGCAAAATCTAGGGCAGTGGAGGAGGCCATGGAGAGGTTGAAAATCTGCAGTCCAATGAGCTGGAGTTTGATCAAGACAATGAAGCCTTAAATCAGCTGATGAAGGACCTGGACCTGCTTCACAGACAGAACATAGCTCCAAAGCCTATTCTTGAGATGGGCCTAAGCTTGGCCAGAGATGTGCTCAACCTGCATGATCGCTATGAGGATCTTAGGCCTACTTTCAAGACTTCTGAATTCTGCAAGGCCACTCACGAAGCCAACTTGGCTGATTTTGCAAAGCAGAAAGCAGAACTGGATCAGATGGTGGCCGGATACAAGGAAGCCAGGGCTACTGCGGACAAGCTGGAAAAGCAGATTGAAGAGCTCCAAAAACAACTGGCAGAATGCAGGGAGGTGCAGGGCAGGCTTGGGGCTGGACTGAGTTCTAAGACCAAGGCTACTTTCCTTGTGCAAAGTATGGTTGCAGCTTCCAGGCCAGCCTTGGAAATTGCAGAGGCTTCAATTCATCAGGGGGTGCTGCTCCAGAAAGAGCTTTCTGTCAAGAAGGCGAACCTGCAGGAGACTCTTAGGAAACAAGGATTTTAGTTTCTTCTTTCTTTTTATTGTTCGAATAATTTGCCGCGAAGGTGGCTATTTTTATATAAGCTTTCAAAGCATTTTACTGCTTTTTATTTATTCTTGATGCAATAACCGGACACGGTTTTGAAAGTGAAAACAAAATAACTTTAAAGCAAAAATAGATCTAAACAAGATTCTTTTCAAGAAACAAAAAGGGTCAATCTTGTTCCTCTTCTATCCCGGGATCTGTTTGTACAGCCTGCGAATCCCACATGGTTGGATAGAATTTCTTTAACCATTTACCATTGATTGGGGCAAAATGAATAACTCCATCTCGGTCCTGCAACCTGTATGCCCCCATTCTGAGGATTTGGTTAATTATAAAAGGGCCTTCCCATGTAGGTGACCATTTCCCATATCCAGCTATGTGTGCTCCAAGGGGCAGAATTGCCTTCCAGACTATCTCTCCCTCTTCAAAACTCTTGTTTCTGACTCTTTTGTTGTAGGCCCTTGACACAGCCTGTTTTCCTGCTAAGAGTTTGTTGAGGGTGTCAATTCTGCTTGCATCCAATTCTTCTAATTCCAGCAACATGGCTTGAGAGTAATCCTCCCCAGTGAGACCGTGCTGGTGAGCAATTCTAAGAGACTGGACTGCTATCTCCATGGGAAGAATTGCATCATGGCCGTAGGTTAGAGCATAGGGGGTCATGCCAGTTGCTTCTCTCTTTGAAGTTCTGTATGCCCACAAAGTTTCTGATAACTTCTCATGCCACTGCTTTGGATTCTTCTCCAGCATCTTTCTGATGATATTGATAATCACCTTGTTACTTGATTCTGCCTGTCCATTAGCTTGAGCATAGTAAGGAGTAGATTGAAGCAGTTTGAACTTGAATGTTTCTACCATATCTAGCATGTCCCTAGATATGAAAGAAGAACCCTTATCGGTTGTGATTGATTCTGGAATGCCAAACCTTTGTATGATCTGTTCTTCTATACAGGTGATGATCTCTTGAGATGTTGTGGTTTTTACTGGCTTGGCTTCTACCCATTTGGTGAAATAATCTGTGGCAACGATAATGAAACAGTGCTGCTGGTTGCTGGCTGGATAGATTTTGCCAATGAGATCCATTGCCCATCCCCTGAAAGGCCATGGTTTTACTACTGGATTCATGGGAACCGAAGGGGCCTGCTGGATTGGGCCGTGCCTTTGACAGGCCTCACATCCTTTGGAGTAGTTGATGCAATCCTTCATCATGGTTGGCCAGAAGTAGCCATACCTTCTGATTAACCAGCACATCTTTCTTCCCCCTTGGTGAGCTCCACAGATCCCCTCATGGGTTTCTCCCATGACTTTCATGTATTCTGTCTTTCCGAGGCACCTTAACAGTACCTCATCCTTACTTTTTCGGACCAAATCTTCATTCCACATGAGGTAGTTTGTAGCCATGATCCTGACTCTTTTCTTAGAGGGCAGAGTGGGATGTCGTAAGTAAGTCATGATAGGCTCCCTCCAATCGTCTTCAGTGATCAAGGCAGAATTGACTTCTATCTCCATTCCTCTAGTCAAAACAGATGGTAGACTTTTCCTTCCTATCTTGATGATCCTTTGGACGCAGTCTTATGGCATTTGTACGCCTGATGCCACCTGAGCCAGTTCATTGGCTGCAAAGTTTTCCTCCCTTGGGATGTGCTCCCAAGTAGCTTCTCTGAATTCTGTCAACAGATTTCTAGCTGCTACTAGATATACAGCCAGAGAAGGATTTAGACACTTGTATTCTCCAGCAATCTGTTTTAGGACAAGCATGGAATCTCCCAAGATCTTCACGAATTGGATTCCTAATTCTACCAACATCTCGAGCCCTATAATCAAAGCTTCATACTCGGCCCTGTTGTTAGTGCACTGGAAATCTAACTGGAAGGAATAGCAATGTTTGACCCCTAATGGTTCTTCCAGAACAATCCCTGCTCCTGAAGCTTTATCTGTCTTTGATCCATCAAAATATAATTTCCAAGGTGTGAGATGAATCGAGTAGATTGGATTGTTAAAGCAAACATGAGCTCTAGTTAGCAGATCTGCATTTGCTATGTCCAAAGAATCCATGTTTTCAATTTCCTATCCCGGGTGATCTGCCAAGAAGTCTGCCACAGCTTGCCATTTGACAGCTCTCTGGGGGACATACCTGAAGGTGAATTCTGTCAAAGCCAAAGTCCATTTCCCAATTCTGCCCCTCAGCATTGGTCTTGTTAGCATGTATTTGATTAAGTCTGTCTTGGTAATGATGTAGATAGTGTGTGGCAGCATGTAGTGCCTGAGTTTTACAGCAGTGAAATGCAAGGCCAGGCAAAGCCTTTCTATTGCGGAATACCTTCTCTCCACTTCTGTTAATGCTCTGCTTAGATAATAGACTGCTTGTTCCTTTCCTTCTTTGTTATCTTGAACTAACAGACTTCCAATGGATATTTCTGATGCAGACACATAAAGCTTGAGTGGTCTGCCCCTTTTTGGCGGGGACAGAACTGGTGGATTTGAGAGGTAATGTTTTATTTCCTGGAAAGCCTGTTAGTGCTGTTCTTCCCATTTGAATGTCTGTTCCTGCTTCAGCCTTAACAGGAAAGAAAAAGGTTGGATTTTTCCCGCAGAATTGGATATGAATCTCCTTAGAAAATTGATTTTCCCTAGGAGACTCTGAAGTTCCTTCTTGTTCCGAGGTGGTGGGGCTTCTATGATGGATTTTGCTTTATTTCTGTCAACCTCTATACCTCTCTGGTGGACCAAGAACCCTAAGAAATTTCCTGCTTGGACTCCAAAAATACATTTTTCGGGGTTCATTTTTAGTTTGTGTTGCCTCATTCTTAGGAATGCCTTTCTCAGGCTTGCTATGTGATTTTCTTCCTCGGGGGATTTAATCACCACGTCATCTATATACACTTCCAAGGAATGTCCTATCATATCATGAAAAATGGAATTCATTGCCCTTTGGTAGATGGCCCCTGCATTCCTCAAACCGAAGGGCATTACAGTATATTCGAAAGCACCTATATGTCCTGGACACATAAAGGCTGTCTTGTGGATGTCCTGTTCTGCCATCATAATCTGGTTATAACCTGCATTGCCGTCCATGAAAGATAGCATCTGGTTATGAGCAGCTCCATCCACTAGCATGTCTGCCATTGGCATAGGATATTCGTCTTTAGGAGATGCCTCATTCAGATTTCTGTAATCCACGCAGATTCTAACTGCCCCTGTTTTTCTTTTGAGAACAGGTACAATATTTGCTAACCAATCGGCATAGACGGCTGGCCTGATGAATCCTGCCTTGAGCAGCCTTTCTATCTCTTCTTTGACCTTTAGTTCTGTGTCCATAGACATTCTTCTTCTGGCCTGTTTGACTGGAAGGTAGCTATCTTTAATTGGCAGCTTGTGCTCCACTAACTGCCTGTCCAATCCTGGCATCTCGTGGTAATGCCAGGCAAAACAATCTCTGAACTCCTGCAAAAGTGCCATGAGTTCAGCCTTGAGTGGTTCCTTTAACAGTGTGCTGATGAAAGTAGGCCTTGGATCTTCTTCTGTCCCTAAGTTTATCTCCTGTAGAGGATCCTCCACTTCTGGCAGGGAGTCATCCAGTGCTGCCGGTGCAAAATCTAATACTTCCTCTTGTAAAATTTCCTCCTCTTGTTCTTTTGTGCTTTCATGGGTGAATTCTGCCATATTGATGGCTGGATTCTGTATGAAAAGCCTCCTTTCTCCCCAGTATATCAACAATCTTTTTGTGATGGATCGGATTGTTGCAGCTCGATCCTTGTCCAGTTGATTGGGACTAAACATCAAAGTTCTGGAAGTTCAGCACAAAAAGGTCTATTCCAGTCCTCTAGAGAACTGGCTAAACCTTCTTCAATGAGTCTTTGGGCCGTGACACCATGGGGGTGGCCGTTCTGATTGACTCCAAGGAAAGTGAAAGGACCGAGGTCATCATGATAATACTTTGCTTCAAAGCACATGGCAAAGGGCAGGAATGACCGTGGATCGGCCTCTATAATCTCCATGCAGCCTTCTTCATTCCATAGTGCTAACTGCTGGTGGAAGGTGGAAGGAATACAAAGGCTCTGGTGAATCCAATCCCTGCCAAGTAGTGCATTGTAGGTGGTGGAAGTAGTGTCTATAACAAAGAATTCTATTTTCAACTCTTTGCTTCCGACTATGACATCCACGTCTAAGATGCCATGTATTTTTGTGATGCCCCCAGCGAAGTTGGTGACAGTCAATCGTGTTGGAATCAAATCTTTCTCTGTTCTGCCCAACTTGGTCAGCATTCTGTGGGGTAATAAATTAATGGCTGCACCTCCATCTACCATGATCTTGGAAATAGGAATACCCCCAAGATTTGCCGTTATAAACAAAGGCCTGAGGTGATTTGCCATTTCTCTGGTTGGCTTGGAGAAACAAAGTTGCTCTGAAGCTGGTTTATTGGCTGTTCCGCTTGTCCTGGGGTTGTTTGCTTGTGGTTCTGGTGGCTCCTCTGCTTCTGCCAATCTACATTCAAAGCTTTCCTGAGAGAAAACATCTCCTTGCAGAGCGCTTTCTTGTCCCTCGGCAGCCCTGAATTTACCTGGTAGGATGAATACCATATTAATTCCCAGATCACCCTGTAGGAGGTCTTCTAATTCTGCGCTAAAAGCTTCTGTTTATGGGTCCAATTCTTCACCAAACTCCATTAATTCTTCCCCGTATTCCTCCGTCCAGTCATCCTGCTCTGCTACTCCGAGGGGCTCATTCTGATCATCTGCAGAAGGTTCATAGTCCAATTGCTCTTCTTCAAATTCCTCAGTGTAGTCGTCTTCTCCTTGTAACGGGGTAGACCCGGATTTCTCTGGTGCCTGCGTTGTGTCGGGACGACTGTTGGATGACGAGGCTAGATGGATAGGAGACCTGGTTGGCGATTCTGTTTTCAGTAATTCCCTTGACTGGCAAGCTTTCTGTTCTGTCTGGGGAAGTGTTTCAGGATTTTTTCCTTTTCTGGCAGAATTGGGTTGTGAACGTACCTGCGTATTATCTTGGCTCTTAAGATATGTGCAGTATTGCCTCTGGATTCTCCTTTTCTGAGTTCTGGTTAGCTCCAGAGTCGGTCTACCGCTTTTCCCTACGGAATACCATCTACCCTCTATGATCGTTGCCAAGGGTTTTTCGTTTCCGGGTGTCTTGACTAGTATTTCCTTTCTGGGTTGCTTCATCCTCCTCTCGCTGTATTGTGTAGGCCTAAGACAGCTCTTCTGCCTTGTTTTGTCTCGGGATGAGGTTCCAATCCTGTCAAAGACACTAGGTGTGGGCTGATTTTGTCTGTCTAGAACCACCTCTAGCTCTGTTTCACATTTGCACCTACTGCAGAGCACTACCCCAGCCGAGATGGTCGCTCTTGGTATCTGACTGATTTCCTTTATGATTCTTCTGCCTCTGCTGCAACCAGCATCTGTCACTGGCTCAGTTTTCCTCTGTTCTGACCAATTTAAATTGACCATATTGACTTGTGGTTGAGGAAAAGGATCCATTGTGACCGATGGTGGTTTTTCTGCCAGTTTCAACCTTCCTGCCGTTATCCCTTCTTGTATTACGTCCCTGAAAACAACACAACTATTGGTAGAATGGTTCCAAGAGTTGTGCCACCTGCAGTACTGTCTGCCCTTGAGTTCTTCTGGCTTCGGTATTCTGTGAGGTGTTTCGATTGCCTTCTACAGTAGCATTTCGTCGAACAAGGCATCAACCTTGGTCAAGTCAAATGAGTAAACCTTGTTTTGCGTTGGCTTGTTTGGAACGAATCCTCCTGTGAATGGTGGTGGCTTTTGGTCTTTAGGTGGCTTTGCAAGGGCTTTGCAACTAATGGGATGTTTTAGTTTTGCCATTTCTGCCACTGAAACGTCTTTCTCTTCTTATTCTTCTGCATCTTCTTGTGATTCCACCTCAATCAGGTGGATTGAAGAAGAAGGGGTTTTATAGTATGTACCTTTGGAGGAGTTCCTCCTTTGCTGTTCTTCCCTGAGTAACTCCTCATATTTGGATGCCTTATCAGCCAGTTCTGCCAGATGTCCGAACAACATCCTGTCGAACCTTTTCCTGAGAGAGATTTTAAGGGCGGCTTGGGCCATCTGGATGAAGTGTCTTTCTTCCATAGGGATTCGGCACTTCATTTTGAGCTTTCTGAACCTGGTTATGAAATCTTGGGCCGGTTCGTCTTCACTTTGCTTGAGGGCAGCTAGATCACTGATGGTGACTTCTGGCTGAATCCTGTAATAGTAGTCATGGAAGACATTTTTCATCTGTTCCCATGTTTGAACAGAGTTAGCTGGCAGGCTGGTGTACCAGGTAAAAGCTTGTCCAGAGAGAGAATTGCCGAAAAGCCTTAATTTCAATAGAGGGTTGTTCTCAATAGCTATGCATTGGACGGAGAACCTGCCTATATGTTCAACTGAGGAAGCATGGGGGTCCTCCCCATTGAACAGAGTGAAGTTTGGTACTTTGAAACCTGGAGATAACGGTATTTGATCGATATAGGCTGGGTATGGCTTTCTGTAAGTAGGCCTTTCCCCTTTCCCCTCTTCTAGCCTCGGGCTCTATGATTTCTCTGATCATTCTTTGTAATGCTCCTATGTCATTCAAAGCATTGACGGGGGGAAGATTTTGTCCCTGCTCTGGCTGAACGTAATCAAACCTGGGCTCTGCCCTGTGTGGTCTGGGTGGAACTTCCTCCCTGTTTTCTTCCTGCTCTTCGACTTCTAGATGATTCCTCCAGTTTGCCCCCGGTCTATTCCTGTCATGATTAGCAAAAAGGTTATTCCCTCATCGGCCTCTCCTCCCTCTTGCAGGTGGAGGGAATGGATTAGGGTCCATCCTTCTGGGTCTATATGGCAATACTGCCGGTGGTTCAGGCAGAAGCGCCAAAGGTTGATCATGTGGGGCCACATGAGGTGGAATGGGCTGAGGTTCTGGCTGGTTCTGAGCCAGTGCCAGGTTATCTGGTTGGGCTGGGGCTTCATGTTCTTGATTAGGAAGGGCTCCTTCCCTCGGACCAGCCTGAATTTCTCTGTGGTCTGGCACTCCAGCCATCTGTGCAACTAGGGGATTTTCCTGGTATGGCCATGTTAGTCCTGGCGGAGGGCCATAAGGGAAATCCAACTGCTGGATTACAGGATCTGGGTTTGGGATTCTGGCCATGGCGGATTCTCGGTCCTTCTGGAACTGTCTGTTTACCTGCCATTGCATCATGGCTGTCATGTTATTGAGAGTGTCCTGGCTCCTTTGTACTGTGATTTCTTGTCGGAGTACTGACTCCTGTATTTGATTCATCTTTTTGGAGCCAGTCCTGGAACGTCTACTTCCTGTACTAGCGTGGGCAGATTGTCTGGCATCGCTTTCTTCTGACTCGAGGCCTTCCCTGAGAACCATCTTGTTTTTCTCCATATCTGGTGTGGGTTCTGGCTAGATCTTCCAGTATTTGTAAATCTGTGAATGATTCTGTCAGGGTATGTATACTGAGAAGTCCCACCGGGCGTGCCAAATTGTTCACCCGTTTTGGTGTTTACTCCTGAGGTGGAAGGGCGAAGTTCCCCACTGGCTTGGGGACCACTTGTTGGTCGACAAGTCAACTTTCTTTGGTGTGTGAGCGTGCCACTGCTAGTAATGTAAATTCTAGCAGACTTATTTTTAGAGTGAATAACTTGCGCCTCAAGTTACTGACTTCTAAAACAAATGATTGTGAATTTTGGTGAGGAATATCTCCCAAGTAAGTTCTTTTCTTGCCTCAGACTGGTGATGACTTTCATAATTTATCTCAGTATCAAATGGTTGTTCTGGCCAGAATAGATAATGAAAAGTAGACTGTTTCAAGCAGAACTGCCTTTTACAAAATTAAGAAGGGAGAAATCAACTCTAGAAAGATAAAAATATGGCTGGAATCCCATTTCTGCCTGGGTAGAAACTTCTGATTCGGGCTGGACTGGGTATGTCTGTGTTGGACTGTGCTGTCAACAACTTTAGCTGCTTGGCTTCAGCTGTAAATCGATACCAAAGTTCAATTTTGGCAGAGCTTCAATCTACATCAAGCCTTGGGAGACTTTTGAGCGGGCAGAACTGCAGCTTCTTCAGTTTGAAGGGACAGAAGTGGCTATTCTCGAGGATTTAGTAAGCTGGAACTGTGCTGTAAAATTTGTTGAGGTTTTCATATTTGCGAAAACTCAAACTATGTTTGTCTTGGCTTTTGCTGAACCAAATTTGTAACGAGAGGGATCTCGTTTTCAGAAGATTTATTTTCTAAGTCTGAACTTTGGAATTCTGATCTAAAGCTGTTTTTCTCTTGGGATCCAAGTGAGCTTTTGATTGTTTTCTTGTTTGTTTTTTTTTTTATTGATTGATGAATTGAGTGTCCTTTGTTTCTTTGCCTACTTTCGTTTTTATAAGAGACGCTCCTAAGGAGGTAATTTTTAATCCTAAATAATGGGCGGCAAAAAGATCTCTTATAATGTAAAGTAAGAAGGGTTTCTTATCAATCAAGGCAGATAGGTTCTGAGCAGCCACCTCCTAAAGCAGTCCCTTCTCTGGTTTCCTGGGTGGCAGCTTTCTAATTCAACCAATGTCACCGTCTGTGTGGGCTTTTTTATGGCGGTTTGGCTCTTTTTCTTTTTTATATTTTTTGAATGGTTCCCTGTTTCCCGTTCTAATTTAGAAAGCGTGATCCGTGAATTCCTTGGGAGATGGTGTATTGATTTGGAGCAAAATCTCGAACACATATGGGTTTTTGATCTTCAATTGGCAGTGTTTCAGAGACGTCCCTCTCACATTTTAAACTTTAGTTGGAATTGCTGACTTTTTCAAAGTTGAGGTAATCACGTGGGTGTGTCTTTGATCCCTTGGGTTTGAACCTAACAAAAATTACGGGCTGATCTTTGAAGCCCATTTCGAAAGTTTCCACATTTGGGCTTTCTTTGGGCTGAGGCTTCGTTTTCAACATTTTTGGTGTGAAGCCCAATCTGTTTGGATCCTACTTTTGTTTTTTCCTCAAGTCTTTGGGCTGGGCATGCAATTTTATCATGGGCCTGTTTTTTGGACTTGGGCGTGCCGAATTTGGGCCCAAACAATTACTTTGTTCAAATTTATTCATATAAAAATATTTAAAAATCAGAAAAATTCATCGAAAATTGCTACAAACTCTTTACCACATGATCTTTGATTATGAAGGTCTAAAATCATGATTCCACACATTTAAATTCACGATAATTGGTGGATCAAAGAACATTAGTTTAGGTTATAAAACATCAACTAGTGTTTTAGTTTGTTTCGAAATAAAGTTGAGTTTTTGTTTATTTCTTTTGAATTTTAGAAAGTTAAATTAGAAAATATTAAATATTAAATTGTAAAGAATGACACGTGGTAGCAGCTGAAAGGCACATCGTCAATGTTTCTGATTGGTGGCGTCCTACGATTGCGCCACATTTGATTTTGATTATTTTTTTCACAATAAATATGGCACACTTCCAGTTCCATATTCTCAAAACGAAAAAAAGAAGAAGAAGGAAACAAAATGAAACAGTTTTGTGTGTATGGGGTTTGAAATCAAATGCACCATTTAGGAGTTGCAAAACATTTAAAAGCATAAGACAAACGATTTCGTTTTCTCTCAAAACTTTTAGGGAAGAAAAGGTCATATTCTTCGTGAGATCAAAATAAAACCCAACATCCAGATATGAGACTAAAGCATGCAAAATGTTAAATTTGAATTTGATGGCTTATGTGGCAATTTGACACTTTGGAAAAAATTTAACCCTACTCGAAATGCAAAACATCATCTTATTTTATTTTATTTTTTTTACACAAATAGGGCTCATATGATGCATAATGTTTTGAAAGTGTAAATGATAGTGGGATCCATGACTAAAAAAATATTAAAATAATGTTTGACATCAAGATTTTTGATATGTTATTTTTGACATATCTCTTCTAGCCTTCAAATTCATGTAGGATTTGACTATTTTGTTGGAGCAATTTTAACCTTCAATTTTTGTCATTTCATGTCCATGTGGCAATTTGACATATCAGTTGGAGATGCTCTTAAAATCACAATTAAACACACCACCCTACACTTCCCAGATTCGGTTACTTAATGTCTCCGTCTTTACCTTTTGTACTGTAGGGTGGGTTTAGGGGTGTATTCAATTGGGATTTTAATTAATTGTTTTGAAGCTTAAGGGGGGTGTATTGAATTAGGATTTTAATAGATTTTTTTGAAGCTTAAAATTCTGGTGGTATTCAATTATGATTTATAAGTAATCAATAAAAATCTGATGGTATTCAATTAGGATTTTAAAATCATCAATGCAAGTCTGGTGGTATTCAATTAGGACTTTCAAAAGATTAAAAAAAGTACGGTGGTATTAAAAAACTTACCGATTTTGAGGTATTTCATTAAATAATGTATTCTGTGAGACTTTTCAATGGGTGATATAAATACCAAACCCCATAAAAAATCACAGCCTATTACATCTGATTCTCATGTTGGTTTGTTTTGGGAGAAAATGAACAGACATCCTTTGCTGTGGACAAGGTTCTCATCTTTTCTCTTCACATGCTTGTTACTATTTTTTTTGTCTCTATTTGTATTATCTGTGTTGCAAAGCCTACATACATCCTTTGCCGTGGAACAGACAGAGAAATCAATCTGTAACGATTGGTTGGTTTGTTGCGCACTACCCATTTAGGAATGATTTTTTATTATTATTTCATAAAATAATATTTTATTACTTTTGTAAAAACGTTTCGTTAGTAGAAGCCACTGGGTGCACAGATGCTTATCATCGTTGAGATTTCCTTGTTTTATTCTGATCTAAAACTAGTCTTTCTTATCTTTTTTTATTATATATATAACACTAATAAATAGTGGACGGTGGAATGACTAGAAGAAGTCCATCAGTAGGAAATTTTCTTGCGTTAGGATGCTTTATTTCTTGGTTTGAATGCATAGTGTCACACCCCTGGATCGGCTCCACCGTAGCACTATATTGTCCGCTTTGGGCCCCCCTCTCTACCCTCACGGTTTTGTTTCTGGGAATTCACGAGCGACTTCCCAGTGGGTCACCCATCCTGGGATTGCTCTAGCCCCAACTCGCTTAACTTCGGAGTTTCCATGACTCCGAAGCCAGTGAGCTCCCAAAAGGCCTCATGCTAGATGAAGGCGGTCTTGTACATATAAGGCACATCACCCCCTCTCCGTTGGTCAATGTGGGATATTACATAGTGTTTGGTCTTTTAGTCCCACTTGGGAGAAAAGGACCACTGTGCTACGATTTTTTTATTTTTTTTATTTTTGATAAAGATGAACTTTCATTAATAAAGACCAAAGAAAGGTCATATAGAACCACCGAGACTACACAACATGAAAGTTTATTTATGAAAGTATATGAAAAATAATCATTTGGGCCTCTAGAACATGAAAAATAATCAAGAGTTTACATACCAATCAATTAATGAAAGTTTATCAAGTTATATATGCAATGATATTTATTACATACTAATAAAAGTCTAATCTTTACTTTTATTTGCTCAGATTGGTGTATCATTATAAGAAGATTGAAGCATATTTTATTGGCTCAAGAGTATCCAGGTAACTACACATCACTAAAAATTTAGGACTTTCTTTTTTTGCAAGTATGAATTTATACTAATTGCCTTTTCTCATGTGCTTATTTGACTCTATCATTGTTGTTTGACGTAAAGTTGTGAAAATTATGTGTGATATATGATATAGTAGTAAAATAAGTTTCTCTTACGTGTATGATGTAGTAAAATGAAGGATTCACAACAAGGAAAGAACAAAGGAAAAGGCAAAAGTTCCGATAATTATGAACTTTGGACCAAGGAAGAAAGCGATTGCATGTTAGAGCTATTGGTTGATGGTATCAGTCGAGGATGGCGTGAAACTAATGGGTCAATAAGTAAGCAAACAATAAATAAAAAAAAGAGTAATTCCTCGCCTAAATGAGAAAACTATGTCTCCTAAAACATATAACAATATCGTGAGCCGAATGAGATGGTATAAGAGGCAATTTGACAAAATGACTACTCTTATGCGTAACAACTTTGGATTTGGGTGGGACCCAATTACAAACAAGTTCACGGCTAGTGATGAAGTATGGGAAAATTACTTGAAGGTGAGCTTCATATTATATGCTATGTCACTTACTAGTTTGGTATAATATTTTATTTATAATATATTAACAATTATCAATTTTTTTTTCTTTACTAGTCCCACCCAAGTCACAAGAACCTTCAGACAGAAAGTGTTGCTAATTATGATGATTTAAAAATTATGGTTGGGGGTGCAACTGCTACTGGGAATGGTTCACTTGCATTAGGTGTTAATGATACCGATGCAACAACTTTTAGGGACGAGGAAAAGCTAAAGTTTGGGATGGAAGGCTTTATATATGATGCTGCCAATGAGACATTTGTAGCACCAAGTCACTATCAACCATTTTTTCCAACCTTCATCACCCTACCAATCTACACCACCCCTTGAGTCCTCTTTAGGTTTTGAGGCTCCTCAAGGAAAAACAAGTCAAAACAAGCGAAGTAGATCCGAGTATGAAGGGAGTTCTAACTCAATTGGTTCCACCAATCAAGCCAAAGTTCTTGAAACCATATCCACCAATTTTGAGAAAATCTATGTTCTAATGGAGAAAAGACAAAGAAATAGAGAGAATAGTATTTGGGATGCTATGAAGGATGTACCAAACTTGGATGACAATGTTCAATACAAGTTGGTTGAATTGCTTAATACTAAAGTAAAACAAGACATGTTCTTGAAGATGTCACCCGAAGAGCGCTCATCTTGGATATCCTTCAAATTGGGATGAATTGTTATTTGGATCACCCTGGTTTTTGGGTGAGAATTGTTTACTTTGAATTGTTGAACTATGTATTTTGGTTATGTCATTTTGGTTGAACTATGTATTTGGTTTAATTTGTTGTATTTTGATTGAACTTTTTCCTATTTTTGTTGAACTATGTATTTTGGTGGTGTCATTTTGGTTGAACTATGTATTTGGTTTAATTTGTTGTATTTTAATTTCCATGAATATGCTATTTTTTTTCACACCATAAACAAAAAGTGGTGGCCAACTTAAATAATATGTATGAAAATCACTAGAAACGATAAAGTAATATGACCAACTAAAACTATCATCTATACAGAGTAATATGAGGTCCTCATGCAGACAGTACGTCTCCATTAATCACTAGAAACAATAGCTCTCATTTCATTAAAATTGATTGTTCTAATTAATATGTATGTGAATTCTTTTTTATTTTTTATAAGCATGTGAATTACATGATAAAGAATTAATTTTTAATCTTTTATTTTCTTTGTAGTCTCATGTATTTGAATTCTACAAATAATGTCACTTTCTGCAATTCCTAATTTTTTGGTTAATTTTGATATTTTTTTTTCACAGCATATATTTTAATATCTACATACAATGTCATACCCGAGCATATATGAAGATCATGATAGAGAGGAAGAAGAAATTGATGAACAGGAAATAGATGAAGAATTGGATGAAGAATTTTGATGAAGGCATTAAGATTTTACTTATGGAAACTCAAACATTAATACATGTGCTACATCAGTCTGAAGGGGATGAAGGACATATTGAGCGTTCGCTAACTCGACGACAAATTACTACCGTTGGATATAATTATATACATCAGGCATTGAATGATGATCTCGCAATTTTCCAACATGTATATAGGATGTATCCTGATGTGTTCCAAAAGTTATGCACTATCCTTCGAGAGAAAATACTCTTAAAGGACACAAGATATATTTGTGTTGAAGAAATGCTAGCAGCATTTTTACAAATTGTCAGTCAAAATTCTTGATATTGTGTCATTTGTAAAACATTTGGGCAATCACAATTTGCCACAAGTGAAAATTTTCACAAAGTTTTGAGGGCTTTAAATACAATAGTATCTGAGTTAATGGCTAAACCACGATCAGGAGTGCCAGCTAAAATAAGAGAAAGTACAAGGTTTTATCCTTATTTCAAGGTAAATGACAACCATTCCATAATATTATTATTAATGTTACTATCATATTATTATTATTATTATTATTATTATTATACCATTACATTTTTGAATTATTATAGGATTGCATTGGAGCTATTGATGGAACACATATTCCAACAATAATGACGGGACGCGATGTCAGCAACTATCGTAATCGACATGGAAATATATCCCAAAATGTATTAGCAGCTTGCAATTTTGATTTGGAATTCATGTATGTCCTTAGCGGATGGGAGGGTTCGGCTCATGATTCAAAAGTGTTAAGTGATGCTCTATCAAGGAGGAATGGTCTTAAAGTTCCTCAAGGTAAATACTTATCTTTTTGGTGGGAAATACGTTTTTATTTCTATGTGACATACTAATATATATATATATATACTATATAATTAGGTAATTATTTCTTTGTGGATTGTGGATTTGCCAACCGACGCCAATTTTTAGCTCCGTTTCAAGGTGTGTGATGTCATCTCTAAGATTTTGCAGGTCATGGTCGTGATCCTGAAAATGAAAATGAGTTGTTCAACCTTCGCCGTGCGTCCTTTAGGAATGTGATCAGAGGATATTTGGTATTTTTAATCGCGATTCATACTTTTTAAGTCAGCTCCTCCATTTCTATTTAAAAAACAAGTAGAGCTAGTGTTGGCATGTGCATCAGTACATAACTTTCTTCGTAAGGAGTGTCGTTCCGATGAATTTCCTATTGAGCCAACTGATGAATCTTCATCATCTTCATCCTCATCAATACCAGTTGATGAAGAGGACAATTTTGAGCTGATTTATCAAACCCAAGACCAACAAAGAGAGGATGCTAACACATGGAGAGCTAGCATAGCTTCAGCTATGTGGAGAGATGCTATCTAGGTCATATGAGGAGATGAAGCTTCAACAAATGTTTATTACGTCTTGAATAACTTTTGTTTTCCTTAAGCCATGTCTAGTTGCTATATGACGTTATTGTTATTACTTTTATTATTTGGTTATTTCATGTGTATATAATTTTTTATTTCATATGAAATCCTAGAGCAAATCTTTTGATTCTTTGGAGAATACAAAAAAGTCCTAAGTGAATCATAAGAGTATCATGTAATTACAATCTATTAAAATCATAAGTAAAATATTGTAATTACAAATCCTGCTGAAATCCATTACATTAAAATCATGTGATCACAATCTATTAAAATCCTAATTGAATACAAGTCTTCTGGTCGGATTTTTAAGTAATCAATAAAAGTCGGGTGGTATACAATTAGGATTTTTAAGTAATCAATACAAGTCCGGTGGTATTCAATTAGGATTTTTAAAAGATAAGAAAAAGTACAGTGGTATTCAAAAGCTTACCAATTTTGAGGTATTTCATTAAATGGTATATTGTGTGGGACTTTTGAGTGGGTGATATAAATACCAAACCCCATAAAAATCTCACTCTCATGTGCATGATTCTAACGTTTGTTCAATTTCTCTTTTGGGAGAAGATGAACATCACGCCTCTTCTTCTTCAAAAGGAGATTGATTGTTGGGTGTGGCGGATGTTTATGCTTATGTGTGTTCTTGTTCAAGATATGGCAGAAGAAGAAGACGAGATACGAGCAGGACACCTATTTGAAATGGTGATGAGCTGGAGGTGGAACTTGGCATTAGAGGATTGATTGAGGATGATGACGGTTGTCTAGGCTTCATATAAATCCAAAAATAAAACCACTAAAGAAAACAAAGAATACACTATGAAAAAGCCCCCCAAAAAAAAAATGTATGTGCAAATTTAAAAGGGCAAGCAAAGAAATTATGGATGATGTTGATGAGTTATCTTCAAATATCTACATAAGAGGTGCACTACGGGATGAGTCAGTTGATCCCATATGCAATATCTATAATTAGGTTTTTTCATTTATTTTCTATCCTTTGTATCCAAACAAACAAAACCAGTATTATATTCGGGATATAGGATAACTATGTGCAACTGCAGGGTAAAACAAAATATAATTACACAAAAGAAAGTCAAACAACCTATCCTATATAAGAGCATCCACAGTGGGAGGGTGTATTTTCTGGAGTGTAAAGCCATTTTTACATCCCCTTTATACCTCCAGGGGTTGTAAATGTTGTTTTTACTATAGTGGGGAAGATGTAAATCTAAAGATATCTATAAATAAAATAAAATAAAATAAAGAGATATGTATAATTGAATTTTTTTTTTTTTTGTCTTAATTCGTTTTTGTGTTAACTTTATAAAATTAATTTTGTCTGTGTTAGGTTCATTTTATTTTTTCAAACAAATAGACCTAAAAATATTTAAATTCGGAAAAGATATGATTTCATCCAAAAAGAGTCGTTGGATTGTAAAGTACATTTAATCTAAACCGTTGGTATCTTATCATAATTTTGCAGACAATTCAACATCCATTATTGTTTCTAATTTGCATACAATTCAAGATACGACATGATAGAATTTGATCTAATCTTCAACTGTTGGATCGGATTCTCTTATCTTCATCTCAACCCTTGGATCAGATTCTCTTATCTTTATCTCACCCCTTTGATTCTCATACAGATATCATTGATTTCCTATCAATATCAAACCTATCTCCACCTTCACTTCATCAAACGTATCTCTACCTTCACTTCATCAAAATTATCCATCTTATCTGAAGTTCTTTCTCCTTCCTTCCCCACAATAGAATGAGCAACCAACACTTGTTTGACACCGATTCTGCCGACAAAAATTATGGAGAAGATGTTCGTAGAATGGGAGATATCACAGCAAAAGAATTAGAGAAGGCAACACATGGTGGGTCGTCATCAAGAAGGAGGTATGTACCGAGAGAACGAGAAGCTGGCCATATGCGCCTTATGAAAGATTATTTTTGTGCCACTCCTGTGTATAATGCAGATAAGTTCCAGAGGAGATTTTGCATGAGGCCTTCCTTGTTCAACCGAATCCTAGAACAAGTCATCAACTACGACACTTACTTCCAACAACGACGAGAAGCTTGTGGAAATCTCGGTTTGTCCACCAATCAAAAGTTAATAGCCGCCTTATGTATGATTGCATATGGAACACTTACCGATCAAATCGATGAGAACCTAAGAATTGCAAAAACCACATCTATTGAGAATTTGAAGAGATTTTGCCATACAATCCATGCAATATATGGCGAAGAGTACCTTTGATCACCGACACCAGCCGACCTTGCAAGGCTCTCGAGAAAGGGCCAAAAGTGCAGTTTTCCCGACATACTCGGGAGCTTAGACTGCATGCATTGAGAATGGAAGAATTGTCCAACTGCTCACCATGAAGCTTATGTGGGCCACCATGGTCGTCCAACTATTATTCTTGAGGCCGTAGCTTCATTTGACACATGCATTTGGCATTCTTATTTTGGAATGCCCGGTTCACACAACGACCTTAATGTACTTTCACTACTACAAAAAGTGAAAAAGACGACCAGAAAACAACGACGGTCTAAGTGAAAACCGTCGTGGTTTATAAAAAGACGACGGTTTCAAAAACACCGTCGTGTAATACAACCTTAGACAACTAAAAAATGGAGTTTCAAATGGCTGTTCAAAAACAACGACGTACATAATTAAACAACCGACGTCTATTTGAAACAGATTTCCTCAGTGTAAAATCAATGCCAACAAAGAACGGCAGAAGTTATGAATCGACCGACGTAGAAAGTAAAGACGACGATTTCAATAAAAACTGCCGTTTTTACTCATAAAATAACACGACGAGGTTTTCGTATAAGACGCCGTATAATTACAAACAAATCCACGGCTTTAAAATACAAAATATCGCCGTATTAAATTAATTTACAACGACGGAAAATATAAATATATCGACGTCATTCTCGTATAGTTCTACTACGTTATCTTTAAATCGTACAATAAAATTTATCGTCGTATTTATTCATTTTATACGTCGTACCTTTAATTTTAACGGTCGTCTTAATAAGAATTTTTGTTAACAATTTTTTTCTTTGATTTTCTTATCCTACGTCGGTAGATCTACTTAATGACAAGAATTGAAATAACCACGACGGTTTATATAGAACACCGCCGACATAATCAGTTTTGTCTGAGATCCCAAGGGTTACGAAATCTTACCAGATGGAACTCTGTTCCACATCATAATCTTAACAGATGACACAGATTTGCAAATATTGCGTCGTGTTAGTTTACAAATTCTAGAACATTAATTTCCCTCATTTTAAATTTCCTCGGGAAAGAAAAATCTATTTATCACGCTTCGGAATTGAAAACTAAAACTGAAAGAATACGGGAAAAAAAACTCCATTTATAATTTAAAATTAAAATCCACGTCGGTTGTAGTACACTTAACGACGTTTAACAAAATAATCTACGTCGGTAATTATAAATCTACCGCCATCGTAACTTAATATAGACGACGAGAAAAGACGACGGTAGAACAGAAAACCGCCGTTGTTTCAGTTTCTTTAACATATCTTTCTGCAGGACTTGTGTAGTTCAAAGCATTGACAATGTCTTCATCATATCTCCCAGAAACTACTGATTCAATTGCTCATGCTTTAGAGGCCATCTGAAGCCATTTCTATTCTTTATCGCATTCTTGAAACCCATCTTCTTCTTCTGAAGCTCTACGGATAAAGGAAGAGGCTATCACAATAAATCCGACGGATCTTCTTAGGCAAGAAAATCAAGCAGAGGATCAGGCACATCTGATCTTCAGATTTCCCTGAGAAGCGAACTTTCCTTCGACAGCGAGTGGAGGCCAGGCTTGCATCTCTTTTGATGGAAAGCAAGGAGTATTCAGAAGCACTAAGTGTCCTATCAGGCTTGATCAAGGAAGTGAGAAGGCTAGTTGACAAGCTTCTTCTTGTGGACATATATTTGATGCGAGTAAGCTCAATTTCTCTTTGAGAAAACATCCAAATTATTATCTTTGAGACATGAGAGACTGAGAGAGGAAGAACTTGGAACCTTAAATGTAAACCGAAAATGAATGAAAGCGACAAATTTATAGAATAAATTTTTAAAACCAACGGCGGTCCTTACAAACAAACCGCCGTTTAAATTGTAAAATCAACGTCGGTATGATCGACGTATATTACAGAAATCCACGTCGGTAAATTAATAAAAACGACGTGTTAAATAATATACCATGACGCGAGTTATTACTTATGTACTTTAATTTTTGAGTTTACTACGACGGTACCTACAAACTACTGTCGTATTTATTTACCACGTCCGAAGTTAAATGTACCGTCGTATTTTGTAATTTATACGTCGTAGTTATATGTAACCGCCATATTATTTTTTTGAAATGGTTTTATATGTAAGCAACTTTTCGTCTACTTGACTTACACATTTGTTGTTTTTATATTCTTATTTTATTTAAATCTGTCATCCAAAAAAGAAACTTTACATATTGCAGAATATTAATTTCCTTCGTTTTAAATTTCCTCCGGAAAAAAAACTCTATTTATAACGCACTGTAATTGAAAAATAAACTGAAAGGTCACGGGAAAAAAAATTCTATTCATAATTTAAAAATTAAAATCCACGTCGGTTATATTAAACCTAACGACGTTAAATGAAATGATTCCACGTCGAATGAAAAATATTGCGTCGTTTTAGTTAAAAACGACGTAGTTAAATGTAACCGCCGTATTATTTTTTTGAAATGGTTTTATATGTAAGCAACTTTTCGACTTACACATGCACTGTTTCCAAACCCGATTAAAAATTTCAATCTCCCAGAGAAACCTTTTCGTCTTTTTTCCTTGTCAGAGCATTGTCAGAGTTTCTCATCGTCTTCCTCTCGTCTTCTTCGTCGTCTCTGAACTTAAACATCGATCATCTTCCTCTTGCTTTCATTGCACGCAAAAGGTAAGCTTTCATTTTCACTATTTTGGTTACTGTTTTGCATGCTCATACGTTTTTTGTTTGAAAAATCTTTTTACCTTTTTTCTGGCCAAAATCATTTTACTTCTTTCCAAGTTTGATAAAATATACAGACAAAGAGAGAAAGTTTCCAACTTTGAAGACAACTACATCAACTAAATAAGACGACGGTAGACCACGACGGTTCATCAGTTGTTCTAGCGTCGTCTGAAAATTGACAAAGTTGTTTTTAAAATAATAGTCTTTTTTTATATGCTTGTTTAATTGCAGGTTTGATTTCGCTGAACAATGGTTTTTGTTTTTCCCTTATTTGATAAAATATAAAGAAAAAGAAACTAGGGTTGGTATCTAATATAGACGATAAAATATAAATAATAGTTTACCACGACGGTGTATTACTATTGACGTCGTGTGAACATATATACCACGACGTTATATAAATAATGGTTTTAAACATTTATTACGTCTGAGATTATTTCATTGCGTCGTCTAAAATCATATCATACGTCGTATTTTTTTAATACCGTCGTTTGTGTTCTTAATGTTTTCCTGAAATATTTTCACTTGCAGTTTTGTCTGTTAAAATGGTTTCTCAACAACAAACTAAGGATTCTGGCTCCAAGAAGCTTGGAATGGTAGCTCCTCAAGATAAGTCTTCGAAGGAGATGAAGTCTTCGAAGAAGATGAAGTTTGCTTCATCATCTGCTGAGACAGAACAAACCAGCCAGACAACAATCTCAGATGATTCAAAGACTGGTCGAGGTATGAGCACAATGCCTCGTGTTGTGAAGAGAAAGCTTCAGAAACTGAGGCCAATTGTTGAGTACAATAAAAGGGGGAAAGGTGTTGGCCAAGCACATATTGAGATGCAGTCGTATATTGGTGTGTTGGCACGCTCCAGGATCCCACTTGTGGACAAGAAATGGTCCCAAATCCCCAAGGATATAAAGGAGCAGATTTGGGAAGCAGTTGACATGGCTTTTGTCGTAGGCCAAGGGGGCAAGACCTCTGTTTTAGCTTCTGCTTCCAAGAAATGGAAGGATTTCAAGTCTACACTAACGAGGCATTATATCCTTCCATACACCAATGACAGGGAGAAATTAAGCCAACCCCCTGAAACATATAAATTCATAGAGAAAGCACAATGGGATGCCTTTGTAGCTTCAAGGCTATCCAAAGATTTTGAGTCTGTGCATTCTCAACATGCACAGATTAGGGAGAAACTCGAGTACAATCATCGATTGTCTCGAAAAGGATATGCTGGATTGGAGGATCAATTGGAGGAAACCATGCCTGGGGTAGAAATTGATCGATCTACCTTATGGAAGAGAGCTAGACAGGACAAACATGGTAACATCCCTGATCCAAAGGTGGCAGAGAAAGCAAAATTAATTGTAAGCCTACTATCACTCTGTTTTAAATTTTTATTAAACTGTGAATTATTCTTATTACGTCGTATGTTATATTTTTCGTCGTGTGAATGATATTACCACGTCGAAAAGTTTTTAAAAACGTCGTTAAAGGTCTAAATAGGAATCACTACTATGTTTTCTGTAATTACAGCATAAGACGTCGGTGGTTCATTTTCGCGTCGTGTGAATGATATTACCACGTCGAAATTTTTTTAAAAACGTCGTTAACGGTCTAAATAGGAATCACTACTCTGTTATCTTTAATTATAGCATAAGACGTCGGTTGTTTATTCATTTCGTCGTTTTAAATAAATAACCACGTCGGTATAACTACCGTCGTGATAAGTTATAATAACGTCGGTTTATACGTTATTGCGTCGTGTGAAATTATATAATACGTCGTTTGTACATAAATAACCGTCGTGTGTTTTTTTGTTTATCTTTTTTTAGGATGAATTGCAGAAACAAGTCTCGGAAGGCAAAGTCAGAGTAGATGGCAGCAATGATGTGCTGACCATGGCTTTGGGCCCCGAGCATCCAGGCAGACTGAGGGGAGTTGGTGCTGGTGTTTCCCCAAGGCAATATTTCAATTTGCCCAAACCACAGAGGGTGAGCTTTGACGACCGTTTGAAGGACAGTTTAAGAGTTCTCCTTCAAGAAGAGACTAAAAAGATGGAGGTTAAGGCAAGGGAAGAGGCCTTAAGGATGGAGGCTAGGACAAAACAATTGGTAGAGGCTGAGAGGGAGCATTTCCTGAGTCAGCTTTCCCAATTAATTCCCAATTTTGATCCAAGCATGCTTAAACCAAGAATTAGCCAAAGCCCCAAAAATCCAATGTCTGACAAAGCTAGCTGCTCTGGAGGTGATGTGAGATCCCTACATTTGGAGGATGATACTGCCAAAATGGGGAAACATCAGCCAGATGAAGAGAAGGAAGAAGAAAAAAGAGATGAAGAGAAGGAAGAAGAAAAGGAGAAAGAAGATGAAGAAAAGCATGACGACAAGGTATGTTCACATAACTTTGCCTTTTTTATTTGTTTTTCAAAATTTCAGACGTCGATATTTTTATTTAATCCGTCGTTTGTTTAAAACTTAGACGGCGGAATTTTTTTAAGACGTAATAAAATATTTAAACGACGGTTTTTGCACCGTCGTTTAAATGGTTTCAGACGACGCTTTATTCATAAAACCGTCGTCTTTATTGAATTACCACGACAGTTTTTTCACCGTCGTTTAAATACTTTTAAGACGACGTTTTATTACTTAAACCGTCGTCTTTATTGAATTACCACGTCATTTTTTTTATTTCTTTAAACAGGTTATTGAAGTTGGTGCTTATTCAAATATGGAGGCGCCATCTTCTTTAAAAACCCTTTGTCGTTTTGTGGAAACGACACTCCTGCCTGAGGATAAGACACTCCAATTTACAATTGATAAGGAGGTGTTTGGTGGTGAGCGCGATACCTTCCTCCTGCCTGAAGATATTACACAATTTGCAGGCATGGAAGAAATTGGAGCTACTGTATTGGCTGTATATATGAGGTTTGTACTTCTAAAATAATAACTCGTTGGTTTATATATTGCGTCGTCTTAACTAACTAACCACGTCGTCTTAACTAACAACCGTCGTGATAAATATATTATAACGTCCTCATCTATTTCAGTACGTCGTGTGAAATATTATAATACGTCGTTTTTTTATACATAACCGTCGTGTTTTGTGTGCTGACTTGTTTATATTATTTTATTTGTTTAGGTACTTACACGATGTTTTGAAAAAAGCCAATATGTGCAGTATGGTTGGCTTTATCGACCCTGCTACAGTTAGTGCCAACTCTGGCACAATAACTGAAAGATCACGACTCGTAGCAGCTCGACTTCAGAAGACAGACGGTGAACAGATTTTCATGATGCCTTACAATCCAGGGTTAGTCTCCTTAGGATTTTGTTTTTATGATTTTCAATAAATGACAGCTTATAAACTAACCACGTCGGTGTTTTATTTTATTTAGTCGTTTGAAACTACTAACCACGTCAGTATTTATTTATCGTCGTGATAAATATATAATGTCGTCGTTAGCTACTTTACTTCGTCGTGTGAAATACTATAATACGTCGTTTTTGTAAATAACCGTCGTTTTTATATTAATTTTGTGCAGCCGTCATTGGATTTTGCTGATTGTAAGAGCAAAGAGAGAAACCGTCTATTTTCTGGATCCTCTGCCAGGAAATCGTGTGGTCGATGAAGAGGCCAAAAACATCGTGAACAGTGCTTTAAAAATATATAATACCCACATAGCCCGAGCAGGACGTAAAAATGTAATTTGGAAAACTCTCTCAGGCACACCAAAGCAACCCAGCAATGTCGAATGCGGGTATTATGTAATGCGCTTCATGAGGGACATCATCATGGATCCTTCCTTGGGGTTTGAGAATAAGGTAAGAAGAAATTACCTTCATACATTTCACGTCGTTTTTTGTATTATCAACGACGGTCGTGTAAAATTAACGTCGTTGAATGGATATACTACGTCGGTTATGAAAAATATCGTCGTATGTGATTGAATTTCTTTTTATTTATAAACCCTAATAGTCATTGTTTATGCAGTATGCCAAGGGAAACCAGGAAGCTTCATACCCCCAAGAAGCCATTGATGAAGTCCGGAATGAATGGGCAGAGTTTGTTTTCCAAATTATTAAACAGGGCAATTATTGAACACTTGATATTTATGTATAATGTACCAATTTTCTCTATAATATGTAATGTAAAAATTTGTTGAGGTTTTCTTAAATTAAAAAAAAAACAAACATACAAATTGCTTAACCGACGTGTAATACTTTTCCAACGACCTAATAAAGTCAATAACCGTTGTATTTTGTTGTTGCGTGTTTTAAACAAATACGACGTAAAAAAATAGTTAGACGACGTTCTTTGAACAATTGAGTCGTTAATGGTTTACAATATCTTCAATTTCTTAAGGGTTCAGGGTATAATCGACGACGTTTATGTAACGACTGCGGTTAAGTCGTAAAATATATATTTTACGTCGTATAGTTAAATAGCCGCCATGGTTTCTCATTTTAACGACGTCATTTTAACGACTTAGTAGTCTATTACAATTTACAACGTCTACAATTTATTTAACACCGACGTGGTTTGTTGTATGGTAAGAATATTTTATTATTTTTATATCAAAATATTCAAAATAAATATAAAATAAATCAGAAAATTGAAAAGTCAACTCCTATGAAGTCATTGATATATTTTCTTCCACATAAACCTTGAAAAAATTCATTTTGAATAACAAAAATTTAAAATGACCATCCAAAACAAAATTGTTTTGATGAGTCATAAAATCACTTCTAGTTTTATGGTTTAGGGTTTAGAGTCTAGGGTTTAGAGATTAGGGTTGTTATTTATTGGGGTTTATTTTTAAAGTATAATTTTTGGGTAGTCTAGGGTATATGTTAGGCTTTAAAACCATAAAACCTTTTATAAACTTAATTTTTTAAATTGTATAATTTAATTTTATGGGTTTAGGGTATTAATTTTTAACGACGGTGGTTGGGTCGTGGAATACATATTTTACGTCGTACAGTAAAACATACGACATGGTTTACGCTTTAAACGACGTCATTTTAATATGTAAGTCGGTTTATATAATTTACACGTTTTAATTTCTTAACACCGACGTGGTTTCTCATTTAACGACGTCATTTTAACGACTTAGTA